>NC_073342.2:10340000-10715000 GCF_027580225.2 Misgurnus anguillicaudatus | reverse complement strand
ACTACACAAACTGGACTTTTCATTGCTGTAGTTTAAGGGTCTGCAGACATTGTGTTTTATTTGACCCTTGGGAGTTAAATTAATGCCCCCCCATCAGATAGGCTCATTACGGTGACCATGACAACCACCCGGACCGCGGGCACGCGCACTGCATCAGCACCAGCACGTGAACGGCCGAACTTAATCTCCAGGAATAAATGACAACAAAACACAATGACCACCTGGCACGCATTTCTAAGAAAAATTTCAATCACTTGTTAATAAAAACAACTCATCTAGTAACGTAATATGCTTTCTCAAAATATTGACGACATAACGATAACACAATGATATCGTAATAATACGAACAAACATCACATGTTCACAAACACATGTGGTTATGAGCTCTTATGTCTGTCCTTACCTTTAGGAGTCTCTGTTTCTCCCTCTCGTGCTCATGCAGACTTTCATCCATCAATTATCAAGCACTAACGCATCAGATGAGTGTGCACGATCCGATTACATCTGAAGGGGTGCGCGTGCGTGTGTGGTCAGGTCAGATCAGATATGTGTTTTTAAATCTCAATTGTGTGTTTTCCGCTGCGCATGACGATGAAGATGAGAATGCAGGAGTCCCACCCCTGCAATGCAACTTCAGCACCAATACACAAGCGCACGCACGCACGCACACCCGGGAGCGCGCGCAGACAAATCCACAATTAATCTAATTGCTGTGTGGTGTGGCGCGCAGCAAAAATACGAATTTTGGTAGATAGCCCTGCATTAACAATATTTAACTTGATAACTACACAAAACTGAATAACTATTACAAATAATTCAACAGTAAAATTAAGTTTAAAAATAAATCTGACAGAACTGTGATAGTGTTAGATGGAAAATACCATTGTACGGTCCCAGAGACATTAGAGCCGGACTATTTTTTCTGCTAAACTTATTAGCTAACATTGGACTGCTGATGTTTGCAGAATCTGACAAAAATTGGCCCTTTTGCGTTGTCCCCATATTGTGGTATAATACACCCTTGATTCTGATTGGTTATTCCCTGATAATAATATCGTTTAAAACTGATAACAGGCAGGCCCCTCATCCGTGTAGCCTTATCTCTGACGATAGAATTAAATGTTATGTGACCGGCACTACTTCCGTGTTTAATGTATTAATGTATCACTCCGCTGTTTCTTTTTTCATGGTTTGAATTAGTTACAAATGAGCTAATAAAAGATTTCAAATTTAGTTCAGGTCTAATAATTAACTTATGTAGCAGATAGCCATGTAATAATCAGGAGAATGTACATTGTTATCGCATAATAAAACATGACTGGGTTATGATTAGTCATTAGCTGATTACATTTTAGCGGTGGCACTAGGCTTGTTCGACTTCACGCGGCGCCGCAAGAACCGACAGCCGGGTGACGTCAAAGTACCGCGAGAGCGAAACGAAATATGATTTCTTGAATCATTCTCGCGGTACTTTGACGTCATCCGACTGTCGGTTCTTTTGGCGTCGCATTTAGTCGAATAACCCTTATGAAGTCAGCAAATAAAAATCAAAAACGATGCCTAAAGGATTTAATTTTATGATACGCCACTTTTAATAGTTAAATTATGTTACTTCACTTATATGCAGGCATATTTAAAAAAATTAAATAAATAAACCGAGTACTCATTGGTTTCTGATCTGATTCAGTCTCACAAAGACACGAACGCCCTCACGTGGCTAGAAATGGGACAAACGTCATTACCTTATTCAGCTCAGAAACACAGTAAATAACTATTAAACATTAATCATTTAAAGTGACACCAAGTTCTAATAAGTAAACCATAAAACAACCAAAACACACAAAAAGTCCCCGTGAAAACAAATATTTATTTACAAGGTGCCAACCGAATAGCTGGCAAGAATGTTGCAGGAGTGATGCCAAGTTAGTGTCGCTGTGCGATTATATAAAAGTAAATACAGAAAAGACATCGAAAATGTCATGTAGAGTATAAACGATAACATCCGAGAGCCATAATATAAGTGTTAAAAGAGTTTTTACAAAAACTGTATCACATGATTTCATCAGACAAGCTCAAAACAGAAAACATTCATTCAAAATTTTAAAGTTAAATAAAAGGAAAAGAGAAATGGATAAAACGCAGAGCTAAAATATTTACAATTTGCAACAAATTCTAAATGATTTACATTCAGTATAAAGTATCCATAAAAGCTTTTTTAGTCTTCAAAGATGTGGACCATCAGTTCATCTGAGCTGGTCTGGCCCACCAGTATCAGTGCGTGATGGTGGAGTTCAAAATTCCAGTCTTGACATTGGATTTAGATGCACTTGAGAGCCCCCGCTGTAAAAAAAATAAAAAAATAAACATCTTACAACTAGTTCTTTATTCCTGGATAAAAGAAACTAATTTCATGAATTGCAATTGTATTTCCTGCGCTGATGATTTATTTTTCATTTTTTAGGTAAACAAGAAATAGGGCATTGGGATATTTCAAAGGGCTTGTCCTCTTAAAGTAATAGTTCACCCAAATATGACCATATGTACTCATCCGCATGCCATCCCAGATGTAGATGTATACATTATGGATGAGATGAGGAGGAGTTTCATATTTGAATGAAGTATTTCTTCAAGATCAAACTTTAGACGTGCTCACTTCATACACACAAGCACACAAACCCTCCGCCATTAGTCAGGTTATTAGCAGGGACAGAGAGGAGCGTGTTAGTGTGTTGGATAGTGAACATCAACTATACAGACCTGGATACTGCAGTGGAATCAGAAACCTTCAAAAACAGAAGGCAAAATTAACACACAGGTGCCACTCACTGACCTCAGGTCAGGTCTACTAATCCATCTCTGTTTCTGGATTAGTTTATGTGCTGCTTATGCATCTTAACTGAACGCTTGCAAGAACTTACAGTAAACTCGGAGTAGGAGGAGGCCACAGACGTGATGGAGTAATTTCTGCTAGGACTGGAGGTCATAGTGCGCAAAGCTCCGCTCAGTTGAGAAATATTCTCCTTATTCCTCTCCAGACCGCGAGGAGTTCGGCCACGAGCGGGTGTACGTGCGCTCAACTAGCGACAGAAGAGCAGTGTACAACCAGATGAGTCAAGTTTGTGGAGATAGAGAGTTCAAAAAAGGAAATTAGGATTGTAGTGACTTAAAGGATATGATAGATAAATGCGAGTGTGACGGATACAATGGACAATGAGAGAGACACAGAGAGAAGATGGACAGAATAAAACTAAAACTGATGGCTAGATAGCTAGCTAGATAAAGAGAAATGGAATATTAGAGAGATGGATGGATAAAAAGAAATTTAAAGAAAGAAAGTAAAGAAAAGAAACAAAAAGAAAGAAATTGTAAAGACTAACATGAATGAAGGAAATGAAAGAGTCTTTCTTCCTTTACTCAATTCTTTCTTTTACTCTTTCATTTCGTTCATTCATGTTATTCTTTCCCATTTCTCTTTGTTACTCCTTTCTTTTAACTTTTTTCTTTTTTACATTCACTTATTTTGTCTAAGTTGAAAAAAGAAAAAAGAAGTAAACATAAAAATCAAAAAGGAAAAAAGGTAAAGAAAGAGTAAAAGAAAGGAGTAACAAAAAAGGAAAGAAATGGTAAAAGACTAACACACATGAAGGGAATGAAAGAGTGTTTCTTTACTCATTCTTTCTTTCTTTTAGTCTTTCATTCCCTTCATTCATGTTAGTCTTTACTGTTTCTTTTTGTTACTCCTCTCCTTTAACTTTTTTCTTTAACTTTTTCTTACTTTTTACGTTCACTTCTTTTGTCTTAGTGGAAGAAAGAAAAATAAATAAGTAAAGAAAGAAAGACAGACTAAGACAAAAGTGAACAAAGAAAAAAAAGAGAAAAAGTAGTAATGAAAAGAAAAGTGTAAGAAATGGTAAAGAATAAAATGAATGAAGGGAATGAAGGAGTCTTTTTCTTTTACTCTTTCATTCCCTTTATTCATGTTAGTTTTTACCATTTCTTTTTGTTACTCCTTTATTTTAACTTTTTCTTTTTTACGTTCACTTATTTTGTCTAAGTTGAAGAAAGAAAGAAAAAGACAAAAAAGTAAACATAAAAATCAAAAAGGAAAAAAGGTAAAGAAAGAGTAAAAGAAAGGAGTAACAAAAAGAAAAGGTAAAGACTAACATGAATGAAGGGAATAAAGAGTCTTTCTTTACTCATTCTTTCTTTCTTTTACTCTTTCATTCCCCTTTATTCATGTTAGTTTTTAGCATTTCTTTCCCTTTTCTTGTTGTTACTCCTTTCCTTTTTTCTTTCTTTTTACGTCATTTCTTTCTTTCACCAAGACAAATGAAGTGAACAAAGAAAATTACAGAAAAAGTTAAAGAAAAAAAAGAGTTAAATAAATAGAGAGAAGAATAGAAAAAAAGAAAGGCATAAAAAGAAAGAAATAAAATTAAAGAACAAAAGAGTAAAAGAAAAGAGTACAAAAAAGAAATACTGACATAAAAAGAGGGAATGAAAGAGTCTTTTATCTTTACTTATTTTACTAAGAAAAAAGAAAATAATAAGACAGAAAGAAAGAAAGAAAGAAAGAAGTAATAAAAATAAATAGGAGAGTTAAAGAAAGCAAAAAAAGAGTTAAAAATAAATAAATAGTAAAATAAGAGGGGTAACAAGAAAAAAATTGGTAAAAGAAAGAAAAAGTAAAAAAAAGAAAGAGTAAAAAGAAAGTAGTAAAAACACTTAAAGAAAAGAGTAAGAAAAAATAAATACTAACATAAAAGGAGGGAATGAAAGAGTCTTTTACTTATTTTCAGGGTTCCCACACCTAAGCTAACTACAAAATTCAAGGACCTTTCAAGGACTTTCCAGGTCCAATAACCTCAAATTCAAGGACTAAATGTGGGGACACATTTCAAGTGAGAGCAAGGTGACACTTTGGGGACGCCTGAATGTGTATCAAATTCAACCAATGGTGAGACTTTACGACAAAGACAGGGTGATGCAGGAAGTATATTGCTATCTGAAATATTGCCAAAGACGGCATTACAGGGATGCAGTATGTATGGCAAGGAAGATGCCGCGCCTCGTTCCCTTCTCAGGGAACAACAGTTACATACGTAACCAGAGACGTTTTATTTGTCAAACACAACTATGCAAAAAAGCATTTTGGTATGAATCAACATTCACATATAGAATATATAAGCACTTAAAGTGAACAGTTTAGCACGTGTGCTTAAAGTCTAGAATTGTTATGATATTATCCTACACTACACAGAGAATAATATGGATTTTTTTTCCAGAAAACTTCTCGCATAAAGTAGATTCAAGCACTTTCAATGACCTGTATCTATGTATGTATATTTTGAAACACTTTCCAGGGCCTTGAATTTTTTTCCCCCAGATTCACAAACTTTCAAGGATTTCAAGAACCCGTGGGAACCCCGTATTTTCCTAAGACAAAAGAAAAGAATTAGAAAGAAAGAAAGTAATAAATAAATAAATAAATAAAATGTAAAATAAAAGGGGTAATAAAAAGGAAAAAAGAAAAAAAAGAAACTAGTGAAAGAAAGATCAAATAGATGTAAAGAAACAGGGAAGAGGGAAGCGGAAGAGTCCAAAAAGATGCAAAAAAAAAAGTAAAACAAAGCCTGATGAATGGATAGAATGATAATGTGAGAGCTGGATAGTTTGACAGAGAACAGGTACTAGAAAAAATTATTTAAAAAAATAGACAGACAGACAGAGTGATGATAGATCAGTGGCAGCTTGTGACTTCTCTTCCAAGAGGGGCACAAATTCAAAATAAATGTTTGTTGTTTCATACGTGTTGCTCTTTGTTTCAAAATATGTGTTTGTTGCGTCACGTGACCTATGTGCATCATGTGTCTTGTCAAAATAAGTGCCTGCTGTACACGCGTCAAAACTGTTTATGATAAAAGTGACGCTTGTGTTCACAAAATACACAGTAAACTCTTGATTACACTAAGCGAGCATCTCTTTTATCATAAACCAGTATTTTGACATCACACGTGATGCACACAAGTTTACATGACGCGCCGAACACATTTGAAATGACGAGCCACATACATACGCTTCGCATCGTGTACCCTTGAAAAAGTCATCACCGGCCGCCACTGGGATAAATAGACAGACGGATAGAGAGACTGCGATGGATAGATATATAAACAGAATAATACAACAGATAACTACATCATAGCTTAACTCAACTTGCTGGTGGAAAGGGGCGGTCTCATGGCAGGGGAGGAGCAAATGGACCGAAGTGTCGTGTTGGGGGTGGAGCTACACACGCTTGACGTTGAGATCATCTAAAGAAATCATAACTAGTGGTGATTAATTGATCATGATTTGATGTTCGTCCTCTTATAACTGTGCTTGGCTCATACATTTACCATCATTGGCTGAAATAAAGATTTTATTACACAAACTCTTCTCTATATTAATCAGTTGATGTAGCCGTATGGATACCTTGCGTGTTTTTCCTGGTGTCGGTGTGGTAGCGAGTCTTCTTTTGGTAGGGGTTCTGAGAACCGTGCCATACAGCAGATCTTCCTCGGTCTGTTTAATTTTCTTCATTTGCTGCCCAACACACAACAGATAAAGCCAGAACTAGCAACCCTAATGAAAAACTTCATGAGATCAAATAAAACTCGTCACATACTCGTTCTTGTTTCTCTCTCTCTTTCTCCATGCGGTGCAGAGTCCATTGATCTTCGACGTACTGCAGGAACGACTGCCCGTTCACCCGAAACTCTTTAGCGTGCTCGGCTTCCCACAGGTCAATCTGAGCTTTCAGACTCTTCTCCAGCTGACCAACACAAACAGAGACAAATTAGTATACGAGCTATTCGGGTCGATCGCACAGCGGGGTTTGTACGCGCAGATGAGATCTAACCTTCGGCAGGCTCTTCTGCAGATCGGCTCTCTGTTTCTCCTCCTTCAGCAGGTTTCCGCCTCTGTTGTTAAAGCGAGATGGGTCTGTGGCTTTTTTCTGTTGGGAGAAAGGAAGTGATGGATGATGATTGTCAATTAGCTGTGCTACAACTAAAACCCTATTCATTTAGTCAATATAGGATTTTAAATTATCACCTCTAGCTCCTGATAAAGAGTCCAGTTGCTGCTCCAGGTTGAAATGGCATTGTATAACTCGCTGTGTTCAGTATAATCCTGCTTCAGACGCTCCAGTTCCTGCTCGTGATCATGCAGAACAATCTCATCCATATTATCTAATAGCACAAATAAAACGAGTGTTAACCAATCCATGTCTGACTACGACAAAAACTATCTGTGCAGAGCAGTATGCTTGGTTGGACAGCATACTTTTTTCCACAGTTACGCATATACAAATATCTTAAAGCCTTTTCTGTAAATCAAACCTCAATTTTTCCATTTCATTGTTGAAAAGATGTATGTTTTAAAGGAATATTCCATTTTCTTAAAAGAAAAATCCAGATAATTTACTCACCACCATGTCATCCAAAATGTTGATGTCTTTCTTTGTTCAGTCGAGAAGAAATTATGTTTTTTGAGGAAAACATTGCAGGATTTTTCTCATTTTAATGGACTTTAATAGACACCAATAATTAACACTTAACTCAACACGTAACAGTTTTTTTCAACGGAGTTTCAAAGAACTTTAAACAATCCCAAACGAGGCATAAGTGTCTTATCTAGCGAAACGATTGTCAAAATAAAAAATATGCTCTTTTAAACCACAACTTTTCATCTAGATCCGGTCCAGCGCGACCTAACGTAAATGCGTAGTGACGTAGGGAGGTCACGTGTTACGTATATAAAACGCACATTTGCGGACCATTGTAAACAATAAACTGACACAAAGACATTAATTACTATCAGTTGACATACAACAAAGTAGGAACGGTCATGTTTCTACACACTTGTAAACACTGGGGCGGAGTTTCGCGTTCGTCTTCTGTGACCACTTGACGTCATGACGTATTGCGTGGGGTCACCTGGCGCATCACGACCAGATCTAGACGAGAAGTTGTCCTTTAAAAGTGTATATTTGTTATTTTTCTTGTCAAAAATGACAATCGTTTTGCTAGATAAGACACTTATGCCTCGTTTGGGATTGTTTATAGTCCTTTAAAACTCCGTTGAAAAAAACTGTTAAGTGTTGAGTTAAGTGTTAATTGTTGGTGTCTATTAAAGTCCATTAAAATGAGAAAATCCTGCAATGTTTTTCTTAAAAAACATAATTTCTTCTCGACTGAACAAAGAAAGACATCAACATTTTGGATGACATGGTGGTGAGTAAATTATCTGGATTTTTCTTTTACAGGGGTGCAAACTCATCAGGGGTGAAAAAGGTGACGAAGACACAAGCGTTCATATATATATATATATATATATATATATATATATATATATATATATATATATATATATATATATATATATATATATATATATATATATATATATATATATATATATATATATATATATGACATTCATACATACATACATATAATACTTTGTAATTTATTTATTGTAAATCTTATTCATTTTAGCATTTTAATTTAAATCAAATTTGAAACTGTTAGCATTAGTTAATGCAACATCAATTACTAACACCAATTACTGTAATGACATAAACAAGAATTAATAATGCTTATATACAATATAATGTTCATTTTTCGTTCATAATGCATTTACTAATGTGAACAAATACAACCTTTTTGTAAAGTGTTACAGAAATGTGCATTTTTATTATTATTTAGTAGTACACATAAACAAATAATTTAGGTTTTTTCTGTTCCACAGTCATAGCTCTAAGAATATGAACCCTGAACGAGCAACTCGAATCAAACTCGTGTACAATTCGACGTACAAATGTTATTAAAGGTAGAAAAGTGATTTAGTTAAGAGCAGTGAGAGATTTTCTCTCAATACTGTTTGATTAACACGAGTGACAGACAGGAGCAAAATTAGGTAACTTCCCCTTTAAGACCGAAGTCTGACTCCGGATCTAATATACTGTTACACATGTCTTTTCTCTTTTAGCTGTTTACTTTCTCTAATAAGCCCTGAATTGTCGTGTTTATGAGAACAGTTGCAAAAACCGGGAATTTTGACGCATTTGTGTATTAAAGGCTAATACAGCGGCAAAAATACTCACAAGCTTAATGAGAAGCGGATACGCGGCTTCCATGCTCCTCTCAAACAGAAACAGGTATATAGCGCATATAGCACTGTTGTTTGTGTTTCAACGGCTTAAAATCACTTAATTTAAAACTGCGGTGTACAAATGTTAAGCTTTTATGACCACGCGCACAGCAACGTGACGTGGGCGCGTAACCTAGAATGAGAAAATACTATGAGTTAAGTGCGTGCGCTCAATCTGCAGACTGCTTAAACTTCGGCAGCAAATGAGATGACTATAAATCGAAAAACATAACCCGCCAAACTGACATCATTATTACAATAGCTGGACATGATTTTCATAATTTCATTTACTGCTACCCTGTCGCAGACCCCCCTCACCCCTCATTTTCAAAAACTCATCGGATCTAGACGAATCACAAGAATGACCTATTTTGGATCAAAAACGGCGAATTTCGCCGAAAGGTGACAAGTTTGCACCCCTGTTTTAAGAAAATGGAATATTCCTTTATGATTAATTAAAGTATTCATACCCGGGATGCACCGATATATCGGACTGTAATCGGTAAATATTAGTAATATTCAAAAACAGCCGATGATCAGGGATTATATTAAAGGGGCCATGGCACAAGACTTTAATGTGTCAAATAAATCTTTGGTGTCCCCAGAGCACATATGTGAAGTGTTATCTCAAAATACCATATAAATAATTTATTACACCATGTTAAAATTGCCACTTCGTAGGTGTGTGCAAAAATGTGCCGTTTTGGGTGTGTCCTTTAAAATGCAAATGAGCTGATGAAATTCAAACCGTGATCACAATGTTGGTGGTTTGTTGCAATTAAAACTTAAATGTGCTTTTCTCTGCACTAAATGGCAGTGCTGTGGTTGGATAGTGAAGATTAAGGGGTGGTATTATTATAATAAGAGCTCCTTATGACATCATAAGGAGAGCCAAATTTAACGACATTTTTTCATGTGCTTGCAGAGAATGGTTTACCAAAACTAAGTTACTGGGTTGATCTTTTTCACATTTTCCAGGTTGTTAGAAGCACTGGGGACCCAATCATAGCACTTAAACATGGAAAAAGTCAGATTTTCATGCCATGGCCCCTTTAAGGAAATTAAAGGGGCGGAAAAACACATCAGAACTTGTCCTGAAACAAAGAGTAATTAGCAAAACTATCGGTATCTATTGGTATCAGTAGATGTCAAAAGTGAAAAGCAGTGGCGTCCCGTGACTAAAATTTTCCACCAATAATGATTATTCAGACTGATACCTGCCAATACTGATAGTTTGATGGTTGTATTAAATTTAAATTAATTCTGAAGATTAAAGGGGACATATCATGAAAATCTGACTTTTTCCATGTTTAAGTGCTATAATAGGCTTTATGCCCAGCTGCACTACTTCCTGAACTTCAGCCAGCTCCTTGTTTCCTGTCTGCCATTATTGGACAAACTGATTAATCCAGGTGTGCCTGACCTCAGTAGTCACAACAACAATAATCAGACACACCTGGATTAATCAGTTTGTCCAATAATGGCAGACAGGAAACAAGGAGCTGGCTGAAGTTCAGGAAGTAGTGCAGCTGGGCATAAAGCCTATTGGGTCCCCAGCGCTTCTATCAACCTGTGAAAAATGTGAAAAAGAAAAACCCAATAACTTTTGGTAAACCATTCTCTGCAAGCATGTGGAAAAATAGGTCATTGAAATTAGGCTCCCCCTGTGATGTCATAAGGGAATAATACAGCCCCTTAATCTGCACTATTTAACCACAGCACTGCCATATAGTGCAGAGATCAGCTCATTTGCATTTAAAAGAACACACCCAAAACAGCACCTACAAAGTGGCAATTTTAACATGTTATAATAAATTATCTATGATATTTTGAACTAAAACTTCACATATGTACTCTAGAGACACCAAAAATTTATTTTACATTGAAAAAAAAAGTATTGTGAAATGTCGCCTTTCAATTTTGTCAATGTTATTAAAGGACAAGTTTGGTATTTTTCACTTAAAGCCCTGTTTTCAGATTCAGAAATGATCAAATATTGGCACAGAAATTTTGTATCGATGCATCTGGGATTCACAATATTTACTGATAAAATATTAAATCTAGCATACCACTGTAATAAGAAGTGAAGGCTTGTCTCTGCTCCGGGCTGTAGTAACACTTCTCCCAAAACTTGACGATCTCCGATCTGATTGTGCGAATAACACGCTCAATGTTTTTCTTTTTCATGTCCTCCAAAACCTGAAGCTCTGCCTGCAGCTGTAAAGAAAGAAACACAGGCACAGTCGCTTAAAACGTGCTTTACAATCTCAAAGTGAACATCATGACCTACATTAATGTTTATGTACACTTACTGAATTCAGATTGCTCTTTGTGCTAGTGTGCGATTGCTGAATCAGTCTCTCTTCATCAGGAATCTGCAACATTTCCCACAATTCCTCGATCCGACCACGGACGGACACGCAAAGCGCATCAGTCTCGGCCTTACGAGTCTCCAGCTAAAATAAAGTGCACACAGGTTTCACCCACTGAATCCAAACATCAGCAAACATGACAACAGCTCAATGGACTCCTTTGACCAGGGTTCCCACATAACTTCAAATTCAAGGACTTTCCAGGTGCAATACCCTTAAATTCAAGGACTAAATGTGGGGACACATTTCAAGTGAGAGGAAGGTTACATTGTGTTACCTTTAAAGGAATAGTCTATCCATTTTCAATATTAAACTATATTATTACATTAACTAAGAATTGTTGATACATCCCTCTATCATCTTAGTGAGTGCACGTAAGCGCTGGGGCGCGCTGCGACACTTCGATGGCGTTTGGCTTAGCCCCATTCAATCAATGGTACCAAACAGAGATAAAGTTAGAAGTGACCAAACACATCAATGTCTTTCCTATTTAAGACGAGTAGTTATACGAGCAAGTTTGGTGGCACAAAATAAAAAGTATGCTTTTCTAGGCGTATTTAAAAGAGGAACTATATTTTATGGCGTAATAGCACTTTTGGGAGTACTTCGATTCGCCTGAAAAATCCGCTCCCCTTCTCACTCTCATAATGGGAGAGGGTTACTGCGCCGAGTTGAAGTACTCCCAAAAGTGCTATTCCGCCATACAATATAGTTACCATTTAAAATCTGCTTAGAAAAGTGCTACGTTTTATTTTGTGCCACCAAACTTGCTCGTATAACTACTCGTCTTAAATAGGAAAAACGTTGATGTGTTTGGTCACTTCTAACTTTATCTCTAAATGGTACCATTGAATGAATGGGGCTAAGCTAAATGCTATAGAAGTGTCACAGCACGCTCCAGCGCTTACGTGCACGCACACAGATGATAGAGGGATGTATCAACAATTCTTTGTTAAGGTAATAACATAGTTTAATATGAAAAATGGATAGACTATTCCTTTAAAGATACATTGTTACAGTTCCCTTTTGAGGGAACTCGCGCTGCGTCACTGCGGTGACACTTTGGAGACGCCTCCATGAGTAAGTGCGTCTGAATGTGTATATCAAATTCAACCAATGGTGAGGCTTAACGACAAAGACAGGGTGACGCGGGAGCCTGGAAGTATGGCAAGGGAGATGCAGCGTCTCATTCCCTTCTTAGGGAACAACAGTTACATACGTAACCCGAGACGTTTTCATGTGTCAAACACAACTATGCAAAAAAGCATTTTGTAATGAATCAACATTCGCATACAGAAGATATAAGCATTTAAAGTGAACTTTTTTGCACGTGTGCTTAAAAAGTCTAGAATTTTTATGGGAATAATATGGATTTTTTTTCCAGAAAACTTTTGCATAAAAAAGATTCAAGCACTTTCAATGACCTGTATCTATGCATGTATATTTTCAAAAACTTCCCAGGACTTTGAATTTCCCCCCCAGATTCACAAACTTTTAAGGATTTTAAAGGATTAGTCCATTTTCTTAAAAATAAATCCAGAGTTTACTCACCACCATGTCACTTAAAATGTTGATGTCTTTCTTTGTTCATTCGAGAAGAAATTATGTTTTTTGAGGAAAACATTGCAGGATTTTTCTCATTTTAATGGACCCCAACACTTAACAGTTTTAATTCAGTTTAAGATTGCAGCTTCAAAGGACTTTAAACGATCCCAACCGAGGCTTATGGGTCTTATCTAGCGAAACAATTGTAATTGTATTGACAATACTAAAATTTAAAATATGCACTTTTAAACCACAACTTCTTATCTATCTCCGGTCATGTGACGCACCAGCACGACCTAACATAATACGTCATCACGTCAAAAGGTCACGGATGACGTATGTGAAACTCCGCCCCAGTGTTTACAAGTGTGGAGAAAGAGGACCGTTCCGACATTGTTGTATGTGGAATGATACTAATTAATGTCTTTGTGTCAGTTTATTGTTTACAATGGTCCGCAAATGTGCATTTCATATATGTAACACGTGACCTTTCCACGTCATTATGCAATTATGTGATGTTGCGCGGACGCGTCACAGGACCGGAGGAAGAAGAGAAGTTGTGGGTTAAAAGTGCATATTTTTTATTTTTCTTGTCAAAAATGACAATCGTGTCACTAGATAAGACCCTTATGCCTCGTTTGGGATTGTTTAGAGTCCTTTGAAACTCCGTTGAAACTGCAATTTTAAACTGTTATGTGTTGGGGTCCATTAAAGTCCATTAAAATAAGAAAAATACTAGAATGTTTTCCTCAAAAAACATAATTTCTTCTCGACTGAACAAAGAAAGACATCAACATTTTGGATGACATGTTGGAGAGTAAACTATCTGGATTTTTTTTTAAGAAAATTGACTAATCCTTTAAGGACCCGTGGGAACCCTGTTTGAGGATGACACTGTTATTAGCCAATAACATTTGCTGTTCAGTGGAACAACAGATTAAGCTAACAAACAAATATCGCTGTAAAATAAGGTATACCTGTTGAAGCAGCACTTTAAGTGAGTTGATGTTTTCTATAGAAAGGCAGAAGGCATCTTCATCTTCACACACGGCATCTTTCTCAAAGGTGCTGTCCGGAAGCTGCTCCAGATCCTCCATCAATGCCGTGATCTGACGCTTCATTTCCACAAACTCAGCGTGACGGCGTTCCTGTAAGTGCACGCAACCATATGATTTTATGTATATAGTGCTACTATCTGTAGGTCTCTTTGGATAAAAATTATTGTTGCATACTAAATACTTATTAGCATGCAGTAAGCTACCCTTATATTCTACTGCAAACATCACCCTGTTGTTCTGCATGTGTTTGTGTGCATACTTTTTCCTGGTTGAGGTTGGCGATGTGTTGCCTGTAGTTCTCCAGCTGCTGTTGTGAAGGCACTCGTTCGGGGTGGATGGGATAAAGATCATCGCACAAAACGTCGCACAGATCCTGGTCCTGTTGGATGAGAGACTTCAGCTCGCTCTGACGCACGCTCTTCTCCTTCAGCAACATCTTCACCTGCGTACGGAGATCTTTCTCTAGCTGCAGCATGGTGAGGCCATCTTCATCCTGCCAAACACATGCACATGCTTTAACAAACACTGGCTAAAACTGCTAAAAATGAAAAATTAACAGAATGCAACAACATGTGTGTGAGTAAATGACGACAGAATTTTTATTTTTGGATGAACTATTGCTTTAATCAGGCATGAAAACGGGTCAGGGGTGAAAAAGGTGAGAAGGGTGCTCGAGGGGCGATGTGGCCTCTGATGGGGCGAGGTGGGAGAACCCCCCCAGAATAAAAATTATGGCCTCATTAGGGTACATGCTGTAACTTAACTTATTTATTCTTCAGGCATGTGATTGGCCAAGGACAAAAAAGAAGGAAGGAACTCAACATCCCTCCAGGTGCGCAGAAACAAAATGCACACCATAACATACATGACCATTATTTCAATTATTTCATTCTGACGGACAATTTAGATTTCAAATTTAAAATGTAAACATTTGACTAGTAACAGAAACCATGTTAAATTAAATGGATTGATAAATGTGGAAAGCTGTAACAAGTAGCATTCCCTTACTATTTTACATCTGCAATAATTTTATTTTGCCATAATCTGACTATCACTTGCAAGGTTATACAATTTTAAGTTGGCCTTGGAATAAGGTGGACCTGAAGGCCTACATCTAATTTAAAATGACTTAATTTTACAATATAGTACTGGTTAAATGAATAACATTATGGTTTTTGAGTCATGGGTTGAATAATTTTCAGATCAGCAAAAAAGTGATGTTGAAAAATAAAATAAGAACAAATCAAGAAATGACAAGCATATAAAATAGAAAAGAACAAAGTTACAAATAAAGTAAGATCTAACAGTATTGATTAGGTAGAGAAACAGTATCAAATTAACATAAGCATTTCTTAAAAGATGAACTGTCCCTTTAACACCGGTGGAGAAGCGCTAATCTATACACTGACACATAAAATCAACTGCTCACTTAAAATAAACGACTGTTTTTAGGAGAATACTTGCAGAGACTGTGCTATTACAATATAGTTTGTGCGTATATCTCCTGTCAAGCCCAAAAAAATTATGTGTTTGCGTGATTTTTGAACGCGCGTTGGGCGTGGGCTTTTGAGTTTGTGCGCGTATGCGCACTGAAAACAGTTCACTTTACCATCTTTGTCGCTCAAATAGTCTAAAATCGCTTAAATGTTACTGTAAACGATAAACTTTCTTCTTAACAGTATTAGTAACAGTATGTTCTTATTACAGCATTTCATGCAATATTTAGCAGTTTCACCATATTTACATTTAAGTACTTACAGCCGTAGACTAGTAGACCAATGTGTCTTACAAGCGAGGAGTACGTCCATAATTCGTTCCAATCCATTCCAACAAAAAATCTTTCAGGTCACTTTGCAGTGTCAGTCTGTGTATATGTTGTTTTAATTGATTAACGCATTAGAATTCTACAATGATAGTTTTACAGCGTTTTGTGTTGACTTTACGTCCCGAAGGCAGTCGCTCTACGCGTCTTCAACAAGCGTGTATGACGAAGACCACAGAAATGCGGATGACATCACAGTTGCGCGAGAGCCGTTCGAAAGCAGACTTCCTTATGGCTTCTCGATTCACTCTCGTGATACGTTGATGTCACCTGCTTGCCTGACGGTTTTTGCAGCGCAGCACGAACTCAACCTAATGTCTGGTATACATCTTGGATGACGGCGAAGGGCGCGTCTACAAACAACGCACGCGGCGCGCATACCCCCCTCCCCCCAAAAATGTTTTCTCATCGAATCTACACGATTCACGTGGGTCACCTTTTTTGGCTTCAAAACGGCGAAGTTCGCCGAAAGGTGAGGGATTCTCATGCCTGTTTAATGCTGCGTTCACACCAGCCGCGGTAGAGGTGTCATGCGCGAGTGATTTCAATGTTAAGTCAATGTGAAGATGCGTTGACACACGTCTAGAGGTCCTGCCGCGATTACGCCTCATTCCCAAATCTAGTTCGCCTGAAATGAGCGTTGCCGCGGGAAATGCGCAAGTTGAAAAATTTGAACTTTGGCGAAAAACATGCCGCATTAACCAATCAGGAGCATGCTCTAGTAGTGACATGATTACAGGAAGCGAGCAAAGTCGCAGAAGCCCCTCCCATGACGCGAATTTCCGCATGAATGTCTCATGCTACGTACACACCAAACACGTAGCATCGCTTTGCTTGCTCTAGATTACTTGCATTACTTGTGAATTTTTCACTTGAGTTGAATATTCTCAACTTGCGCAAATGCGCATTTGAGGCGAATAGCGTGTGTTTTCGCGGTAATCGCGCAGCCCAATTCGCGTCATTCGCATCACCCTGCATCTGATTGCGTCTTTGCATTGACTTTGTATGTAGTTGAACTCGCGTTTGGTGTGTATGCCCCATCAATGACTAGAATTTCACACGTGAATGAACAGAGTAAACTCAAAGGGGTGGTTTCCCGGACAGGTATTATGCTGAGTTTACACCAACCGCGTTTCAGGCGTCAAAATCGTGTCTACCGTGCCTAGTTTGCAGCTTGAACACTTTGAATGCATTCGCGGATGTAGAGCGAAGTAGACGTGCAGAAAAAGCAAGCATTTGACGCACGTCAGAGGCAAACTCCGCTTCTTGTGGGAGGGGCAAGTGCTATGCAGTTGTCTGTTTGCAAGATGACTGATGTTGATTGTGCATTTATCAAGAGAGTTACCAGTTTGTATTTGGTCACCTTAATATAGGGGGGAAATAAACGGCGCAGGTCGATAAACGTCACGTGACTCAAAAGTGAAGTGTATATTACAACTTACCAGGATGCCCAATGTCCTCACTGACACTCTTCCAAGCGAGGTCCTTTTTATTCCTGTCTCTATAGAAATAAGAACTTGTGTCATATAGCTCCGGGTGACTGCTCACGGACAATATCAAGCGTTCCTTCAGGTTGAATGAGTGACTCCGGGCGGGGCTGCCTCCACAGCAGCAAGCAGGCTCTTGATTGGTTAACACGGCGCGAAATTTCGGCCGAAGTTTACATTTTTCAACTCGGGCGTCAGCCGGCAATTCGCATCAAACACAAAAAGCACCATTCACGCGTACCGCGCACAACGCTCAATTCGCGCCACACCAAACGCCTTATCCGCGCCGCGGGACCTCCTGACACGCATCAACGCATCTTCACATTGACTTAACATTGAAATCACTCGCACTTCACGCCTCTACCGCGGTTGGTGTAAACACAGCATTAGCCTAAGCCAGGACTAGACCTTAGTTTATTTATGAAGTATAACTAGTTTTAACAAACATGCCTTCCTAAAAACATTACTTGTGTGCATTTTGAGGCAAAATAAAGGGCACTGATGTATTCTAAGATATCCGTCTAATCCCTGTCCGGGAAACCGCCCCAAAATGTTCAAGTGGCAAACTAGAAGCGGTTGACGCAAATTTGACGCCTCAAACGCGGCTGGTGTGAACCCACGGACTGTTTGCATAATGCTGCCTATAATTATCACAAGCGCTAATCTGATTTGTGGATCAGACTTGTTCTGGCTGTCAATCCAAAGACTCACCTGATATTCAGACACCTGGAGTTCATCATAAAGAGTGGCCAACTCTTTTCTGCAAGCCTCAATACTGGTCATCAGACGTTTCTTCAGGCCTTCCTCCTCTGCGATCATCATATCCAGCAGGTTCTAAAATAAAGGCGTGATATTTACAACACCGTATTTGTCTCCGTTAATTGCAAACTTGCATGACCTGAACTGACCTTGATGTGCATGTGCACGGCATCCGTGCGCTGGAGTCTTTGGTCTTCTGGGATCCCGATTTCCTCCCAAATGTCCTTCAGCTCACAGAGCGCTTTATTCAGACATGACACAGACTCCGCAGCGTGGATCTCACTGCATCACATATGTTTGTTTTAATATATTAGTGAGGCCATTTTATAGACTTGCATTCATTTACATCCGCCAAATTTCACAGAAATGTGCATTGCATTAGAAAAAAATATTTGGCTGACTTATGATTGTTAGGATGTTTGTACCTCAGCTGTAGACGGTTTGAGTGAACACGTGCTCGTGAAATGTGTGACATCACTGACAACCGCATAGAGAAGTTCAAAACATGAAACCCGTTTGTTCTCATTCTTAACTAAACCTTACTTACTGAACCTTTTGTTTGCACGAATTTTTAAGATGGCATGTAAAAGGTCATAGGTCAGGGTGTGTGTATATTGCAAATAAAATCAATAAAATTGTCGTAATTAATCTGCGGCGTTATCCGTATGCGTTAATAAATGATCATCATAAATATGCAGTATTTATTATGTTGCTTATCTTTATTTAAATAACATTAGCATTACTTTAACGTTAAATCAAATTCTTTTAATTAAATAAATCACCTTTGTAAACCATGATTCTTTTTTTATAGCTCGAATGCTAATGCTAAAACCAGACGACAGATTCAAATTAAACAACACTTAAAAACAATAACTAATACTTTTATAAATAACTAAAACATTCGTCTTCACTAATAATAATAATACAAACCGTTTTTGCATTTTTGGTTACAACAAAACATTTTCGTTTAACTTTAGCCCTTCCACAGAAGCCAAACACAAACATTTGTGTATGAATAACTTATATAAAAACACTCGATCTCACTTTTCCTCATTTTGTTCATTCGCCGCAGATCTCAGATCCCTGAGATTTTAACCGCCGCTGAATTTTGTTATTAAAGTTACTTTTAACGCGTTTAATCTTGGTTTTATTTCGCGATCTCTCTATCAGACGCTGGCTGCTGGTTTGGAAACTACTGCCTAAAAAATTCAAAAGCCGCACAGAAACGCCTCTGAGTCCTGATTGGCGGAGAACAAGCAATGCGACCCACTGATTGGCTGACATCAGCCATAGAAACTGTTACAGTTAACTGATTGGCTGACAATTCAACCAGCTGACTTCACAGATGAATGGATGCCATTACGCATAGAAGTTGCTCTGAGCCAATCAGCAGACAGTTCACGTCAACGAAACTAAACTTAGCGCAGCATTGTTTGCTTAAATGTATTTATTTATTTAGAATAAAATTGTTGTGAATATTTTTATTGTGAGCTTTAGTTGGCAATTCTACAGTGGCATCAATAAAATAAACGCATACACCACAAATATCACTTTACATTGTTTTTTTATTTATTTATTTATCATTACGTAATTATTAGTCTATGATAAAACATGACTGAAAAAGTTATGTAAACTATTTCCAGCTCTTCCTAACGTTAAACTGTTTTATAACGATCAAAACGTGCATTAACACTGTTGGGTGTTAAAAATAACGTTCTCCTAATACCAATCCAAACATTATTGACTTAATTTATATTGACTTCCATTGATCTCTAAAGCTTACAGCAATTATTATACTATATATTACAAAGATCATAAAAAACTCAATAAAAGGAATTGTATAACTATAATTGTCTCCACTGGTAATGTTTTGTAAAAGCAAAACAACAACAACAACAACGCCAACAACAACAACTACTCGATAGAAAGATTGTAATGGGGTTAGCTGATGGACCATAATAATGCAAACCATTAATTTCTATTGTTTATTTTAGCAGGGCGTTACAATGACTCTTTTAGCAAATATTTTAAACATTTATCACAAATCAACTTATAAGGGGTGTTGATTAGTACTGTTACCATCATGTTTATGTCTGATTAAAGAATCTGTTATCTAGCTGATTAATCACAAAGTCTGATCTAGTTTAAATAATTAAATATACACTGATGAAAGAGTAAACAAAGCATTTATCTTGTTTAAGATGTATTCATTCATGCAAATAATGATTTATTTTCTTCTCAATGAAGCTCACAAGTCATTAGTCATTGTAAAGTTAAAGACGTGTCGTTATAAGCTTTTCTTTCATAAAACACAAATGAAGATATTATGGGTGTACCGCCAGTGGTGTAGTGGTGTCTGGAGAAGTGGGTATACTCTTAGTTTATGCCCCTAGTAGAAGTGGGTATACTCTTAATGTATGCCCCCAGTAGAAGTGGGTATACCCCATGCCATCAAATAAAGAGGTGGGTATACTCCGTATACCTGCGTATACCCTGCACTACACCACTGTGTACCGCCATTATGCTTTATCTCTTATATTTTCTGAAATGAACAAAAACTTTAAAGATTATTCTGGAGAAACTCGTTTGTCCATTCCTAGACCAGGATAAAATTATATTGGTAATAATTAAAATGACAACAAAAAATGACAACAATAAATATTTATTATTTGATTAATGGAAACAAGGAATCATTCAATCATTAATAATATGCAGGGTGTACTCGTTTATTGTCCAGCGAGGAATTCATTGGTTAATTTCATGTCATTTAAATTCAGTTCAATTCAATTAATTTAATTTAAGTTCTTCAGTTCAGTTCAGTTTAGTTCCGTTCAGTTTGATTCAGATCAGTTTCAGTTCTTGTTTAATTCAATTCAATTCAGTACAGTTCAGTTCACTTCAACTAACTTTGGTTTATTTTACTTAATTTCAGTTCTTGTTCATTTCAATTCAATTCAGTTTAATTAAGTTTAGTTAATTTAATTTTGGTTCACAACTTTAGTTCAGTTTGATTTAGTTCAGTTCAGTTAATTTGACCTAATTTCAGATCTTGTTCAGTTCAACTCAATTTGATTCAGTTCGGTTCAGTTTATTTCACTTCTTGTTTAGTTCAGCTCAATTCAATTCGATTCAGTTCAGTTCAGTTAATTTTACGTAATTTCAGTTCTTGTTCAGTTCAATTAAATTCTATTCAGTTCAGTTTAATTAAGTTCAGTTCATTTAATTTTAGTTCAGAACTTTAGTTCAGTTTGATTTAGTTCAGTTCAATTAATTTGACCTAATTTCAGATCTTGTTCAGTTCAGTTCAATTCAATTCGATTCAGTTCAGTTTAATTCAGATCAGTTAATTTTACTTAATTTCACTTAAATTTGATTTCGGTTCGGTTCAGTTCAGTTCATTTTACTTAATTTCAGTTCTTGTTCAGTTGAACTAAATTCGATTCAGTTCAGTTTAATTAAGTTCAGTTCATTTAATTTTAGTTCAAAACTTTGGTTCAGTTTGATTCAGTTCAGTTAATTTTACTTAATTTTCAGTTCTTGTTTAGTTCAATTAAATTATATTCAGTTCAGTTTAATTAAGTTCAGTTCATTTCATTTTAGTTCATAACTTTAGTTCAGTTTGATTCAGTTCAGTTAATTTGACCTAATTTCAGATCTTGTTCAGTTCAATTAAATTTGATTCAGTTCAGTTTCATAAAGTTAATTTAATTTTAGTTCAGAATTTTAGTTCAGTTTTATTTAACCTAATTTCAGTTTTTGTTCAGTTCAGTTCAATTTAATTCAGTTCAATTTATTTTAATTCAGAAATTTAGTTCAGTTTAAATAAGTTCAATTCAATTTTTGTCCTTGTTCGTTGGTTCACATTTTTTCATTAATTTTTTAAATTCTTTCCATCCATCCATCCATCCATCCACCAGTCCAGTTGAAAGTTAATGGAATTAAGGAATTATATATTTGTTCAAGGAAATGATGCTTGATTATTCTATATGGCTGATGATCCACGTGTGTCTTCTCAGCCGCTGCGGGTCATAAGCTCTTCCAGAGCTCTCTCTTTATGGTTCTCATGGACCAGCAGAACTTCTTTAATGGTGCTCTGTTGAAAACCCATCTCACAAAACTGAGCAAGCAAAAACAAAAACTCTGCAGCCTGAGTGAAACAAAAAATACATAAATACATACCAAACAATGTTTGATGTGCAAAATGCTTATTGTTGTTGTGTTAAATCTTACTTTGCTCTCACAGTTCTGAAACATCTCCAGAGCTTCTTCCACCTGCATCTTCTCATAACCCAGTCGACACAGACGATCACATGAAGTCAGATAACTCAAAATCTGTAGATAAAGAATGAGTAAGAGAGTGCGTGCATACAGTATATGTGTTTGTATGTGTTTATGTGCGGTACCTGATCAGGTCTTCTTGGTCCCATCCTCTGAAGGGCCATTATTGCAGTATGAAGTGTGTATCCATGCTTTGTGACAGCTTCTAGGAGATCTTTCTCTTCCTCGCTCAAAGCACACAGCAGATCCGCAGAAGCATCCTGCAGCCCTGCAGATGTCCGTGGACGCACACCCTGATATAGCAAAACACAGTCAACAACCAGCAATCTGAAACTGTAAATATTATCTGTGGAGTTTTTGTTTACATGTGAGGGGGGTTTTTGTTGGCGGGTGGAGGGCAGAGGTCCTGCGGATGAGGGTCTCTTCTGCAACAGGGTGTTTGAGTTACGTCGCCCGTTGGATCTCATCGCAGCAACATTCCTGCGAGGAGCTCGGGAAGAATGAGGACTGCCCTCCACCGTCTGGCTAATGGAAGAAGGGAGGGGCTTCTGTGTGTCCTTTAAAGAAGAGGCGGAGTTTGGGCGTGTAGAGGAAGGCCCAGGGCGGGTCTCCATATTGGGGGTGGAGCCTCGTTGGACGTGTCTGAGAGACTGTGCCCCAGAACTCTGTGGTCTTCTTTTGCCACGGGGAGCATCTTCCTCGGTCGATGACCCCTCGTCATCTTCACAATACCCGGCTTCGCACTCAGAATCATCGATGAGAAACTGGACTGCCCGCAGTGGGCGGAGCCTCTTTGAATCAACGGCACTCAGGCTCAAACTGCGCGGACGTGGGCCCCGTTCCCATAATTCTGTGTTTTCGGGACGGTCCGCACGACTATGCTGCGGGCTGCTGAACATCAGCCAATATGGAGGACAGGTGGGACACAAAATCTGTGGGTGTTGTTTGGCCTTTTTGATCTTCCGCTGCAGTTCTCCGCATGCAGCCATGATCCGTTTCTCCAGAGTAAATGAATACTGACAAACACAACAACATCTATATGAGAATATTACACGACAATAAGATGAATTTACATTTTATTTGGAATATTACGCATATAATGGATAAGTAAACACTAAAAGCCAATTTTTTTTTACATTTTACAAGTTTTTATTTGTCAAATAAAATATTTGTAAATGCATAAAACATGACCTATGATCATTTATTAACCTTTGTTAATGCCAATACAGTTAATTGTGCATAAACTAATGTTAATAGTTACAACTTTTGATTTAAAAAATGCACTAGTAACTGCTAAAAATTAACATGAATAAGATTAATAAATGCTTTAAAAGTATTGTACATTGTTAGTACATGTAAACTATGCATCAACTAATGTTTACAAATACAACTTTACTGTAAAGTGTTACCAGAAAATCTCATTGCCACTATAGATTATTATGTAAACATGGCTTAAGATAAAAATATTTGTTTTATAATAAACTTAACAAATTAATTTTTTAATAAATCTTATTCATTTTTAGAAATATTTATTATTATTTTTTTATTTAAATTATTGATTGTAAACATTTTATTACTGAATTCTGCAACGTCTGATGTACGCTGACCTTAGTATCACGCAGTATTTGGGTGCAATCTGGAATCTCAATTTCAGGAGCTCCAACAGGATCCTTCTCGCCCATCTGTATCTCTACGCAGTCCAGCATAACTTTAAAGGGAATCTCGTCCAGACTACACATTCTTCTGAAACACACACATACATGCAGACCCATTTACATTCATTATTACTGTAATTCGGCTATTCTGATCATTTCAGTTACAGGACATTAAAAGAAAGACTCACCTGCAGCGATGGTATTAGTGTTGACATGCATCCGTGTGTTTCGGGATGCGTGTTTATGTCTGTTCCTCGGTAGTAATCTGCTTCACGTGTACATAACACCAGAAGCATAATGTTCCCCGGTGCATCAACAGAGGCTTACGCATACACTATAACTGGCTTATACACTGACTCACATAGTAATCCTCTCATATGTTGCTGAAATAAACATACACACACATACACCATCATTAACCCTTTACCTGGCACAGCCCCTTATGAGTGGGGGGTGAAAAGGTGAAGCCTTTACCCCTTCAAATGAATATAGCCTAACTCTGGCATTTTTGGTCTGGAAGCCTAATTTTGGTCTTGTTTTAAAGGTGCCATGGAATGTAAAACTCTATTTATCTAGGCATAGATGAATAATAAGAGGTCTGTACATGGTAATGACATATCGTAAGCCTCAAACTCATTTGTTTCCCTCGTTTTATGTAAACCTCGTGTACAAAAAAAAAAAACAGCTGGAAAACAGCTCAATCTAAACATAACACCAACTGTGATGTCACAGTCGAGATGTACGCCCCAACATTAAATTACACATTCAATTAATTACAAAGATGTTAAAATGTTTACTAATGTGAGTTACTGACATGAGCCTCAGAGCAGAGCAGAGCAGAGCTCAACATTATTATTCATGACCCTTCCAACACTGAAAAAAATTATTCGTTGAATTTAATCAATTTTTTTGGGGAGGGTGGTTGCAATCAATTTATTTAAGCCACATTTAAACAAAAGTTTTATATTTTATTTTACTTTACTAATCTTTTTTGTTTAAATGTAGCTTAAATAAATTGATTGCAACCACTTACCTTTAAGAAGAATGGATTAAATTCAATGAATCATTTTTTTCAGGGAAATAGGGCAAAAATAGATCATTTCACTCAAAGGACAAATCCTAGGGTTGTAAATGGACATGTAAAACGTTTTTGGATAATTTTTGCACTTAATAAAGGTATATACCTTCTAAGTAAATATCAAAGAACAATTTAACAGATTATTTCAATGCATTCTTTGGCACCTTTAAAAAAGACAATTTAAATTTTTTTACGGAAGTGTCTGGAATTTGTTGTAGCAGTTTAAATTTATTGTAATAAAAATTTTATATACTACTATTTTATACATACAATTATAAAAAAAGAGGTTCGTGTTGCTTTCCTGCATACTCCTGTCCTGTCTAGGGCTGGGTATCAATTCAGATGTTCCAGATATATTCGATTCGCAAGCTCTCAAATCGATTCGGCTTTGATTCTCGGTTCGATTTCTGTTTCCGATTCCCTGGTTGATGTTCCTTGATTAAACTCAATGAATATAGATTTAATACAAATACTATATGTATAAAAAAGAACAGTGAACATAAGTTTACAAGGATAATTAATAAAAAGAAATTAAGAGCCAACCTGTATATTAAACTCTTATTTTAGGTACACATGGCCTGGGTACATTAAAACAGAACCCATCTCTAATTTTCAAATTCATACAATTATGTTAAATCCAATACAATTTTGATGCAAGATGAAAAATGTATGCTGAAAAAAGTCAGAACAGTCTAGTGGAAAAGACTATTTAGATTAAAGTTAATCTTACAGTCAATGTTTGCGGAAATAAATATGAAAAAAGAGCCTTTGAGAATAGATTTGCACGTAAAAAAAACACAGATTAATCGAAAAATCTTTTTTTTTTTGCCCAGCCTACTCGTGTCACAAATTAATAAATTACAGTCACTGCATTATTATTATTGCTAAAAGGTTTTAAATATGAAAACAAAATAATATAGTTTGTTGTGATAGATTAACATTTACATGAAAAATATTAAAGTAAACTCGGGACAGTGCCAGTTAACAGGTTTTAAAGGGTTAGTTAACCAAAAAATAAAAATTCTGTCATAATTTTCTCATCCTCATGTTGTTTTAATCCTGTATGAATTCCTTTTTTTTTGATAAACAAAAAAGCTGATATTTTAATAAATGATGCTAAGCTGATTTTAACTTAACTTAGTAGGAAAAACAAATACGATGGAAATCAATGGGTACCGCCAACTGTGTGCTTATCATTATTTATCAAAATATTTTCTTCATTATCACAATACTTCCATAATATTTGTTTTCCTACTATGAAAGTCAATGGTTACAATCAATTGTGTGCTTACCATCATTTATCATATCTTCTTTTGTATTCATCAAAACATTGAGAAAATTGCAGAATTTTATTTTTGGGGGAACTACCCCTTAACATGTTTCTTTACATTTTTCACTTTTTTATAGGCTGTTAATTGAATCTGAAAGATCAGGAGTTTTTTTGTGCAAACCTGGAACACATTGAAATCATAAATTATGTGTTCTGCTTTAGTAAATAAATTGCTTTACGTGCAACGTATGTAGTAATAGTACTAGTTTTTACTAAAATATTAAGAATATATTATAAAAATGTCCTCACAAATACAGTGAATGGTCAAAAAAAAATTATTGTAGGAACATTTGCATTAGGGATGCTTTAAGATTAATCCAGATTAATCTATACCAGAATAAACGTTTTTGTGTCCATCATATGTGTGCGTGAACTGTGTATAATAACTTTGTATAGATAAATGCACACACATGCATGTATATATTTAAGAAATGTTTACATATAATATACATTTGTATATTTATGTATAATTTATATTATATATAAATACTTAATATATAAATAATTTTTCCCCTAAAATTATGCATGCGTGCATATTTATATATAAATAATTATAAAACACACACACAACCAATCGCGATTAATCATTAAGCATCCCTAATTTGCATTAATGAAGCATCAAACAATGTCTGCGTTTTTAAAGCGGGAAAATATTGACCAGTTAAATATCATGGTCTTTTTTTGTTGATTTATTGTTTTTTTTACGAAAATCATCCTACATAATGTAAAGAAAATTTTGTAAAAATATAACCTTGATATCTTTAATATTGACTGAGTAAGTTCATGTCAAATATTAAAATAAATGTAAAATCGAACTTTGATGCTCCCAGATTGAATTATAGTACTTAAGACCTGCAGGGTCACATATATGCAAATAACACAATAGCAAATCGTATTGCATGCTTTATGTGTGTAACCTTGGCCGTATCACAAAAACAGAAATGATTCCCTCTATAGAGGCCTAAACTAAAACAGCAATGAAAAATAAGCAAACATTTTCCAGTATCACACGGACACTCGGTTTAAAAACATATTCATAGTTTTATTATGAGCAGTAAACTCAGTAATGGAGAGCTGAATACCATAAGATATGCATGTAGGTAAAAAGCAGTACTGTCAAATTAACACTGGCAATAAACATTTGTAAATAACAGTAAATACATGAATAAAATTTGATAAAACAAAACAGAAACACACAAACGTCCTCCTGTTTACAGACATCCGCTGATGCTTTCATTCAATGTTAAAACTCGTGCCTGTGATGGATCTAATAGTCGTCTATAAACTACACTCAAATTATTTACAACATATTGCTCGATGGGACCCACAAACATTCAGCACAACACACGCTAGATTTTCTCAAACACACCTGATTCACTATATACTGAAATTTATGTATAACTATATTATGCGTTATTAGGAGTAAACCAATGGTCCCGCCCTAATTTGTGACATATACACTCATTTCTGAAAATATGCAGATTATGATTTTGATATAAAATAAAATGTGATGGATACAGGAAATATTGGGAATGGCTGCATCCAAAAGTACATACTTGTGTACTAGAATATAAAGTAGAAATGTAGTAATTCTGAATAATGCATCTATATTTTTTGGCTAATATTAACCAGAACACAGAAAGGTGCTTGAGATGTTTTGTAGAAAAATCCATCACAGCAGATAATAAAGATTAGTATAGCTCAGTAGTAGAGCATTGCATTAACAGTACAAAAAGTCATGGGTTCAAACCCAGGGAATGCACTGTAAGTCACTTTGTATAATATGTAACTGTAAATAATGCACATTTTACAATAATGAATTGAATTATGTGTTAGCATTTAGATTTTAACGCAAACAATACGTCAGTCTAACTACATTCTCAAAAATACATACTGAGATCCAGCACAAGTATGTACTTTAAGACACACGGTAGTAGTATGCAAACTGGGATGCAGCCTGTGTGTGTGTGTATGAGAAGGTGATCAGTCTACATGCCGAATCCTTTCTACCGCTGCGCCGGCCTGCTCTAGCAGTCCTCAAACACACATCTATATCAATGATGACACTATACAACAAAGACTAAAATGACTTTAGCACGTGCCATTCTTGATACAGGCTAATACTTTACAAATCCTTAAAAATCCTCACCTCGCCGTGGGTCTGATCTCTGAGAACGCACTCCCTTTATTTATGTGCCAGACATAGGAAGACAAAAGATGCATGCCGAGACTATCAAGTGCGCTAATACATCTAAAATACTGCAACAATGGTAACACTTTTAAATGATTGCACATAAATCCAAGTAAGGATTCACACCGAACCTAGAGACACACAATGTTTGGGATTCAGGGTTTGATATTTTAAAGTGGAACATATTCACACTACGGTTGGTATCTGGAGTGACATCTGTTTCTCTCAATTAACTACTGTGTGTTTAAAACTTAAAGGTGCTATAAGTGACATCACCTTCATTTTTAAAGAATACCCCGACTATAAACACACGTACTGTTTACTAGATTAAAGGGATAGTTCACTTTAAAATTCAAATTCTGTCAATATTAACTCATCCTCATGTTGTTATTAAACGGCATGAATTTCTTTTTTTGATGAACACAAAAGAAGATGTTTTGATAACCGATGGTAAACACACAGCAGATAGTGACCATTGACTTCCATAGTAGGAAAAAAATATTTTGGAAGTATTGTGATAAATGATGAAGAAAATATTTAGATAAATGATGGTAAGCACACAGTTGACGTTACAAATAAAATTCCATCATATTTTTATTCCTACTATGAAAGTCAATGGTCACTATCAGCTGCTCATTTCTTAAACTTTTGTGTTCATCAGATAAAAAAAATCATACAGGTTTAGAACAACATGAGGATGAGTAAATGATGACAGAATTTAAATTTTGAGGTGAACTATCCCTTTAACACTGGGATTATATGAATATGAATTTAAAGAGACAGTGCACCCAAAAATGAAAATCATGTCATCATTTACTCACTCTTATGTAATTACAAACCTGTATTAATTTCTTTGTTCTGATGAACACAAAGGAAGATATTTTGAAGAATGTTTGTAACCAAACCGATCTGAGGCCCCATTCTCTTCCATTGAATTCTTTTCCCTATAATGAATGGGGACTCAGATTGGTTTGGTTACAAACAATACTGAAACTATCTTCCAACATTTTTTTTTATAAAGGTTTGTAACAACAACAGGTTGACTAAATGATGACATAATTTTAACCCTTGGGTGAACTATCTCTTTAAAAACAGTAAAAATGTCAATTTTAACAGGCTTTTCACTCAAAGGCCGCCATTTTGTTTACGTCACAATACGTGATGTCAAAAGGTTGCAATTAAAACTTGTTCTATTAACACTTCAGCGAGGTAAATATGACAAACAAGTTTTCAATCTCTATATTGTAAAATGATGTAAAACAGAAGATGGAAGTTATAAATGCACACAGACAGTAGGTGGCAGTATGGTCTTAACTTTTGCATGCTATTAAAAATACAAGAACATCAACATCTTCTGTTAAGCCCTTTCAATACAAATCAGAGAGTAACATAAATGATGAAGATGTACAGAAAATACAAATGAAAGAGAGGTAAAAAAATTTCATATGAAAAACTATATAGATACCATAGTATGTACTATAGTAAACTTTAGTAATATTTCACAACAACCATTCCACGTCATTGACCCAGAATGCACTACACTCCAAAAATGGCTGGGTTATTTTTGGGTTAATATTGGACAGAACACACCGCTGGGTTAAAATTGACCCAATGCTTGGTTGTTATAACCCATGGTTGCATAACAACCAACAAAAATTGGGTAATTTTTAACCCAGCATGCGTTCTGTCCAATATTTATTCATTAATAAATTTATTAATTTATTTATTCGTTAATATTTATTTCAGTATTCTGCACCTTCATCATGGAATATGTTGCAAAAGGACTTGAAACTTACTGATTTAATATCGCTAAATGCTTTTAAATTAAAAATGAAAGACTTAGAGGCAGATGCCTTAATATGTAAATGTTTTTAGACTGTAAACATCTAAATTGATTTTATGACGCGTTGGTTTTAGTTTTTTTTTGTGTGTGTGTGCATATTTGTTTGTACCTATGTGTTTTAACTTTTATTCAAAAAATTTGTCTTGGCCAGGTCACCCTTGCAAAAGAGGTTCTTAATCTCAATGGGATTCTCCTAAATAAAGGTTAAAAAATAAAAATTATTCATTATCAGAGGCGGACACTACTACTAAGTATTTTTAATTTCTACATAAAAGTACATTTTTAAGTATTCATATTTTATCCGTGTTTTTCTTTGGAAAACATACATTCCCAAGCATATTATCATAATTTTTACTCCACTACATTTCATAATTTAAAGTTTTTGGTTTATATTTAATATTTAAGTACATTAAACATCTAATATTCTTTTACTTTTACTTAAGTAAAAAGTACACAATTTTTATTTAATTAGGTATTAAATTAATTTTAATATGCAATATAAAAGAAATACACAGCATGATTCTATGCTTTAAAACGTAGTGAACATTTTTTAGTAAAGTACATTTTTTCCCAAGACAAACACTCTGATAAAGCACAGATGCTTGAAAAATTTACTTAAAATGCTCAAGTAGTGTCCGCCTCTGCCCATTATGGGTAAACATAAAAACCCAGCCATTTTTAGTGGGTATGCATGAAACAAAATGGCGGCCTCTACAGCTTAAAATGAGTATAACATGTTGGGGTTTTGAAAATATTAAAGTAATAAAAAGATTTAATGTGTTTCTATCAATGGATTTTAGATGTAGAATGCAAATATAAAGTTTTAAAGCATATAAGTCTTTATAGTCGAGGTACCCTTTAAAAGTGTAAGACTTTGTGTAGGGCTTTCACAGTAACAATAATTTCTCAGTGATATCTTTCGGGCAGAAGATCAATTTCGATATCCTACTCAAAAATTAGAAACAAATCGGACCTTCAAAATAAAATCAAGCCTTTCTAACAGTTGGATAAGGACACTTTCTTTATGAGGGAGATTATTAATATATTTTATTTAATCGGAAAATATTTAAAAATATTTTGTGTGGTTCAGTCTTTGGTAAACTTTACAGTGCTCTTGTTGTGGTAGAAAAATAACGTAATCCAATCTGTATCATTTGTAATTTCTTTCTGTGTATTATATCAGGGTAAAAATGTATTTTGAGTAAAATGTCTGATTTGATGTTTATTCTGCCTCTTTCAATCTCTCTCTCACACACACATATACGAGTAAGGCATGTTATAGACTCATTCATTGACCTAATGTCAGTTTTCTGCCACAGACATACATTACAGTGATTCTTGTGGGCCTCTATACATCTACACACACACACAATTTGATATGCGATGCTTACTGTACTTCTCCAGAACAAGAATGATGAGAAACATCTTGAAATTTCACGAACCACCACCAATCGTGATGCAGCGAATGTCGAATTAGTGGTTCCCTATAGCAGAGTGACAACCTAACAAAACACACACGCGCACACACACACACACACACACATTTCATGCAGTTCACTTTGTGTATAAAAGCAGCTCTATAAATGTGCCATTATCTGTGGAGTTAAATATGACTTTGTCACTTTCATCCTGTAAACCTTTTGTTCACTCGATTTTACTCTCCGCACGCCACTGTACTAAACCAAACGCAAACACATTCACTAACAAAACCAAATAAAAATCACACGCCTGTACAACGTATGTAGCCTTTAGATCAGATCAGGACGCCTTGCGGCTGCTGCAAGATTTTGATCACTTTGCTCAGAGACTCGGTGGTGGCAAAGGCCAGATACTGGCAACACAACCAGTCTTCCAGGCTCACGCCACAGCCCGAGTCCAGCGAACGTTCGGCAAACTTGATCATCATCAGTGTTCGCTTCAAGTCCAGCCAGTTCTGCAGGACGGTGTGGCGCTGGACGGTTCCAGCGGAGGGGTTTAACGAATTAAAAAGATCCTCTCGCGGACCCCACAGCAGACACTGCAGGCACGCTCGGGCGTCGGCCATCTGGATGCGCTCGGAAGGGTTGGGGTTGAGGAGCAATGTGGCGAGCTGCTGAAGGCCGCTGGAGTAGAGGGATCGCAAGGGAAGCTGGGGCAGATCCGAGCTACAGTATTCCCTCTGTTTGAGCTCGGGATTTTCCTCGAACGGGTTCGGCCGATGCAGCATCTCGTAGATCAATATTCCGGTCTGAAATTCGTCGCACTTGCGGTACTGAGTGGCGGTGAGGAGCTCGGGTGCGAGACGGGAGTGGTCGCGGAGCGAAGACGGTTCCAGGACCACGTTCTTCAGCTTGGCCTGAGAGAAATTGCTGATGATGAGGCGGGCGGGGCAAGCAGAGGCGGTGGCTGATGAGGGTCCGGACGCTGCGTTATTGTTGGGCTCCGGCACTTCCAGGTTCCACGGGTTCCCTGGCTGACAGTGCACCAGCAGGAGGTTCTCGAGTCGCAGGTCGCAGTGCGTGACGTGGTACGGTTTCATGTGTTCAAGTCCTGCACACAACTGGAGTAACAGCAGGCACACCTGCCTTTCATACAGCTCGGGGTTTCGCGCGTGGCGCTCGACGGCCTCGCGTACGAAATCCGCAACCGTTTGAAACGGCACCTCGCGCGTGATCACCACGACATGACTGCACAGTTTCCCGTCTTTCTCGTGGCTTTTCAACACGTTTTCTTTTTCGTGTTTTTCATCGTCTGTACCATCTCTCTCGTCATCTCCATCTTCCCCTTTCTCCCAGGGCAACAGGCGAGCTGGAACATCGGCCAGGAAGTGGCCACAATCCTGCTGAATGTTGAAGTGCACAGCGATGCTCTGCCGAACTGCCAGACTGTGAAAAAATTGCTGTTGAGATTCCTTCACCACACCCCTACAGATCTAAGATCAGACAAAAAAATATAAAACAGAGTATTACAACACCAAACTTTGTGTTGAGAATACATTTGCATCTTAAATTTACATTTACCTTGACGGCATAATTCATCAAAGGTTCTCTGGCGAAGGATGCGGTATAGTACACGGCATCCCCAGCTTCACAACAAGGTTTTCCGGCAGTGAGCCGAAAATGAGACCAACTATCTGTTCCAAAGCGCAGGTGATCTTTCTGTCCAGCCATGAATCGATCTTCACATCTGGTCGCCAGTTTACGAAGCGTATCCGTGTGCAGGCCTCGAATCCTCCCGACCACTTCCTCCCAGCTGTCCATGCCTCTATACGGCACCTGTTTCTGGACCTTAGCGGGTCGCCCGGCCCCTCGCGTCCTGCCTGTCAAATTTTCCGTACTGCGGTAGCCACGGCGGTCGCACCCCTGCACGGTGCTGCTATTGGTGAGGGAACACAAGCTACGTCCCCCCACCGGACGCTCCAGGGAATCTCCGGATTCATCGAGATGTCGTGCCTCCGAGCTGACCGAGGAGCTCTGACTGGCCGTGTCCCACGTGGACTCGAGATCGTAGAGCGGATTGGCGACGCTGAGACTGGCTCCGCCTGGTTTGGCCTCTCCTTTGGGTCGGGGAGATACGGTGGATGGTTCGGTTTGAGCACGTGGGACTAACTTCTTGGGCAAGGGGGGAGGAGTGGCTTTGGAGGTGGGTTCGGTGACCTCTGGGTCAGAGGCTAAATTGTCTTCAGATGTTTTAGGATGTCTGGGATGCTTCACAGGGATCATGTTGGCCCTGGATTGACCTGTAAAGAATGTTAAGAAACCTTAGTATTGATCACTTTTTGCACTAATTTGAAGGTTCACAAGGTGGCAGCCTGGGGTACTGTATGAGTAAAAAACAGAAGAGATGCAAACTACAATCTATGTGAGGAGGTTAGGAGTAGACCCCTGAATTTCAGCATGAGCCCGACAGGCCCTGACTTTATAACACCCATAGGACGGGGTTCGGGCCAATTTTAATGGCACTGCTAATACAGGCCAGGCCTCAGGCTTTTTTAGGCTTCTCCATCATTTCATATTTTTCAATTTAATTAAAAGAAACATTGAGACATTGTTGATTGTAAAACGAACATAGGAAGAAATTTAACCTATATCGCATGAGTCCACTACGCACACGCATGCACAACTGCAACTGTTGTGACGATGTTTAGTGTCCCTGCCAGCAGCGGGACCTTCAAGGCAGCAGGAAGAATTATAAATGGAGGACAGGATTAAAACCTTGGATGCTGTGCATAATCTATTAAAGACTTCTGCCTGTAGTCACGTAAAGCGGTGTAATTTTTTTCTTGTTTGAGAATCTTCTTGTTTGAGATTGGATTTTTCCTTTAGTTTAACTGTGGATATAGCATGTTTTGTAGTGAACCCTTACATTTTTTTTCGATTTTGATGCATAGCAAAGATGTAAGGTAAGACAACTTTTCGTCAACTTGCTGTTGGCCGCTAACTCCTTGGTCATCATCAAAACTATTTTTGCCATTTAAAACAAAACTAAACTGTTGTAATTGCTGCAGGAGTAGTACGGCCGTGTAAGGAATCTGTGTTATACTGCAAAAAAATTATTTTAAAGAAAAAATGTTCTTAGTATTTTTGTCTTGTTTTCAGTAAAAATATCAAAAAATGCTTAAATTAAGATGCTTTTTCTTGATGAGCAAAATGACCCAAGAAAAGTCTAGTTTTTGGACTAAAAATATCAAATTTAAGTGATTTTGTGCATAAAACAAGCAAAAAATCTGCCAATTGGGTAAGCAAAAAATCTTGAAAATTTTTCTTAAACACTAAATTCAAGAACAATTTTGCTTACCCCATTGGCAGATTGTTTTTGCTTGTTTTACGCACAAAATAATTTAAATTTGATATTTTTTGGTTTAAAAACTGGACTTATTTTCTTGGGTCGTTTTGCTCATCAAGAAAATCTTAATTTAAGAATTTTTTGATATTTTTACTGAAAACGAGACAAAAATACTAAGAACATTTTTCTTGAAAATCATTTTTTTGCAGTGTAGAAGTTATTTTTTGCCATTTCTGCGGATTTCTTTTGCAAAATTTATGGAATTTCATGGAATGATTTTAACCTTGGAGGTTAAATGTTTTAAAATAAGCTGAGAGAATGGGAGCTGTGAATATTACAAAACAAAATGCATTTTTTTTAAATAAATTTATTATATATTTTATTTAAGGTTTACTCTGAATTAAACTGAACCAACAGATAATGTGCGACTATAGAGTTATATATAAAGTTCTCATGACGAATTTAGCGTATATCAAGATAATATCATCAGTTTTACAACACAATGTAAATATATCTTTATCTTGTAAACGTATTTGAAATGATCAAGTATCGCGTCACATTGCCTAATCAACACAGACGACTGAGATCTCCACTGCAAGTTTTATTTCAAGTAGGGGTGCAACGATATATCGTCCGATGATGCTTGCTATGCTTCTCAATGAATTACGGTGAAATGCTGCTACATACAAAAGCCAGAGGGCGCTCTTGTGCAAAAACTCAATATGCGCTGTAGACGAAGAACAATACACACGCAGCAATGACATGCAGATCCAGAAAATGGCTTAAGGATATATTTATATCGCTGTTCTTCAAACCTTTTCAGGTATTTTCATGATAATAAAGAATATGTATAATGATTAAATGTTAGACGAGTGTTGCTTTTTCAAATGCATGTTATAAATGATTCAAACTAACAGTGATTTCAGATCGATAAGGACTTACTGATAAAAAGCCGTAGTACATAACATAGCTGTGAATAATATCACCTGTGCGATTCAGAATAGTTATCGGACACTTATGAGTGTATATCGGCATTTATCAGTGCACCCCTAATTTCAAGTATTACATATCAAATATCAAATGGTTTGTGCTTTCTCTCATAAAAACGTCACAACAGCACAGACTTTTACTACTCACAAACATGTGTGCGGTATATATGAAGAGTTTCGTGAGATAACCACTGTTTTTTTTAATTGTTCAGAAATCTTGTTTTTTGGTTGTGCATTTCAATTAATTTTAATTCAACTGCAGTTGGTTTGTTTTGATTTAAACCTTCATAACTTAAAAAATACAGCTAAGTAGCACCATAAAACAAAATAAAAACATGATAACATAATAATAAACGTGTTTTGACAAAAATGTTAAAAAATGGATTTATCTCGTTTTGCAACAAAACTCTTCATATGCTTGTCAGTGACATGCATTAATATCTGCAGTCACAGATTCCTAATGGGGAGGATTAAAAAGTCAGACTCGGGCCGAGAATTCTGATATGCTGTCGTGCAAGAGCTGGGCTTAAATGTCTCGGGCCAGGGCCTAGATTTCAGGCCTGTGCAGGGCTCTAGTTAGGAGACACCTGCATTTGTACAACTTTAGTTTTACTCCCTACAACCTGCTCATAGTGTACAATCATAATTAAAGCTGCTACATTCCTGACGTCTAACTTTTATCCCAACCCTGAACCCTCCAACAAATGTGTCCTACCTCCTTGCAGTATCTCTAAAAGCAGTTGACACGCACGCAGATCCCCTGGGATGTTGAACACGAGTTTAAAATTATTTCACAGCGTGCAACCTCATCGAACATTCCTTGCTAATCTGCTTTAATCTCCCAATAATCTCAGACAGTGGGTTCCTCCGCAGCTCTTTTAGCATTTTTGTAGGTCACGTTAAGTACAACAACCAAAAAGTCAACTTTAAAAACATTAGTAACAGCAGTTAAACCTTTATATTAAAAGACCATTCATGTATCCTGCCATGTATTCTTTATGCCCATTTTGTGGTTCATGTGAATTTAAAGCAAAAGGGAACAAACCGTTTTAAACTGTTTACTTAAGTTAAACTTGTAAAAAATATATATAAAACATATGTATTAATTGTCTGAGAGCCTACTGTATAACACATGTAATGCGTTATGTTGCAAATATGATACAGCTTACAAGTAATGCACATAAAAACCTCACCAAATTGATTTCATCAAAGACAAAACCTAGCGATAGACGTACCTTTTCTCACCACACAAACTTCAGAAAGACACTTCAGCTCACTTCAAATGATTTCTCTCTCAAACAAAATCTGATCTGTCATATATGGGTCTACAAATGTACTGGAACCGCTGCTGCCATGACAACCAAAATATATCAGTGTGTGAGAGCCGGCCAAATCAGGTCAGAACCCCCAAAATCGAGAAGAGAACGCAGAAAGTGACCTATTAAACATCTGTGCGTGCTCGACTTACCCAGGTTGGTGTACGTGGCCCTGCAGCTGCTCGATGTCGAAGACTCTGAGACGGTGCGAACGATTCCCTCTTCCTCTCGCTCTCCTTGATTGCTGCTGTGCGAGGTGGGCGACGCTGGGGGCGGACAGCAGGCAGGCGGCTCACGAAGGGGAGATAGCTCTGGCTTAGCAAGCAGGGAGGTGGCAGGAGCGCTCTCAGTATCCTGAGCTGGAAGCTGACTGAAGAGGAGAATAAATTCTTCAAATTAAGGAATTAGGAACTATATCTGTACAAAAAAGCTTATTTGGGGCGTGTAGTGATGAATTTGGTACATTTGGTACACACAACACAGTACGTGACGACATAAAATATGATTATATTATTTTAACGCAATTTTATGTGATTTACTGGTTTCTAAAATCATCCTACTTTTTTCTGAACATATAATCTTGCAAGGTCATGTCAAAGACTGAAATCAATGATTGAAACAGGCCCAGCGCCACAAGGGGGCATTGCCCCCCTCAGATCTGATTTGTGCCCGCTCACTGTTTATTTTTGGTATTTATGGCAATGGCAAGGTTTAAAAATGAGGCTATACAAAAAAGATAACTAATTGAAACTGTATGTGTTTACAAGACTAACTGAAATAAATATAAAGAAAATTACATTTCGCTATTTTCTATGTATTGAATATGCAACAGAGCTACGCATTTCCGACTGGCAATGAATTAAAGGTGAATAATCGAATTTCTATTGGCTGCCTGTCGTGCTAGGTGTGTGCGTCTCATGTAATGCAGTTCAGTGTGATTCATGACTCGTGTGATTCTCAAAATAAAAATGTATGTAAAAACTATAAAAACCTGGATTTAACATTTAGACTATGTATAATAAAACGATCATCATTTGTGAGTAAAGCTACCTTTTCCCCCCCAATAAGTGTTTGCGTACAGACATGTGAACAGCACACAACCTGTCAAATTTAAAGTAGTGTACAGTATATAGACGGGTTTTATCCAACTTTTATCCGCTCTATTCTCCAAATTATGACTTATGATATGCGTTATGATATCAATTTAGTAAGTTAGAGCTACAATGTGTGTTAATGAAGAAATTTAATGCAAAAAAGGTATTTTAAAAATAGGGCTGTCACAATGATTAAATAAGCGTCCATTGCAATTGTTTGACCTCATCACGATGATTTCAGATCACCGCAATGATTGCACAGCTCTCTAAAAAACACAAGGGGGAGTTGCAGCGCCGGTATGAACGAGACGGTATCAGATGGCGCTCCTTAACTGACAGTGTAACGCAATACATTGCAAAGCCATTCAATACAGTGAAAAAACAGCATTTGTAGAAATGCTGCAAAACTTTGCTAACCAGTATGAACTTCCAGGTAAAACATACATTTGAAGAGTTTGGTTCCAAAACGCAGTTATTCCATTTTGACGAATTTCGGTAAAAACGTGTTTTCTACTGACAAGATGATAACCACTATTTTCTGTTACAAACTTTCACATAGCATCTTTAGGTTATAAAACATAAAAAAATTCTAATCCATAAATTGATTTTCAAAGATTTATTATAAAATCAAATTATTTTTTCCACAAATTGCAGTAAATCCATGACAATTTTTTTTCAGAATGCTATAAATCTATTGAATCAATGTAAAAATGTGCATTCATCTTTGCCATTTTATATTCATTTATTTGAACAGTGGTATAGACTGATAAAAAAACATTAATGGCATTAACCAAAACACTTACTTTGTCATATAGTCATTGTTGCCGTTATACTTGGGACGTCAAGTCGTCGTCGTTTAATATTTTTCACAGCGATTAGCTTTAAAATGTTTTGGTCCTGCTCGATTTTCGTTGACTTTGTAAAATTATGGAAAGTTTTTAGATGTTGATGGCTTACGTTTCTTTCCCATCACAGAAAACCACCACAGGTTTATCAATGCCATTAGAGTATTATTTTGTTTTTGTTTGTTTGTTGATCACGAAGTACAAAGTAGATGAGGAAAACTAGGATTCAGTGTGTATTCTAAGAGCCTCCATTATTGTTTACAATGCGTGGAATGGTGCGCTGTGATTTGTGGAGCGGATTTATTGCATTCTGCAGAGAAGGAGGACTGGCGTTTATCGTGTTTTGGGGAAAAAGAGAGAAAGGATGACAGACTTACACGGCGGATATTGTATTTTGCGTAAAAATAAGAATTTACTTTTAAATACTGACCTGATATAATACTGATTGATTTAATGCTGTATATCGCGTTTTGGAACCAAACTCTTCATTTCCAAAACAGCAATTCCAAATTTAGGGAAGTGAAGGATTCTATTCTGGATTTGTAAGGAATTTATTTTTTGCAGCCACTACAGACATGTGGTCCAGTACTAATATGACCTTAGTAGGATTGGCTACTATTTAAAACCTGTTCTGGTATTGTCAGTTTATTCTGATTGCATTTTTATTTTTCAGTTATTTTAGATACTTTATTGTGTTTATTTCTTATGATTCTTATGAATTTTCAGTTTTTGAAAGATATATGAATTAAATAATTACTTTTATGTGTATTCATATTTACTGCCCTGCAAAAGATTTCATTTATATAATGAACAAACAAAGAATTGTTTGATAATTAATTGTCAAAGCAATAAAACAGACAATTAATTGTCATAATTGTCACAATTTATTAGACAATTAACCGCCAGCCAAATTTCATAACCGTGACAGCCCTAAAAATGTCTAAAGCCATAATATTAGGATTTTTTTAAATTAAAATTTGAAGTTAACATTTTATTAGTTTTGTCTGTTTGGTTAGCTTTGCACTATACTTATGAAAATATTGTGTTTGGAAACGCTGCATTCAAAAATCTGGTAAAAACAAGTGCTTTCTGTGTTTTTTGGTTTAAGATTACACCCCCTTTAAAGGGGCCATTTCACAAGACTTTTTTAAAGATATAAAATAATTCGTTGGTGTCCCCAAAGATAACCAAGTTACTGGGTTGTTATTTTTTCACATTTCCTAGGTTTATAGAAGCACTGGGGACCCAATTATAGCACTTAAACATGGAAAAACTCAGATTTTCATTATATGTCCCCTTTAAAAATTTCAAGTGCCCCCTCAATCAATTCATTCTGCAGCCGGGCCTGGATTGAAATCAAATTTTAATGCTCCAAATCTCAAAATATGATGATAGATTTCACTGACAGGATCATGTATACACATGTTCTCGTTATTTAATATGTATGGAAATAGGAATGTAAATACTGAATTTAATGATGTGCAAAATAAGTGGTTTTAAATTTAGCTTTGTGGATTCCTCATTTATTGTCATTAAATTATGTCCTTAATACTGAAAATAATTTCACAGCATTCCTACACTGTAAAAAGTAAAAGTTGGATCAAATAAAAAAATTATTTTAACCTAAATTGTCTCACTATAAGTAAAAAAATAGGCATTACCAATTTAAGTAATTTTCTAAGTTGATCCAACTTACATTTTACAGTGTACATCAAATATATAATAGCTGTCCTCTGTTTACATTTCAAGCTATCTGGTCGTACATAATCTATTGAGGAACGCTACATGTGAGGAAGTTTTTGGAGGCAGAGCGTGTCTGGACATATAAAACATTCTGTTCCATTAACTTATGACACGCAACAAATTATAGTGTACTCTTTACCAAGCCAGATGTCCCTTAAAAAATAAAGATAAGATTCCTAGCACAAATAAAACGCATGTATCAAAAGGTTCATACACCAAACAAGTTTTAAAGGAATACAGCAGACCATTGCATTTTTAACTACTAATGAAGGACAAACGGCAGCGTACCTCAATGTTTGAACATGTTAGAAAAACCTGAAGCGACGTGTCCTATGCATTTCTTTCCCTTACTTAGGCAGATAGATAACATCCTACGAACACCCCAACTGAAACGAACACTCAGTAAAGTGTTGATCTGTTTGAAGGTATTTGAAGTTTGATGAATGCTTACCCACCATATTGGCTCACACAGTCACCCATTAGACAAGGTCAAAGACAAAAAAGGTTAAATTAAGAAACTTGCTCTCGAAGACTTAATAGACAAATCTTTCTTGAACTGTCTGCTTTTCTTACTCCTCCTTTCTCTCCTCCTCTCTTCACTTTAAAAGTCTCAATGTTTCTTCCTACACATGCTTAACTCTTAATGGTCCTCCACCTGTGGCTGTTCGTGAGCCTACAGCTATGAAATATCAGGATCAAAGTTCACAGGATATAGCACATTACTCACAGGTAAGAGTGACATAACAGGAAGCCGGTTCTGAATTAAGGAAATCACCTATTTAACTATAATAAATGCTTTTATATTGATATTTTTATTTACAACAATACATATTGTGCCCCGCTGTGTAATGTGCTTTATAGGTTATTTTATTCCAATCCATTCACATCATTTCATGTTGTTGCATTTTTTTATCCAAGTCTTTGCAAGAGGTTAATTAATGATTAAAGATAGAGTGAATATTAAAGATATCAAGGTTATATTTTAACAGAATGTTCTTTACATTATGTAGGATGAATTTCTGTAGAAAACACTAAAATCACAAAAAAAGACTTGAGCTTGGTTTTCGCAGGCAGGGCCACATTTTGCAGTCATCAACCCCAAAGGCACAAAATGGGTCTATTTAGCTGATATGAGCCACAGATACTGAGCCTGATGGTGCAGTAACACCTTAGAGAGAGCTCATTTCTTACGTTATAAAAACATCTAAATAGCATACGATAAAAATGGTTTTGCTTAACTATTATTATTATTTTATACATCACAACAAAACAATAGTAGAGTCAAAGAATATCCTCACAAAATCATATTAATTATCTATGTCCACAAATTTTTCCACACTGATTCGATAAGGCAAAACACTTGTTTGCAAAAGGGTTTTTTCATAAGGGTAAATAATTTGAATAATTTGATTGACATCAGTGGTTGTTAAGGAAAAGTTGTTCAGAATTAAGAGATATAAGACATGATTTGAGAATTGTGTCTATGTGTGAAATGATGCATAACATACAATCATTTACACACAGGCAAAACTTGCCGAGTAGCCATTTTTATATTTTGCATAGACCAAGGGGCTAACAAGTCTAATGCTGCGTTTACACCAGCCGCGGTAGAGGCGGCAAGCGCGGGTGATTTATATGTTAAGTCAAGGCAAAGACGCGATTAGGCATCCTGCGGCGCGGTAGACGCATTACGCACGAATTGAGCGTTGCCGCTGGGAAACGCATGAGTTGAAAAATCTGAACTTCAGCGGATTTCTGCGCCGCGTTAACCAATCAGGACCTTGCTGTAGTAGTGATGTGATTACAGGAAGCGAGCAGAGTCTCAGCAGAGTCGCAGAAGGCCCTCCCATGACGCGGATTTCTGCGTGAATGTCTTGAATGACTAGAATTTCACGCACGAATGAAGCGAGTAAACTCAAATGTTCAAGCAAATAGCGCGTTTTTGACGCCTCTACCGCGGCTGGTGTAAACGCAGCATAAAGCTGCCTTTCCACTGCACATGACAAACGACGGCAGATAAAACAGAAGTCATTCATTTCCTATGGAGAGTCGCAAAGGGGCTGCGTGAGGTGCCGACCATCTGCGAATGTATAATTTTCGGATCCGTTTTGAGCGTTGGATAAGTTTAAAAAAAAATGTAACTTGTGCGACTACACCACATGCGATATGCTGACCGGAAGTGATGTATTTCAGTGAATTGCAAATCAAAAACTAATTAAAAAAACTATTGATTACTGATAAGTAATATATTATTAATTTAATATGAATACGTTATTATAATCTTGTCTCCATATGTTCTCTCCAAAAAATATTGTCAGTCTTTGTTCATATATGTAAAGCTGTTTATTGTTTCATTCATTTGCATTCATTTATTTATTCCACTATGTTAAATATTGGAATGAAGCCTCTTGCGCCGGAATGAGCTTCTGTCCCATGTTACGATTAAACTGAAACTTCATTCATTACTAGGGGGCGAAATCCGACAATCATGTTGTTAGGTCGTGTGCATTGGAAAGGCGGCTTAACAGACCCAAAGATTTGTATTCAAATTTGTGAAAACTGGCTAATCCACACAAGTTAAGGGGTAATTTGGTATCTCCAATTCATCTAATTTGCATGTTTTTGGCCTGTGGGAGGAAACTGGAGTACTCGCAGTAAACTCATGCTGACACAGGGCATGCAAATTCCACACAGAAAGGCCACCAAAGACACTATGTGCCATTTTTCAGTCAATCAGACCAAGTAAATGCATTATGTTACCAATATTGATCAGCTACACTAGAATAACATTTAAGGGTTTTGATCAGGCATTACGAAAGGCTACCCATAGGTGTTCATACAGCACCTATTAATCATTTTTCTGTCACAAAAACCTCTACTGGATTACATTTGGGGTAAATGTCGATACCATGAAAAAACATTCAGGAAAACAATTTAAGCAGACAGCCAAGAACAAACTGAAGTTGAAGTTGATAAGAGAGAGAAAGAGAGGGAGATAGAGATAGAAAGAAAGAAAGAGAGAGAGGGTAAGAAAACAGAAAAAGCTAGCTTACTTCATGACTTTGCTAATGAGGATACTGGCTCTGCTCTTTGGTGGAGTAGACAGGTTGGAAGGTCCACCACCAATTGTAACGCCTGAACTTTCTTTGTGCTCCTCAACCCGAAGTTCCCCCTCCTCTCCAGATTTGTAAGTAAATATAATAGTGGGTTTCTGGTGAGGGTCATCTGTCTTGGCTTCAGCAAACCAGTGCTGTTTTTGTACAGGTGGAGGGGGCAATACAGTGATGACTGTCCCATCCAATCCCAACAACTTCCCTTTTTCTTTCTCTCGTTCCATTTTCTCCTTCTGTTCATCCTCATCCTTCCGCCGGCGGAAGAAGCTCTTGAAGGAAATCCAGCGTTTGGGCTTGTTACCATCAGCTGCACGTCTGCCCTCTGCACCAGGGCTGGTCTCTCCATCACTAGGTTTGGCAACAGCTGGTCTGGTCCAATTGCTAAAGTGTCTCTGGAGCAGGTTACTTGAATGGTACGGAGAGGAGCTGGACCGTGTTGGGGGAAACGGTGCACTGGGTTCAGATTTGGGGCTTGTGGGGGGTACAGCAGCAGAGGCACTTTGAGATTTAGGCAGGAGTTTGAGAGGTGTGCCTTTATGAGGTTCTGCAGAACAGTGGAGTGATTTGGGTCTACTGATAGTGTCTCTCGAGGGATCTGGTGACTGTGAATAAAGTTCTTCAACACTGCAAGTTTTACTTTGGCCAGCTGGAGAGTCTGGTGGAGATAGTGGAGGTTGAATAGATGACACGATCTGAGACAGAACAGCACTTGCTTTCTCTCTCTGACCTGAACCTCCACTGAGTGTGACCTGGGGCTCTTTGCTGCCTTCTGGTGGTTGCTCACTAAGGGAGTTATGAACGTGATCCAGACTGCTTTGGGTAATACCAGCAGGGGTAGGGCTGGGGCTAAGGTTACCTGTAGAAATAACAGATAGACCGGGTGTGATTCTGGCTTTGCTGTCATTCACTGTCTGTCCTGATGTTGCATTGGTCCTCAATTCTCCAGTAACTGTTGTCTCAGATGTTAGTTTCATTTGTGGTGTTAGTTCAGTAGGAGAGGGCTGCGTACTTTCGGAAGATCCGATCTCCTCATATGTGTGGCTGGTTACTCTCTCTCCTGGCCCAGGCTTCGAATTGGGCAGCTCACCGTTGAGCCCCAAAAAACTCTTGTACACAGCCAGATTATCATAAGCACTAGGATTTATCACTATGGGAACCTTCACTGCTTTCTTAGAACTACGTGCATATGCAGGTTCATCACGAATGATGATGGGAAATGGGGGCATGCCAGCATTGTTGTAACTGTTAAATTTGATCTCAGATAGGTTTGGAGATTTGGTTGGGACAGTGCGGGCAGAGCCAAAGCCTGCAGTTGGAGAAGTTGGAGCTGATTTGTGGTTGATGAGTCTTGGAGTGGCACCACTACTGGAGAAATCTACTTTAGGGATCTTTTGTCGTGGGCTGGTGCAAGATGTCCACACTTCTTGGTAACGGATGCTGCCGGGTTTTGTGCGAAAACCACTGGGCCCTGCAGATGATGTGCCTGCAGGAGACAGAGGTGCCACAGGAGACAAAGAAAAGGATGGAGATGTCACAGGCGAGACGAGTGATTTGGGGGACTGAGGAGAGGTGGGTGGGACTGGATGAAGGTCAGGGAAGGAGCGGACAGCTGCATTAGACCCACTTGCCTTTGGTGAGCTTTCAATAGATTGAGAATGATCTTCTTTTGTGGCCATCGAGGCAGACACATCAACTACAGTGTAAGGCTTACAGATAGGAGCCTTTTCCAGATTTACTACTCGATATGGCTTAGCCTGTTCCTCAGTTGGGCTGAAGCTGATTGTGATTGGCTGGCCAGGAAGAGCCTGTGGGAGAGCCCCGCCCTCTCTTTGACTGTCATCTTGTTCTTCCAGTCGAATAGCTAGGACAGCTTTATGAGTTTCATTGGATTTTGGCAAGTTCAATCCTCTGGCTAAAGGTTCTTTGCTAGTTTGTAAGGAAAGACCATTTTTCTGGTCACTGGTGCCACTACTGCTGCCTGTGCAGGATTCGTCAGGCAAAGATGTCAGGGACTCAGGTGAGGTGGTGGACTCAGAAGTGGACAGAAAGTCACTACCATGGTGGTCAGAGCTGTATGCCAGAAGTGCAGGAGCTCCATTTGAGTCAACAGATGGGTATCCATTAAGAATCTCATCATAACTATCATCATAATCCACTGCGCATAATCTCTGCAGCGAGCGATTACGTAAAGGCACGGTATTCCACTTTTTTCCTACAGCAAAGGGAACAGGAGACAACGTGGCTGCACGGAAATTAGCGAAACGAGGTTGACCACGCATTCGGATGCCCATTGCCAACAACTCTTCATCACTTTCATCCCAACTGTCATGGTCTCCATCATCCTCATCACCACTTTCATCATCATCGTCGTCGTCTTCATCATCACCATCACTTGAGAAATCTGGATAACAGAAACGTCCTCCTTCAGAGCTGATGATCTCTGCACTGTCACTAAGGGAAACGCGTTTTACAGCTCCTCGGCTGCTACTTCCAGCATTAAGGCAGCTTGAAGCTGGTATGCCTCTCTCTAATGAGCGTCTATAAGAACTGCAGATTCGTCCGAAGAAGTCGTCTCTGCTGGAGCTTGGAGAAGATCCCAGGCCAGCAATCTCTTTCAGAACATCTGTCAGTCCGTTGTTACTACTAGCTGTCTGTGGGGAAATTGGGCCATATGCCTCTGTTTGCCCAACCAAATCCTCTCCTTGATTGTTGTTTGTCCCTGTAAATCTTGGGCTATTTAAAGTGTTGTGGGTCCAGACAGAGAAAGGTGAACTTTTATTAACCTGCACTACCTCTGCATGCCTGGGAACGTTTCCTTCTGAGTCCAGTCCTGGCGGAGAGCTTGGTAACATCATGGTAGGCTTCACCGCAATGGTAGGTTTCTTTGCGACAGGTGGACGGACCTGACCTGCCCGTGATGAGGACATGCTCCTCTGGCTGTTGTTTGTAAGCTTGACATTGGCGTTAGTCCTGCTCTCATTAGCAGCATTGGTCTGCTCTGGAGGCCTGTGCAGGCTCTTGGGCTTAAAGCAGTTCTTGCACTCCCCTGGTTTCCATACATGCTCAGTGAAGGTGTTGCATGCAGACATGACTGCAGGGCAGTGCTGCTGTGTCAGTGGACAGGAAAACCCTCCATCACACTCAAAACTGCAGCCTGGACTTCACAACTATTCACTGTCTACCGTGTATTCAGGACCTGCAAAACAGAATAACAAAGTCAGCCAAAAAATTACAACAATTTCACCATTTTTAAAATCAAATGATTGTACAAGTAAATGGTCAGTGCAGAGAAAGGTGTATGCTCTTCCAGCAGAGGTCAGAGTTTAACTCTTAACATTATGCTGTAGTGTCTCTCTTTTTTACGCAAACAGACACACACACACACACACACACACACACACACACACACACACACACACACACACACACACACACAGGCTGCCAGACTCTCACAGCTCTATTTTTGGATCACAACGCAGCTCAGAGCAGTTGCAGGTAATCATCATGCCTTACTGACATACTGACAGCATATACACAGACTCACTTAAATTTACACCTATACTTCTGAAAGCCTTCTATAGACTTCTGTTGTTCTTAAATTTATACACTACATCCAAATTGTCTAACCTATAACTTGGCTCACACCGTATTTACCACATTACATGTGTGTTAGAATAGTCTGGCTTATTAAATGAGGTTTTCAACTAGTAATAAAAGTGTAATACTTACTACTTCAACCTATTTTACTACGTTTACATATATTGTGCAAAATCCTGCAGATTAACTGTCCAGAAAATGCTGATAAACCAGAAAAAGCTATTGATAACTAACCCTTACCCTTTCACTTTTACAGAGATCTTTACAGGCTGTTTAGATTTTAAGACATTAGCAGGTCTCTTTACACAGCTCTCTTTGCAAGTAAAGCCAATCCTTGCAATGTTTTACTACACTTAACATTTTCAGATATATGATACTCGCAAATGTACTGAACAATTTCCATCTCTGCTGTAACGTTTTCAACACTTATAGAATGAAAAACAGAAATCCCCCACCTACACACTATAAGATTTATATTTGGGCTTGGAGTACTGGCTCTGTTTTTTATACTGCAACAGATCGCCAGACCCAACCACAAGCACATTTATATGTGATACAAGAAAATGAATAAGAGATGAGTATTTCGCAAACTGTGTGACCTGTTGCTCTGAGCTTGTTCAGCGCCAAGATCAGATGAGGGCCAAAGGGGTCGTATAATTTGACCACACCACACAGAATGAAAAATGCAGTCTGATCCCTCTTATGATACGGTGTAGAGCTCTCGCTTGAAATGCTAGCGCAAATCATTGTCATAATTGCTCTTTGCCCCTGAATATATTTCTTTTAAGCATTTATAATGACTATAAGAGACTGTGAATATCCTTAAAGTGATAGTTCACCGAAAAATTTTAATTCTGTCTATAGGGATGATCTTCGATTAATTGTCGATAAGAATTAAATCGATAAAATGTAACAACTGTCGAACAACCAGTTAAACTATCCATGATCACAATGATGCTCGATGCCAAACACACACCTGGGTTTTTAACATCATGCGAGACGAGGCTGGCCGCTAACGCAACGAAATGGCATCCGCAGTGGATCTGATAGGGTCCGATACAGAAAATGCAAATACGTTTAGGATACTGAAGGAGGGAAGGAGACCAGAAGACGTTTTAATGAACAGATTAAATTTTAAACTTAAATTCTGGCAAGAAACTAAAATGTAAACTGTAAATGATTGTCGTTAGACTCTGAATGCCTGCAACATATATCATTGATCATCATTATTGACTGGATGAGGGCTACACGCTAAACACTGTTGTGGGTTATCTAATGGAAGGCTGAAATATTCATAACCATCTTTGCTGAAAGTACGCCGCAGGCCTAAGCTGAGGTGACAACGGGAAAATTCCTCTTCGTATGCTTCTTGGATATAATTACAAGAAACGGTGCATCAACGACTCAGAAAGTGAGGTGAACAACTAGAAAATGACACTTGATAATTAAACTTTTATTTTGGCATAGACGCACGACTTTCATGCGACTGCGCAAAGTGCCCAAATGTGGCGGAGTTATACTGTGTCTATAGTCATTACATTTCATTACGAGATTAAATTGATGATTTTTATCAAAACACCAACTACATTGACTCAACTTACAACCCCACTAGCATGTTATTTAGACAAAATAAAAAATGTTAATTCCCGTGAGGAGGCTGCCGTTTTTACGCACACTCTTATGTCATTGGATATATGCCAGTGCTGTAAAGGCTTATTGCACTATTACAGTTAACGATTATTCGATTGATTGATTGTTAATTTAAACTATCATTGAATATGGGAAATTGCATAAATTGACATCCCTAATGTTGCGTTCACACCAGCCGCAGAAGAAGTGTCAAGCACGAGTGATTTCAATGTTAAGTCAATGTGAAGACGCATTACTGCGCGTCTGGAGGTCTCGCGGAAATCTAGTTCGTGCGAATGGCGCGAATTGAGCGTTTCCGCGAGTTGAAAAATTTTACGTTTGGCGGAAAAACACGCCGTATTAATCCAATCAGGAGCTTGCTCTAGTAGTGACGTGATTACAGAAAGCGAGCGGAGTCGCAGAAGCCCCTCTCCCATGATGCGAATTTCCACGTGAATGTCTCGATGACTAGAATTTCATGCGCGAATAAAGCAAGTAAACTCTAAATGTTCAAGCGGCAAACTAGACGCGGTAGACGCGATTTTGACGCCTCAAACGTGGCTGGTGTAAACCCACGGTAATTCTGTCATAATTTTCTTACGCTCAAGTTGTTCAAAACCTGTATAAATTTCTTTGTTCTGCTAAACACAAACTAATATATTTTGAAGAATGTTTGTAACCAAGCAGATCTGGCGCACTACTGACTTCCACTGTATTATTACTAAATGGTGCCCCATCTGCTTAGTTACATTCTTCAAAATATCTTCCTTTGCGTTAAGCAGAACAAAAAAATGTATGCAGGTTTGGAACAACTTGAGGGTAAATAAATGATGACAGAATCTTCATTTTTTGGCAAACTATCTCTTTAAATTAGTTAAATGGCATTATAGGTCATAAAGTAATTGTTGTCTATTACAGAGGAGCAGCATCTAGGTTGAACTAGAAATAATCTTAACAACTAACCTACTGCTTATAAAATGCACTAGAGGTGGAAAGAAAACTATAAACCCAGAGCCTAATTATCTTAATACCTATTAAAAACAAATAAGCATTTCTTTACAGGCCAGCTAATTACAAATAATCTAAATCAGGATTTAGAAACACACAGAAAACCCATCAAATCTCTCTCTCTCTCTCTCTCAACCACACACAAGTACTAACCTAACTGTCCGTTTCTGGCATATCTTTGACCATAGCAATAATGAAGGTTAACTCGGTTCTGTCATGTGTATGAGTAAATGTGTGTGTGTCTAGAGGCAGATATATTTTTGTGCTCTCTGCTAAATCCATTTGCAGACTGACAATAACATTCCATTGCACAACATCTGAGATTAATGAGAGCGCAAGTGAGCGAGCGAGCGAGCGAAAGAGAGAGAGCAACAGAGGCGAGAGAGAAAGAGAGCAACAGAGAGTTCTCAGGAGGATGCAGCAGCTCGTGTGTTAATGAAGCTCTTAATGGCTTTCAGACAGATCGAGAACTTTCTCTTCACCCTTCATGTCTCTCCACAGTGATCTTTTATTTCCTCTGTTCTGTTCATTCTTGTAAGATGACTCGTGTCGGTGCTCCATTTTTTTGTACTGATGGAAAACAGTTACAATTCTGGTAAATAATGTGAAACAGGGTAAAGAATCAAACTTGTCAAATAAACAAACATCTCAATTAAAAATGTTTTGATTGGTACCAGAGGTTTTGTAATCGGCTCAAATTGGCTCTATGGTCCTTTTGTGAGGGGTTTCATTTTCTAAATTACATTTGAATTACAGTTATTAATATAGTCTGTTCATTATTATAGTGAGTGGGATTGAGATTTCTTTAATAATAAAAACCTGATAGTGTTAACCGATGTGGGCGAAGCATAAGGCTGTGCGAATGTGTGGATTTATGTAACTAATGATGTAATTATAACTATGTATAAAATTAAAGCATGGAATTCAGGAGCTTAGATGCCAAACACGCTAGGTGCATCCGTCTGACGTGTCTTTTGTAAATTAGCATTTTTATGAGACCCTTAATATATGCTGCCAACAAAACGGTATTTCTGAATGGCCTAAGGCCAGGATTAAGCGGATTTAAAATTAAAGTATTTAATGACCGTATGTATAATATTAGGGTTGTTTTGATTCCGAAAATGCACACGATACCACAAAAAATGCTGGAATCTGAATCAGCAAGTACTAGAACCCATGTACCGATCCGATACCATTTTCTTAAACAAGAGCTAGTTATGCCAGTTATAGCTAATGCTAAAGCTAACGCTGCAAAGCGGAACTAATTTCTTTTTCGCTACTAAGAAAGCAAAGAAGAAATGGAAACGCACTAGCTGTATGTCCCCTGTTTGGCAGTATTAGTAAATCAGACTAGTAAAACATTGACATGGGTGGCACAAGTATTAGCAACTTTAAAATGAGTAACTTAATATAGCATTTGAAGACGCAAAACCCTGAAGATCACAATGATTAAGTTTCTTATTTCACTACATTTTGGCTACACTCAAGGGGGTCGCACACCGGACGCGCAGCTTAGCGCAGTTTTAAAAAAAAAAAAAAAAAAAAAAGATCGAACACATTGTTTTCTACGAGTATACGCACACAGGTGCCGACAGGTGGCGCCGGTCCGCGCCGCCCAGCTACGACTCAGGAAGTTGCTCAAATCTCTGTCGCGCCACAGAGCGCCACTCACATGGTTTAACATTAAATAACATCATATTTGTCCCAAACCATTAACAATTAACATTGGCTGCTAACGTATATTTTGCATTTTGAAGTAGACGCTATCTGACGAAGCTTGCGCTATTTAATGTGCACTTCCGGTTTACGGTAACTCTGAGTTATCCTAGAAGCGACTCGATGCTGAGCTGCACGTCCGGTGTGCGACCCCCTTTAGTGTTTCTAAAGGATTTTTTTGTGCTTTTGTATTTAAACTGAAATGCCTTTTATTTAACAAAATTGTTTCTAGACTTTTAAGTTTTAAAGAGATTATTTTGTTATATTATTCATATATAATATTTTTTATATTCCTTGATTTATTTGTTTTTTATACAGTTATATTCTAAAACTAAAATACCCTTTCAGTTTACTTGGGGTGGCACGGTTCATGAAAAAAATCTGAACCGTTCGGTTCGCTTGTCTCGTCTCGGTTTGGAGCGTGTGTGCGTTGCACGGTTCGACGTTTCATGGCATGCACAATGTATGTAGCCTCGTGCCCTGTATGTGACATCAGATAGCATGTTTCCCTTTCGCGACCCGCGCAAAAGAAGAGGTGACTGCTGTGGAGAGTGGGTGCTGCAGGTTATGTTATGTATAGAAATGGAAAGTGGGAAGGAAGTCTGCCCGGAGATGGAGGATGCACCAGCGTCGTATAAGTTAGGTGTGTGGAAACATATTTATCATGTTACCTATGATGACAGCGGAAATAAAACAATAGATAGAACTGCAGTCTATGGTTGAATGTGTTCGAACAGCCACAGGAGACCCCCTTCTCTCCGACCATTTATCTAATCTGAGGTACTGAACACAATGTTTCACGTCTTTTCTGACATACGGCATACAGAGCTATTTTAGCCTTTCATTGATAAAACGAAAGCGGCTGATTTCCGCGAAGTTTCATTTTGCTAGCGTGTGAAAGTTGCGCGATCTTATTTCATAAATTGCCCCTCAAAGTAACCAGGACAGAAATGGTCAAAAGTGGACAAAAGAGACAGATTTAAATATTACAGGTGTAATTAACGTTATGTTTCTCTCTCGTGCACATCTCGTATACTCTGTGCAGTATTTAAGCAGTCTCTCAGTGATAAATCTTAGAGCTACACTGAAGTTGGCAGTTTTATAAATGCAAGTTATCTTTGTGTGCTAAAAAGGCACATAAGTTCATGTAGATGGCAATACACATTATATTTTTTGCCAAATAAATGAAAAGCATGTTGAAATAATCAATGTCTTTCCTCTTGCTGTATCAAAATCTCACCAGAGATGGTCCCAATACTGTGCTTAAAGTCAAATTCAGTTTGTGCATGATTACATGATATAACTTTTTAATACTGTATCCTAAAATATGGATGATTAATACATTAATAAGATAATACATTTCTGGAGTGTTGAAAAATTAAAAGAAAAAAACAACAACAAGAACCGTACTGAACCGAGAACCGTGACCATAAAACCGTGATACGAACCGAACCGAGAGTTTTGTGAACCGTGCCACCCCTAAAGTTTACAGTATTACCTTTTCACTTAAATATATATTACTGTCAAAAGTATGTCAGATAATAAAAATACTCTAGTTCACGGTTTGTATTTGTTCATGTTTTATTAAGGAAAAAGCGCACCATAAAATAATTATATATGTTCATACAGGGCTATACAGCATACAGATACAGTACACGGTACCCTGAGTCCAGGTATCGATATCTGGAAGAGAAAAATGGTATCAGGACATCTCTATATAACATGTGACGAGAGCATTCGGTTAATATCATCATCTCATATTGGACGAATGTGGCATTTAGCAGCTTTTGCATCTAAGCTCCTCAATTAAATGAAGTAGTGAACCAGAAATTGTGCATATTAAGAAATATAGCTTTAGTTACCATATTTAAACCTCAAAATAGATTACAAGAGCAAGGAAAATATAATAATATATATTTATATACTGCAATCCTAGTTATTTTCATCAACCTGGCATTTGACACCAATTTACCTTACTTTTTAGAGAGAACTAGTCTGATCCATATTGGGGTTATGTATGGTGACAGCACCTGTCTACACACAGAGTCTAACGTGCAGTGAACAGACAGATGTGATGTTTAAAGCTCGTGTTTCAGAAAAGGAAAGCTCTAGAAAATATAGCACTGCTGTCTAGCTGTTGAATACGCTCCAACATTCACTATGAAAATGACAAGAACAGTGCATTTTTATTTTATGAAAAGTTTTTTTATTGCAGAATCAGGCACACTTTTGCGATGTACTTTAAGCCTCCTGTTTCTGCATCCCAGAGATCGTTGAAATCATATCTAAAATCAGCAGTCATTGGATTGGCCTAGTGCTAACAGGTAACTGAAAGGTTTATGGATCAGCCTTTAAATGGTAATAGAAATAGTCCATGGGCTGGGCAGTATATTGAGTTTTGGTAATATATAGGCATTTATTCCAAGTGGGATACGGTATAAGACAATATCGTCTATATGGGCATGAAGTGATATGACACTCATTTATTGTAACAGAAGAATTTAACACAAAACTCAGACGTAAGCTTTCCAACCAGCTCGCATGTTGTGCAGCTGTATATCAAACAGGAAGAAAAACCCTGTCTTTGATTTTTACTTTCATCATACGCTGTTTTAATTAAGGTATTTGTGAAATTTCACATGAGGCTTTGACTTTGTTTCGGGGTTTGGCAGGCAAACACTATTTAACAAAATACCAAGATATTTATCGCACACCGCGATTAATCTCAAAATTACAAAGATATGAATTTAGGTCAATATCACCCAACCCTAGCTATAAATGAGTAATGCGACTGACACAGTGAGTAAGCTAGAAAACAACAAACCTCAATACTTACTAAGTCTTGACATAATGACATCACTCAAATAGATTTTAAACTCCACTCTTATGCTGCATCCACACCAAACACAAAACATCACGGTTTGTTGTTGCGTCGACCAACGTGCTTTCACTCACGCTGCGGTCAAAGTTCAAAATTAGTTTAACTTTTGTGAAAGCCACATTACTCGTGGGATTTAACTTCGTGTCAAGTTAAATATTATATTTTCAACTTGCACGAAGACGCGTTTGATGCGAATAGGGTGTGTTTTCGCTGCAATTGCGCTGTCCCATTCGTGTCATTTGCGTCTTTGCATTGACTTTGTATGTAATCTATTAGCGTAAATTGATTCGTGTTTGGTGTGTATGCCCCATTATACTGTACTCCTTCTAGATCCATCAGATCACGAGACATGCAGTGTTTATAGAAATAACAGCACATAATATAGAGCAGGTATAGAGTTACAGCAGATAGAGGAGATCTTGAAAAACAAAAGATAGAGCAAGTATAGAGTTACAAGCAGCTAGAGGAGATCTAGACATACACCAGATAGAGCAGGTATAGAGTTACAGCAGCTAGAGGAGATCTAGAGACACAGACGATAGAGCAGGTTAGGCACAGGCCAGTTACCGCGTTTTAAACGCTTGGAGACGCATGGCGCGACGCACTGCCTTTTTTAAAAAGAGCAGCGCGACGCGGCTTTTTATATTGCTAGGCAACCACCGAGTCAGCTGTCTTGTCAATCAAATATTGAAGCTTGAGTGCTCTTTTGCTGTTAACTGTCATATTAGCAGAAACTTTAAAAAGAGGGCACTTGCTCTGACCTTGTTTGACGGTGAGAGGTGCACAAACACGCAGGAAAGAGTGAGCGAGTGGAGACCGGTTCTCTTAAAGCAACTGTAAACTTCCCTCACCACAACGTAAGGCCCGCCTCTCCCCTAATTCGATTGGACAATGGAATGACGCTAATGACGTTTTGCGTTTTTTGCTGCCAAACGCAGCAAGCGTTTTTTAAGCAGAGCTGAGAGCGGAAAAGCAGGCAACATCATTCGCATAAGGCTCGCCTCTCCCCTCATTCGATTGGACAATGGAAAGACGCAAATGACGTTGCCTGCTTTTCCGCTCTCAGCGCTTCTTACAAAACGCGTGCTACGCCCGGCGGCAAACACCGCAAGGCGTTCGGCATGCATAAACAGCGCGCATACGCTCACTGCCCATAGGATATCATTCAAAAAAGCGCCTGCAACTGCCATAAATGCGTTTGGTGTGATCGGCCCCTAACCCCTTTAAGACGGATCACAGAGAGAGCAAAGTGTCGGGATGAATAATTCCTTACATTTATATAGCGCATTTCATATGAACGGGGGAATCTCCTCAACCACCACCAATGTGCAGCATCCACCTGGATGATGCGACGGTAGCCATATTGCGCCAGAACGCACACCAGCTTATTAGTGGAGAGGAGATAGAGTGATATAGCCAATTAGTATGAGGGATGATTACTAGGCCAATGGGCAACGATCGAAAGTGGTTTCGACTACCTCTGGATGTGGTTGAAAGTGGTCGAAAGTGGACAAGCTCAAAACGTTTTGAACACCGTTTACACCTGACATTAACGTTGTCCACTTGTGATCCAATAGATGAAAACGCATGTTAATGCCAAGTGTAAACAGCCTCATAGAGGTTTACAGATTTTACACAGCAGAGACTTACAAAATTCTTGTGTTAGGAAATAATGAATGTTAGGCCAGCAATGTTTGTTGTTTTATCCTTAATATGCACGCAGATACTTAAATCTTTTGTAAATGTAATATAATAGTGCCAATCATCTAATGTTGTCAATGTTGCCAGTTGTCTTCCTAAAGTTTATTGTATTTTTCTTTAAAAGCATCAGAGGACGTTGTTTATCAGCATGAAGCAAATGGACCTGTAGAATTATGCAGTGTTGCAAAAACACTCTAAAATGTGAAAAAGCAAAGGCCTTTTTTGACAATCCAAAGCAATCCAAGAAAACCAATTTATCAGTGTTACTATGCCTCAGAGGAAAATAATCTGATTCATATTCATCACTATCACACACACACAGCCAATTACCATTTTAATGTGAACAGCTCTGGAATAAGAACTGAATGACTAACCATATTACCCGCAATCAATGGAATAGTGATGCTTACTCGTACACAGCAGCATACACGACGTTCACTGCACTAGCATACGACTTATTGGAATTGACTCAACACCACTGGCAGGTCTTGCTGGGTTACCATGGAAACCAGAAAGCACATGCACACAAACCTGAAATGTGTTGCTGACTCCAAAATTACTCTTCCTCCTCACAACTTTGAGTCAAATGTGAATCTGCAATGAGCGAGATTTACCGCAACTTTAAGATCTTTTTAGACTGTTCCTGAGATCAGACACCCATCCCACATGCCAGCAAACATCTAACCGAAGATGCTTCAAGCCTCAGACTCCAACCATATGCCATGAATCATAGGAGAACATTAAATTTCAGTCTCCTGAACCCAAGAGTCATTGCTCTAAAACAGGCAGCAGCTGATAACACACGATTAATCTCCATCACGGTCTGTTATGGAGGCAAAACGAAGCCCACTGGCTTCTAAGCTAGAAACAAATGCATGAATGAGCGCCTACAGAAACAAAGACACGGAGCAAGTACTTACAACATGATCGCCTCTGTGTTTCTAAACAAATTAGCTCAGGAAACCAGAGTCGATGGAAAGTAGAGAGAAAAAAAGGGAAAGACATTAGGGTAAGATCCATTAGGACATTAGAAGCTCTTTGTTCGGCCTGAAGTCTCTGTTTGCGTTTAAATGATGTTTAAGTGAATCCTCTGGACCAGGAAGTTACTCAGCGACCAAGGGGATCTTTAGCGTGATGTTCCTGGACAGCAGAAACCATTATCTGTCAGAGTAATGCAAAGTGCAGTACAGAGCTTTATGTTTCATCAATCTGCACTGAGAGCTGATAGCATTCGGCTCCCTGTAGTCTAATTCAATCTGCTGAATCCAGAACCTCAGCAAAAGAAAGTGCATTGTGGGATCTTAGAGGTTCAATCTGTGCATGTGCATTACAAATCTCTCTCGAGACTTTAATGTTCTCTGAAGACCTCTAAAAAAAATCTCCCACAGCACAATACAAAATCCATTTAAAAAAAAGAAACACTAAAAACGTTTAATTTAAATGTTGAAGTATCACAACCAAAGCAGATTGTGGGATTGGCTCACATTGGCTACATTTTGACGATGTTCAACACCCGATTGCTAATCAGTTCCGATTTATGCCCGGTCAGTCGGTGTATCTCTAATTTTGTAGGCTATTGAAGATATTATATCCATTGTATGTTGTATTTATGCATACAGTACATTAAAGTGCACCTATTTACTTGCTAAAAAACAACGTTATTTTGTGTATTTAGTATAATACAATGTGCTTGCGTGGTGGTTTATGTTAAAAAACACATTATTTTCCACATACCGTACATTTTTGTAGCTCCAGAAATACTGCTTTCCTCAAACGCATTGATTTTGTACAAAACTCATCAATCTAAAAAGCGTTGTGTCCCTAATTGGCCAGCTAATCTGTACGTTGTGATTGGCCTGAATACCTCTGACGTCAGCCGGAAATGTGACGCCTCTAACCATGTTTGAAAGATTTACGCACAATGCAATGCTAACAGGAGTTCACTTACAGGCTGTAGGGGTGCAACGGATCACAAAACTCACGGTTCGGATCACATTACGGTTTTTGAGGCACCGATCTGATCATTTTTCGGATCAGCCAAAAAAAAGTGTGGGTAAAAATTACAAACATTTATAAAAAAGAACAAAGCTGCACATTAAGTAAGGTCTAAAATCATTAGGTACAGAAATCAAATGAATAATAACACTGCATTTATTGTATTAATTAAATGTAATTATTATTTTTTAGAGCTTCAGAAGTGATTTTCTCTTTGTCTTGGGTTGTTTGATTAAAATTAATGACACAGACTTAAGTAGGTCAATTGAGCACTACTGGCACTACGGACACCGACTGGCAGTTTTTTTGCAGCTGAGTGCTTTGGTTGCTATGATACTTCTGCTTTGTTTATAAGTCGTTAGTTGTTGTGATATTTGTCCCACACCTCCTCCACTGGGATTAGACAGCCGAGTGAGAGTGACATTGACGAGCTGAGCTTTTCACCCAAAGTTGAGTATATTTGAACTCTCAGCGCAGAAAAACCGTGAACGCCGGCGCTTAACCGTTGCATCTCTTTCTCATCTTTTTGATCAAAGATGTGTGTACTATGAGCGTCAAACTACATTGCTCTAGCTGTGCAAGCGCCAATGATATAAACAAGAGTTTTATCTTAGCTTGCTTATACTTCAGAAAACTTTACAACGATTAACAGCGTTATGTGCGGGAAGTGCTTGCTTTATTTGGCAGCGCAGCTCCTTGCGTGCGCTTCAAAAGACCTGTGCACCAGAGGGGCTGTTTACACTTGGTATTAAAATGTGTTTTCGTCGATCAGATCACAATTGAAAGAGAGAGACACATTCTGTTTACACCTATTATTTAAATCCGTCTCTTTTGTCCACTTTCGACCGCTTCTGTCCTGTTTACTTTGAGGGGGTGGTCTGTGGAGACTGTGGGCGAGTCACTCTGCTTTCGTTTAAACGCGAGCTTTTTTGTACATGCTGTAATGTACACTATGTGTTCATGCTACAAGTCAAAAAAGATGTAAAACATTGTGCTCAGTACCTCAGATTAGATAAGAAGGCAGAGAGAAGGCGGCCTCGTGTGACTGTTCGAAAACTTTCAACTACATACACGTTTACACTACAAAAGCAATCCGATTTCGACTCCCTCTGAATGTGGTTGAAAGTGGTCGAAAGTGGACGAGCTCAAAGCGTTTACACGTGTCTTTAGCGTCGTCCACTTGTGATCTGACCGACGAAAACACATCCTAACATCAAGTGCAAACCGCCTCAGAGAGACCTCTGCACGAGCAAAAACCTATTATAGGGAAATCCTATTATACATTGCATGGTCCCTTTAACAAATTATCTCTGTGACCTCACATAATATAAGCAGCTGCCAAGTCAAGCTTCTTGAACCCTCCTCGTTTCTCAAATCACAGACCTGATCGGCCTTTTCATGAACCCTGAGGGAACAAAAACATGTTCTCATGTTTAACAGAGTGGTGCAATAGGAACAGGTTCAGCGCGAATCATGCAGATTACTTGTTGTTTATATGTATGTGTGTATCAAAGGGATGACAGATTCCCTCAGTGAGCTGAATAAAGGATCAAAGCTTGACTCTAATCACACAGTGAATAATAATGAGAAACCGAACTGCAGCTTACGCACAAACACCGGCATCCCTGCGGTGTGCATGCAGCTTCCATATGCATGCCTTACATAACCAACTCATCTTTACGACACAATAGCTTCATCTTTTATTGCCTCTCCAGTTTCATTCCTCTCTCCTAGCAGATCAATTCTTTGCATCGACCTACATTAGCCACGCGGGCACGATCTAAAATAATTCAGACAGTTGAGGTTTACTGAAGAGCTACACACGAGCTTAGTGCAACTAGGACAGAAATTTCATAAATACAGCATACAGATTACACACACACACATATAAATAACAGAGAAGAGTAACTCGTGCTAATAAATATGTATGGCTTAGTCGCTTTGGTTAAGCATCTGCCAAATGCATAAACGTAAAAATAAATAATTTATTTTTCTTAAGATTAAAACTCTCCCAAAACATACATTAATTTCTCACAATTTTTTTTTGACAAATGGGTGATTCTCGCGAAATTAGACTTATGAGGTGTAAAGAAACATTTAGATAAAAAAGTAAATAAGAATGCTACAAATATATCTTCATGTACTATTTGCACATGATTTCAAATGACATCATACAAACCAATTTTGTTGTTTTTTTCCACATTTAAGGAGAAATGTTCATTTCCGCAATGTGTCCATGACTGGATTTGGGTTATTTGACATGGAAATATTCATAATTAAAAATTCTAAAAAATAAAAAGGTTCAGTGCATGTTATACTATAAACATTTACAGTAAAGAAACATGTGGTATTTGGTGATCATTGGTAAATGTAGAGACAATAATAAGAAATATAAATGTGTCCAAGACCAATTTTCTCATCCTCCGCAACAATTTTCAATCATTTAAAATTTTCAAAAAATAATTTGTTGTAAGTGACATAATTGACTGTGACACTCAAGATGGCTATTTTTTCTCTCATAGTACCTAGACAACTTTTTAGTTCTCATTACCGAAACACGAGCTTGTAAATGCATATATTTAATGTAATATCATGTTGCGGTAATGATAATTTTTTTATGATAATCTAAAAAAATTTAAATATTCTATGGGAATTATATTTTTAAATCCTCTAAAAATAATGGTTATAGTTAGTTCAGACCTTAATCTCTTATGTGCAAAAAAAATTGGCTTCAAGGGCTTTTTAAAAATTCTGGACACCTTCTAAATCTGGATTTCGTGAAAATCACCCAAATGCATTACATAAAAGTTACCATTTCTAAGTAATTGTCCATTAGAAGGACCATGTTTAGAGATTTTCAGCATCCTCATGTACAGCTGCAATAACAGGGCACTATGAAGAGGACTGGGTGTAGTCGGATGACTTTCAGGATTATGCTGGGACCCTGGGGGCCCCCAATGCCTGTGATCTTCCTGAACACAGTAAGCCGGTCAAAGCAGCTGTCCCGAGGAAACACTGGGAGACAACTAACCAACACACATGCTTTGAACTCTCTGTCTGCAAGTTTCAAACAGTAATCAATACCCGAACCCTAACAAAAAGAGAAATCGAGAGAAGTACAGTCACAGAGTAACCCTGACTCAATTACTACTTTAGTCTCATATAAAAAATGCAATTTATATTATCGACAAGCTAGTTCAGTTCCCAAACAAAACATCGAATATAAAACTAATTTGACTTACTGAAATCAAGCAAAGCCAGACACTTAGAATGAAGCTTGCGGTGTTTGAAAGCTATTTCCTTTTTTGTGTGCATCATAAAGTCACTGACCGTAAATGGTGTGAGGGTGGTCTGTGGGTGTGCTGTCAAAGGCCGAACCCGACTAAACACAAACAGACAGCATACTAACACAAACTGCAAACCCGCCCCCTTTTCAAAGCCTCAATGAGACATGCATAGAAGAATTAAATGAAAATGGTGCTTTATAATTCAGGTGTGTTAGGATGTATAACACGCTGTTCTGTTTAAAGGCCACAAATGTGCGGTTTGTTACCCTTGTGTGTCCGTGAGGGTTGATAACATTCTCATGCCGCGCCGCATTCCAACCATGTCTAGGACTAAACAGCGGCTACAGTGACAGAAACCAGAGGAATTCATCTCTGTCACCCACTCGAGTGTGTGCGAATGGGGTCTATCCATGGACAAAAACAAAATTTGGCTCGTTTCTTTAACACTGGATGAATTTTATTAACCTCCCTCAGTTGCTCGGTCTGAGAACAGATGCTAAATAAATACAGATATCAGAGGTTTTCGGGTTCAGTCGGTGCGTTTATGTTCACAGGATGTGGCTTTGGGAAAACAGATCTCATTCCTGCATTCCTGTGTCACCATAATGGCATCACTATCGGCCAATCAGCATCCAGAACCGATTATGGCATTATGACCTTAAAATCTCCCTGGAGATAAACAGATAGCAAGACTGAGATACACAAGTTGATATTTTCACATGTAGGGAAGTACCACTGCTAGATACCTAAACAACAAATGTACAATTCTATATAAGGTGTCTTGTACTGAGTTGTGAGTCACTGTTAATGCTTTATAAGGCTGCACTGCTAATATTTACACAACAGGGAGTTCAGAGAATACGTGTGTGCTCGCGCGCGCGTGTGTGTGTGCGTGCGTGAGTGAGAGAGCTGTTCGTATGCAATTACACAAACCCCTGTTAGGGTAATTACTTCTTATGGGACTCATAAGATAGGGTGGAGGTTCTGACATCACTTCCTGTAGGGCTGAGGGACAAGAATCTCTGTAGGATAAATGAGCCCGTATAATTAACAACTTTCAAAGGCTGAGACAAGAAACATTACACAAGCATGCAAGCTGCAAACATGTTTAAATCAGTGTTATTATTCAGATAAATAAACGAATACGTTATAAATACGTTAGTGCAATCATCGCATGATATCATATGTTATGCGGCTACCCGCAAAAAACAATGAATGAAAATTAATATAATAACATTAATTTAATATATAATAACTTTATACATCGTACATGAATTGTTAGCTTGCAAAATAGTTTGCCAGAGAGATAGGTCCAATAATGCAGTATAATTATTAAGGGTGTAAGAAAATATAGACACGTGAGTTTCGTAATTTGTTAGCATTTGATATTGATAGCATTCTTCTTATACTAGCATAGTATATACTAGGAAGTACTAGCATACGGCACACCACAATTCTTTTTTCTAAGGTTTGCCTATGGTTATATGTTCTTAATGAGAGCTTTCCTAAAATGATATCCTATGATAATCCTCTGCAATGTATCGTAACATATATCGCACGGCAAGCAATGTTTTGTGGGTTTTTATCGTATCGCGAGATTATTGCCGATACACAGCTCTAATAATTATAAGGTCATAACCTAAAAAAAGACTTATATGCAATACCGCGTACGATATGCTAAACGATAATGATTTAAATTTGTAAAATCTATTTAAATTATATTACAATTGCAGTGGCTATTTACACTAAATAAAAATAGCGTTAGATACTAGTTACACATAGCCTGGCTAACACCAGACCAGTCTCATAGAGAATGAGACGTGGTCTGGGACCACATGCTGATTTTCTCGTTTTTGAGGCGTGGTTTACGAATGCCCGATCCGTTTATTGGGCGCTACGAATGTCTATCAAATGTCTCTGTATGTAGCTCATAGCCAATCATTTCAATTACACCAAATTACGTATGTAGAGCGGCATAAATTCAAGCTTCAACAACTTTTATCAGGTACGTGTACACAGCTGAAAGCTATGCAACTAAACCGGTAGCTGTATATTGATATTGAAAAGCAACACAGCTTAGTGGCACAGTGACAACCACAGTAGGCAGGCATAATGACAATTTGATATTAATAAATACCACTTACTACTTATAAGTTTAATGGACTTCGTCAACGACGATGCTTAGCAGGTTGGTCCTATAAAACTCCGTGGATATCATGTCTTGCCATATCCAAACATCCTTCTTGGATATGAAATTGTTTAACGCCAAAAGTTGCTATTTTTTTAAATAAACTCTTTAGCACACTATCTAAGGCTGCATCGAAAAGTAACTTAGCGTCTGCTGCCGTGTTGGATAAACAAAACTGCTTCGGTGTGTCGCACAGATGTCGTCATCACTTACTGCCCCTCCCCATTCTGTGATTGGTTCCCTATTTCAGGGGAAAAATTGGCCCATGGTTTACGTGCTAGACTTGCAGTGTGAATAAATTTGCGCGCAAGGCAGCATAGGGAAATCCAGGCTAGGTTAAACAAACTGCAAATAGCAATAGCTACTATTTACACTTAGTGCAAATAACGAAAGATGCTAAGTATAAATAGCATATTACATATAAGTGCAAATCAAATTTGTGTAATAATCAAATAAGTGTAAATATTAATAAGATACTATTTATATTGGCAAATACTTTTTGCACCTCAGCATACTATTGCGGTATGCATATTGCGGTACTGTGCATTTGCGGTATTTGGCCAATTTCAATATCTTGCTGCTATTACTGTAACCAAATTGATCAGTAAACTGTATCTTTTGGGCCTGAAAGATGAACGTACATGCAGCTCAGAACAGTTTGTACAGCTGTTTGAATGTGTGAGATAACTGGGGAAGGCAATTATGCAACCTCGATGAGGAAGGCAATTATGCAACTTCGATGGGAAACTTTAGTATGAACTAAAGCCAAAACTCCGGCTCCAAAATATCAACATTAGCACAGCCTACACTGTCTTTCGACGCCAACCTCAAACCGCCTCCACTCTCTTTCCCTGTCTTTTTTACAGTATATCTCTCTTTCCTTTGGTGTATCATATCTGCTTTACTATTCTGTTTGCCCGTGGGCTCTGTTTCTCTCCCTTTCGCACAATTGTTTGATAATGTCTTCCTTTAACTTTCATCCAAAGGCGGTTTTGTAAAGATGTGATGAGATTTTTTCATTTCAGTGAATGTATTCCAATTTTCTATTTTCTAACTCTCATGCCAAGCCAAACACAGTTCAGGGAGGACTAAATTGATTCTGGAAACTTGATTTACCATTATAAAAGTCTCAAAATGAGCCTGAAGTGGCAGACATGTTTTCTGGAGCGCTACACAGGCGAGGCTGAGACATTGTAGGAGGGGCAACCAAGGTGGGACCAAAATGTGGGTCGGACAAGAGTACTGGAAGAGCAGACTAGACCTTACGGACACAACCCACATGTGCATTGAGCCAATCCAAGCACTCCTGCAAATTCCTTTTCCATGAGAACAAGGACGAACCAGCGCCATGACAATTAGGGCAAATCGGGGCAGTCTGTCTAGAGGAAACATGTTTTTGATATAACGATTCCCGTGGGTATCACTTAAACAGAAATACACAGTCATCACAATGTTAAAGATGTCTTAATTATGACATCAGGTATGACATCACCCTCTATTTATAAGTTTACTATTCCCACTGTGGATTATCAGATCATAAATCCTGCCAGTAAATCACATTTAGGTCCTGAGGTGCTATGACAAGCAGATGGTGTGAGCTATCCATCGACACACATGCACACATAAACAGATCCTGGGCCAGAAGGTAAAACACTCCTGTTTGACTCAAGAGTTTCAAACCAACTTCAAATGACAACACATCACAGTTTAAAAATGTTTATTTTTTCAAGATCATTTTTGCAGACCTTGCCAGGATTAGCTGCTATCCCCTCAAAAGAGCTCTCAGCTAACTGGTACCTTGTTGCCATGGGAACTGCTGATGTTGTTATGATGATGCCAAATTGACTGAAACTCAACTGCATATCACACATGTCCACTGCAGATCCCCTTTCAGCATTTCAAATTCAATCAGAAATATGTGCGTTGAGTAAAGGGATAATGTATAGGCAGCCGGCTGTTATCGCAGAAATAAGCCCAGACAATGTGATCAAGGGCTTATTTCATGATAACAACCGTCTGCCTGTACATTATCCTGCTTATTACACGGCAATTAACCTCATAAGTAAGGTAAGGAACATTTAATATTGAATTCAATATTCATTTTTAACAAATGCAGACCTTTCACGAATCCACGAAAAAAAAAAGATTTAGTTTCGGTTTTAAGATAAGACGTTCAAATGTCACAAACACACATTTTTAATAATTTGTAAATATAATGTAATATATGTTATTAAAATACATTTATATTAATTTTTTTTATGAAATATTAAACTGTACAAGTCAAAATGATTTGCAGCATCCAGATTACAAATGTGTTATTACTTTTAACTTTGAGTGGTTGTTATCTGGGAATAACAAACCTGCAAATGTCACAAGTTCACAACTGGCCAATCAGAATTAAGCAGCATTACAACAAGTTAGGGGTGGGCGATATGATCAAAATTTTATTTTACGATAGGATTCATTTTATATCATGATAACAATATGTGGGTGATTCTCACGAAACCATTGAAACACCACGGCACTAATGATTTTAGCTTTAAAATGTGCAATATAGTAACATTAAAAAGCATCAGAATTAACACAATACTGTGTTCTACCTTGCACAATGTGTGATTTCAACATAAGAATTTATAATTGTAAATTTTATCTCATTTTCTGCTGAAATTCGCATTACTGCAATGTGTCCGGCTGTGTTTGAACATGCGTTATGTTGTAATTTAATCAAATTAACACAAAAATATTAAGAAAAAAATAAATGGATTTTTTGCTAGACTACTTCAGATGACAGAAAAAATATTTACTGAATATTCATGTATAATAATAATGAAGAAAAATTAGGAAAATGATGTGTCCATGCCTGATGCTCTCATCCTCCGCAACACTTTTTGAGAACAGTTTAAGCACACATACAGAATTTTAATAAAGTTTGATTTTGAGTGACCAAGCACATGGACCAGTTACTTCAAGATGGCTACCAGGTAAGATCATTTTTTTTTACAGTTAATTTGAAATATTGTCGTGTCAGAATGCTTACACGACATTTTGATTATCATTACCGCAACAGATGCTTATTAAATGTTAATTTAATTAATAGAAGCATAATACTTTGATTTTAAATGCATGTGCAGAATCTCCAAATTATGTTCTTTCAGGTTTGTCATGTCATTTTGAAAATATGTTAGAGTTGATGTTTTCTGACTGTTGCGGTAATGAGTTTTTTTAGGACAATTTTTTAAAATTATGTTACAAAAAGTGTTAAATGATAAGTAAAAGTTTTAAAATTAATGTTCCCATTTACTCCAGACTTTGTTTTTCAATGTCTGGTGGAAAAAAAAGTTTAAGCAATTTTTACCTTTTCATGCTTGACATTTTTAAAAACAAGTTTTCGTGAGAATCACCCATGTATCACGGTAGAGGTTTTTAATCTTTTGATAAGGTTTTTATGTTATTAAAATATTTAATTCCAAAAAACTTGTACAAGCATAAAAAAGATAAAAAAAAAACTCGTACAAGCATAAAAAAGATTAAAAAAAAAACTCAAGCTCACTCAAGATAAACAGTAAGTGATGAAAGAATGATGTACATTATATATCTTATTAAAAATAGAAAAGTGATTTAGTCAAGAGAGATGTTTCACAAAAACATGAGTAACAGACAGGAACAAAATTGGGTAACTTCTCCTTTAAGACCAAAGTCCGGATCCAATATACTGTTACACATGCAGTTTCCTTTTTCAGCTGTTTACTTTCTCTTAAGCCTTAAATTGTCGTGTTTATGAGGATACTTGCAAAGACGGAAATTTTGACGCATGTGTATTTAAGGCAAATAAAGCGGCAAAAATGCTCACAAGCTCAATGAGAAGCGAATGCGCAACTTGCGCGCTTCTCTCACACATAAACAATGTGCGCATTTAGCACTGTTGTTTGTGTTTCAATGGCTTAAAATCACTTGTTTTAAAACTGTGGTGCTTAAATACATGTACAAACGTTAAGTTTTCGTGACCGCACGCACAGCAATGTGACGTGGTCACGTAACCTCGATAGAGACAATAGTCCAAAATCTCTACCGGTTGACAAATTTCTACCAGTTTGTCATATCCAACGGTTTATCGCCCACCCCTACAACAAGCTATGAAATAAAGTCAAATATGGTCATACATCGATTATGTCAAACCCCAACGGATTCTCAAGTGTCGTAAAACATCCCTATGATAACAAGTTATAAGACACACATGAATCAGAGATTCGTTTTAAATGAGCCACCATTTTAAAATGTTTACAATACTAAGCTAATAATAACACTAATATATTGATTACTAAACAAACTAGAAACATTTATCATTTTCGCTCAAGCGATTCGCTTTAGAAGATATATAATAAAGCATTTGGCTTACATTAAAGGTGTGGTTTAATGGTATTTCAAGCATTCTGACTTATTAACACAGTTATAGAGTTGTTTCCTCATGCTAAACACAGGCAAAGTGTCAAAAAAGCAGTTGGAAGTGTTACAGAGTATTTCTGTGCCGAATGCACTTCGTATAAGTTTCGGAAAGTTTTTTTTTATTACGGGCCCAGCTGACGCTTCAGGGGTTTCTGTATCACTTATTTTTGTGGGCACTTCGCCCGGAAAACCCCGCCCACTCGTCAATCAGTGGGAGACGCTAGAACTTCACGTGATACCTTTGTTTAATATCAAGACTCAACAATGGCATGAATGAAGATGTGTGTTTTTGGATGTAAGGAGAAGAAAGCCAGCTTTATGGAAACAATGGACATAGTTTGTTTGTCCGGGGTGGCAGTGGCGTTTTGCTTGTGGGTTTGTTTAACGCTGGATTTCTCAACCGAGTCATGAGTTGCATGCGGTAAGTAAGACTTTTGTGTTACTTTGGAAATAGGTGCGCAAGTGCATATTACATAAATGACACAAACATGTAGTGAATCATAAGTTAAACAGTGTTGTATAAAGTGTTGCATGACTCGTACTTGCTCCTCCCGCGGTAGTAACTCCTCCTTCTTAATTTTTGTACGTTATCAGAAAGAATCGAGCTAATCTGTCTTTTATAAATCTGATTAAACTGAAGACTCTTCGGAGATATAAAGGATGTAATATTACTCTATAAGTACTTCATATTTAAATCAGAAATGCAGAAACAGCTTGTGTTATGGGAGCTTTAATGATGGACGTATGCACTTTTCTGAGCTTTACGACCCTTGCCACCATTCATTATCATTACAAAGCTAAAAAGAGCCAGGATATTATTTAATATAACTTTGATTGTGTTCAGCTAAAGAAAGTCATACACCTGGGATGGCATGAAGGTGAATAAAAATTAAAATAATTTTATTTTATAACCACTCATTTTAGTTTAAATTATGACAGTACAGCATTACTGAGACATACTATAACACAAAAATTGATATCACATAAGCATCCTAAAACAATCTTCTTATGTAACTCAAAGATAGGTAATAGCAGCAGAAATGCATGCACTGATGCATACGGCAAAAAAATATTTAAAAAATCAGCCAGTAGTACACCATCCAGATATCTTTGATGTACCATTAGTACACATTAATCATACTGACTGGGCAATATGTAATGTGCAATAGTAGAAATTTGTCATCCTAAAAAAATGTGACCCCGCCTGCCCCGTAAAAACCCAGCATAAGTAATTTTTTGTAATTTACTGTTTTGTATTTAAAATCATCCTAAATAATGTAAAGACATTCTGTGAAAATATAACCTTGATATCTTGAATACTGACTGAGTAAAAATTTTTGATTGAAATCCAACTTTTGATTATAAGACTTCAGGCTCGATTTCACAGACAGGGTCACAAGGTTCATGATGTCCTAGTATAGATACTGCTTGATATTATATAGTATCGGACATCCAATAAAATGAATATGAACAGGCAGGTGTTTGTTACAGCTTTGGCCATCAGATCAGTGAAAGGTTTCTGACTTCTGTAACGAAACCGAGTTAAGGCTGATATATACCTCCGCGTTAAACTTAATGTGCAGAACCGAAATATTGCTTTGCGCTACTATGTGCAATAAAGCTTCGTTAAACTTGAACATGAACTTACGAGAGAGTCAGAAGCCTGTGGGAGTGTTTGGGCACAGTGTATATTTAAACCTGTCTGGCTGAAACTAGAGATTATGTGTGTCTCATACCAAACACCTGGAGCAAAATGCTCCCATAACTCTGTCTGTCCGTCTGTCACCAGCTGCATAACACGGACTTCCCACAACAAACACTTTTCTTCTCGATGTGCATGTGTGAGTCACACACGCGCCACCTGTTATTTTTACAAACACACTAATGGCCTTGTCACACGCCGCACCATACAGAGGTGAACTACCAGCATCAGTTTCAGGCCAGCAACATACCTCATGCAAGTACAAGAACATCTGACCAATGCGCGATGTGACACGTTCTTGTGTTGTGTTATGAATTGGACTCACTCGGCTTACACAACATCATGTGAAACCCAGCTTGTGTAGTAACTTGTGTCTGTGTTCAATTTGTATTAATGTGTATTATGATTTGGCCTTTATGCCTGTCAAATGCTCTTTATTGCGGTTTGTAAAATGTAGGCTCTTGAAAACCAAAAAATAAAAAAAATTAGGCTCACCTCAAGAATTCAGACTCAAGAATTCAAAATTAACATCATAATTTCAAATCTACCTCTTCTAGGGCCAACTGCATAAACGTTGCTGCTACGTTTAGACTATGTCTTAAGCCCGGAATAAACTGCACGATTTTTGTCCTCTTATAAGATCATTACCTTATCACACTGTGCGACATGTATCGTTTAAACGCGGGTACGAGAGGCGTGTAGACTGTACGATGATGACACGGAAGCTTCGGCGGCAGCGTCACACGTTGCTCAACGTCACCAGCATACGCTTGTGGTAAACAAATACCGGCGCGCAGGTCGTAGCAGCAAACACACTGTGCGGTGATCATGCCGAATTTCTGACACTGCCAGAAAACTATCGTAGACTATCTTTGGATGCAAGACCGGGAAAACGGCCGTCTTTGAACCTCTCTCACTGTACGACATAGGACCACCGATGGAGAGCCACGATCACAGAAATCGCGACGATAGTTTCACGATGGCAATCTTTCGTCTGGGACAGCCAATTGTCGTGCAGTGTATTCCGGGCTTTAGGAACTATTCTGACTAACTAGTTAAAAAGGATGACTACACTGAAAAAAATTATTCATTGAATTTAATCAATTTTTTTAAGGTAAGTGGTTGCAATCAATCCATTCAAGCTACATTTAAACAAAAGTTTTATATTTTATTTTACGTTACTAATCTTTTTTGTTTAAATGTAGCTTCAATAAATTGATTGCAACCACTCACCCCAAAAAAATCATTAAATTCAATGAATCATTTTTTTCAGTGTAGTCTTATAGAAAAAATTTGCTGACTAAAACTGTGTCCCAATTTGCAGCCTCTGAAGTCCACAAAGAGAACTGAAATGAGACGAAATGAATGCAAGTAGCCCGAATAAATAATACATTACTTTTAATGAGACAAAACATCTATCAAAATACAAATAACACATAACATTCTGAATCTGACATATTAACTAAAGTCACAGATAAGAAAATGCCACTTGACTTTGTGGGCATAGCACAGGGTTCCTCAATTAGTTTTACCACGGGCCAAATTTTGCCAATACAAAGCCAATAGGGCATCTAACCGCAATGTTTAATCTAGGGATGCATCGATATGGAAATTTTGGCCGATACTAGGCATGGGCCGATAACCGGTTTCAAGGTATACCGAGGTTTTAAACAGTCAAGGTTTCAAAACCACTAAAATGTTCTGTGATACCGTCTCCAAGGTATGAGCTGTGTTTATACAAAATTCATTAAATCATTAAGTCATGTGATTGATTTGATGTTTACATTTAATATACATTACGAAAATACTATATATTTTTTGAAAGCATATTATAATTTAAAGGCTTTATTTTTACCCAGCATTTGAAAGTAACACATTTTAGTGTTGCAATGGCAATACCGCAACACCGTGAAACCGTGGTATTTTTGCTAAAGGTTATCATACCGCCAGAATCTTATACCGGCCCATGCCTAGCCGATACCGATAACTCTTTATATTTGGGGGCCGATAACCGATATATATATAGGCCGATAAATATTCATATTATTTTCACAATGAAAAACTCCCAAACCGCGGACATCTTGTCTTTGCTAGCATACTCTTCGTAAGACCGCAACACGTGTCATCTTCGTGCTATGTCACAGAAAGCACCAATCAAAACTTCACATGGCCAGGAATGAGCAAGTGAAGTGGTTCAACAAACCAAAATAATCCATCATTTATCGGATTTCATTTATCTGCCTAATTTTGCTATCAGACCGATAACCGATAATATTAAAAATAAAGATAACTATATGTCGGCCGATATATCGTGCATCCCTAGTTTAATCTGCTATTGTTGTTGTTGTTTTGAAAAAAAATGGATTTTCATGCAAACCAACTGTTCCCGCTTATCTCCACACCAGATATACTCACCATTTAATAGTGGTTCAATGGGTCACAAAACTCACAGTTTGGATCATGCAGTTACAGATTGGATAATTTTTTCGATCAGAAAAATAGGGGCTACTGTTGCTTTAAGAGCGATTCTGCACAGTCACATGTAGCCTTTTTCGTAATTCTCTTCACTGCCCATACAGTGGTCTATATCACTTCAAAGTCTATATCACTTTGAAGCTTGCTGCGAGAGATTTAATTTTTTTTTACGTGGGGATAGTAATGACTGACAGGACAAAGTTGGAGGATTTTGCACCACAAATCCATGACAAATCAGTACGGATTGCTTCCTGTACTGCGGCTTTGCGCGAAAGTGAAAGTAAAACTCGAGCGCGCGCTCAAATTGCATTTGAGCGCGCGCTCAAATGCAATTCAGATGCCTGAATTTCATACACCACAATTATCCATCCAGATGTGTGAGAGAATGCATAAGCATTTGAATGCTGTATATTTTTCCTCCCTATAAGTCAAGATAGCCCAACGGGCAGGGCGGGGATGATTTTGATAGCCCGACTGCAAAGCACAATAGCCCCGGGACGTCGGGCTAGTGATTTTGCGAGCCCTGAGTCTTGTGGACGTTAATTTCCATATAAATGCGTGCTGCGCGTGACGTAGTATTGTTCTTTTGAGCGTGCGATGCAGTTCAGGACCACGAACAGTTCACACAGCTGTCTGATTTTAGCCAAATAGTGTAAATAGTCAAAGAAAAAATCTGATCTAGAAGTCTAGAGGCTTCATTTTCCATATTAAACTATGTTATTACCTTAACTAAGAAGAGTTAATACATACCTCTATCATCTTAGTGCGTGCACGTAAGCACTGTAGGAACTATATTTTATGGCGGAATAGCACTATTCCGCCATACAATATAGTTCCTCTTTTAAGCTTAGAAAAGTGCTACGTTTTATTTTGTGCCACCATACTTGCTCATATAATTACTCGTCTTAAATAGGAAAAACGTTGATGTGTTTGGTCACTTCTAACTTTATCCCTGTTTGGTACCATTGAATGAATGGGGCTAAGCTAAATGCTATCAAAGTGTCGCTGCGCGCCACAGCGCTTACTTGCACACACTAAGATGATAGAGGGATGTATCAACTCTTCTTAGTTAAGGTAATAACATAGTTTAATATGGAAAATGGATAGACTATTCCTTTAAGTAGCCTTTCGAACTGGGAGAGCCTTACTAGCCTTCAGTCGTGCTGCTGTTACGCAATTGGTCATAGAATACGTCCTCCGTAGGGTCGCAGCCTTCTAATTGGGACACAGCTTAAACAGTTAGTTTATATGCAACCAGCCACTGGTATCAAACTGTGAAACACAACATATTAAACAAGATCTACCACCGAGAAAGATTAATTAAGGGCGATTTTAATTCTGCGTAGGACGTGAGTGGCTCTGCATATCCTGATGTGTGCACCTCTTTAAAAAATGTAACAACGCGTCAGTTCTATGTACTGAACCCCTCCCATCAGGAAAAAAAAACTGTGTTGCATGTGCATTTCCGCTTGCAATGGTAAAAACAAAGGTGGACCGAGTTGAGGAGTGTAACTCAAGCTGCAAAAATAGTCGCTTTCTATTTACCTCCATCACTGCTGATGCTTCTCTAACAACATACACAACAAGCTGTTGCTTCTTTGCCTTTTGCCTTGATATATTGTAACATGCCCGTGGACATGCCTACTAGCAATCTGCATGCGTAAGTGCACATTGACGCGAACAAAAACACAGAAGTATAAATGAATACCGATGTGTAGCCTACAGTAGAGAGGCTACGATGTATGTCCTACGCAGAAGTATAGTTTGCACTTTACGTTTACTAAATAATGTTTTGGTCGATTGTGCATTGCTCCCATAACCTGTTTGATATTCCTGGCTTACCACACTTCAATGTAAGTAACTTCCACTAAAGAGCCTTTTAAATTAGCTTGAGTCGACTCGAGATCAAGGCTGAGCAGGTCTATTTAATCCTTTGCTTAACAACCCTGTTCTCAGGTCCTGATCTGATGCAGTGTCCTCCCTCTAAAGTAAAGTATAATCACACATGTGCACGCAGACCCCCCCCTCCCCACAGTGCTGAATCACACCTGTTCCCTAGGGCTCAAATCCTTTCTACAACCAAAATACAACCTTTTGACAACTATTCACCAAAACACTAAAAGTAGGTAGACACTAGAAAAAGGAAAACACACACTCCTGGAATGGACACATCACAAAGCTTTGCCACCCCTATAAATTACAAAAGTTACTGCTAATACGGTAAAACTGGGATTACTTGGAATAAGCCATGAAACAAAATAACAAGATTTTAAAAGGTTTTTGAAAATCGTGTGTGTGTGTGTTACATGATTTTACAGTAGCAATAGCAACCTATGTTGAACCTATGGTGAAAACCATGGTTACTGTGGTATGGTTAAAGGGACAGTTCACCCAAAAATGAAAATTCTGTCATCATTTACTCACTTTCATTTTGTTACAAACCTGTATACATTTCTTTATTCTGATAAACACAAAGGAAAATATTTTGACGGATTGTTTATAACCAAACCGATCATGAGCCCCATTCACTTCACTTCCATATTATTTATTATTTCCATAACTATGAATGTCAATAGGGCTTCTGAATGGTTTGGCTATAAACATTCCTCAAAATATCTCTCTTTGTGTTTATCATAATAACCAAGACATTCATAAAGGTTTGTAACAACATAAATGATGACATAACTTTAATTTTTGGGTGAACTATCCCTTTAACTGCTCGAAATCTAAAGAAAATATGAAGCCTCAAAGATTTTAGCTTCCCACGCACATATAGTTGTTAAAATATGAAGTACACAAGTGCAAACACGTGGGTTCATACCTGATTTGATAATGAAAATATGCCGAACAGTTCATAATGGAAAATTCCTAACAGAATGACAACTGAGAAATCATGCTTATTAACTAAAATCTTTACCCATGTTTATAAAAGACTAAACATTTCAGTCACTAAAAGAATATGAACTGGTCATAAACACATGTACACCCCAAAAACAAGCATCTTACATTTTGACACTGAGGAATTCTCCAGAACCGGCGTCAGTTCTCCTCAGGTTTACCTCAGTGAGTTTACAATAAAACTGAGAGTTATCTTCTCACGGACATGAATTAACACAAATGACACTTTATCTTTCCACATACCAAGTGCGTCTGAACCGCAACAAACCAAAACGAGTCAGAAAACAACCCGTTCTGACCCTGTTTAACTATTACAACACCACAGCGCGAGCTTTAATGCGCGCCGAGGGCCTTTCTATATCAATCAACTTCTTAAACTGTCAATAAACTGACGAAGAAATCAAAGCCGCGCGTCTCGGTCGCGCGTCTCTCGCGTTTGGCGTCTTTTACCTTTAAATGCGCCATTCTCACGAGCTGATGGGTTTCGCGAAACGCCGCGTGGATCTTTCTGTGAAACTCTGTACGAACTTTCCGTACTCACCCTCAGCGAACGACACCGCTCTCTTCACGAATCCACGCGTGTCGTCATAATCCCGGTACCGAGGAACTGCCGTCAAAATGACCGCTGGATCTGAGAGATAACGTTATTTTGATCAGGAGAAATGTGTGATCACACGTCGATGATACGCCGTTCCGTTAACGGCTAGAGAGCCCTTCTGCACGGGGACGCGCAGAGGGCAGGGCGCTATGGACGCGCACTTCGTGTCGGAATGTCGGAAACGCGCCTTGCTCCCATTTAGATTTTCTGTGCCGTTTCACTTGAGAAATATTGAAATAATAAACAAATAAACCGCATATGATCTGAGATGAACAACAGAGGTTACGTTCAACATGTGCCTATTTTTTTGACAACACTTATAGTGTTACAAAGGAAATGTTATAATATTTCCTTTAAAAAAATGAACTAGGAAAACATGTAAATATCTTATAAATTATATAAATGTCGGATTTGGGTATATAATGTGAATTACACTGCAAATTAAACAAAACATTGTAATAAAAATTCCTATCTGTAATAACGGGGCCGTTAGAAAGTTTAGGTAAAATCCCTAACCCCGCCCACGAGTTGCTGTCACACGTCGCCTTAGCCACGCCCATCCGCAGATGTAAATAAATAAGTAAAATACAGTAGAGTAGCCTACATAATAAAACAAACAATATTTTATTGTTTTTTTTAACAAAGTACGCAGCAGATGTAGTCAAATTATTGATATTTTTATACATATACAGATTTTCATCTGACGTCATCTTATAGATGTTAAAACAAAGTGATATGGCCTTTGTACAATAACTTTGTACATTAATAACCACCACTACAATATTAAGTTAATGTGTTTCTGACCATAGCCCTGAATAATTTATAATGATTAATAATTTAAAAGAATAACATAACTGTCCTTTTCCTCCCTGACAGGCCTAAGCTCAGCTAATTCAGAGAAAGTGATGGTGAGCTCATTTGTTGTGGGTTATTGGTTCGTGTGACTCTATTGTCTGTGGGTTCAGGGTGGATGCTCAGTATAGACATGTACAGGAAAGCACCAAATCTCATGACTCACACACCGCATGCTAAAGCTGATGGATCTCCTCTTCTGTCTGCTCCTCTTCTTTCTTCATTTTTCTTCTCTCATCCCCGTCTCTCCATATGAGGAAATGAAAAACATCTTGAGGGCAGAAGGAATCTCATTTCGTGATTATGAGTTCTTGCATTCAGCTGGACCCTGAACACAGACACGGCAGTTCTCTCTAACTCTCTCTAAAGATCTCTTGTCATTGCTTAGCAGCGAGTATAAGAAAGAGAGAGAGAGAGAGATCTATTCAGATGTTTGTCATTGAATTTTGTGAGGAACAAACTAAAACTCACACAAAATCTCTTTTTTGCTTCTTCATATCCTGGCACCAAATTGGGTATGACAAGAACCAATATGCTTTGGTATCAGTGACATCAAATCATACGTGCCTTGATGTCTGAATGCATGTGAATAATATTCGAGTGCTTTCTTGTCTTGTTTGTAAATCATGACAGCACCTGGTCACTACGTTTCAATTGAATTAATTCTTCCTCTTTTTGTGATCCACAGAAGACAAACATGATAACGGGGACATATCATGAAAAATCTGACTTTTTCATGTTTAAAGGTGCAGTGTGTAAATTTTAGCAGCATCTAGTGGTGAGGTTGTGAATTGCAACCAACAGCTCAGTCCACTGCTCACCCCTCACTTTTGAAACACATAGAGAAGCGACAGTAGCCGCCAGAGGCGGTCTTAACATAGAGGCATAGGTAGGCGGCTTCTTGGGGCCCCCTACCAGCGGTCATAGTAGGGGGGCCCCCAACCAACCTAAAAAATAAATAAACCCTTATCATCATGAACACTTTAGAAGAATGGTAAATTGAATAAATATTCTTAAGAAATACGTTGAAACTTTGAAGTACTAGTTAAAATGTCCAGTTCATGTTTATGTGTCACTACACACATACACCCCCTTCTTTCACAATGAAATGGACTTGTCCGTAACGGTGCGCGCTAAATAACGTTACTACATAAAAACTAATTAAACCTACACTGTGGGCAAATTTTTTGTGCAGCATCAGATACATTTTTTTCTCCCTCATTTACTCTCCGTGGCTGTTTTTGCCCCATTGGGTTCTATCGTGACTATTAGTTTGTGTAGTGCTACACTTTGTGTGTTCTCTGCTTTCCATCTTCATTTTGGAGTAAAACTATTTTTTCATTTTCTTTTAAAGATCAGATGGGGGCCCCATACATACCTTCGCCTTGGGCCCCCAATACACCAAATCCGCCACTGGTAGCCGCCACCGGTAAAACATGTCATTGTCGGAGACAACTTAGTAAAAAAGTTTGTCCGTTAAGAGCTTCTGTAGAAACATGGCCGCCCAAAATGGGACTTCCATGTAAGGGGACCCTCGGTGTATGTAGATAAAAGCATCTCATTCTAAAGTAATAAACACATAACGGTTCATTACGAAAGGTCTTTAAGCACCTCTGATAATATAGTTTTGTATATTATTTTGCATTTCTGTCAAGAGATCCTTCTGAAAATTACACACTGCACCTTTAAGTGCTATAATTGGGTCCCCGGTACTTTAATCAACCTAGAGAATGTGAAAACGCACAACTTGGTAACTTAGTTTCGGTAAACCATTCTTTGCAAGCATGTAAAAAAATAGGTCATTGAAATTTGTCTCCCCTTGTGATGTCAGAAGGGGATCTTATTATAATAATACCGCACCTTAATCTGCACTTAATCCAAAAACGGCACTGCTATTAGTGCAGACATCAGCTCTCAACCTAAAGGAACAGATTTTACTGTTCCTTTAAGATTTTGTACTTTCTTTTTCATAACCCATTCATGTATTACTCATCACACCCATGTGCTTTCTATTTGAGCGCTTGCTGAAGGACAGGAAGTGAGTTCATCTGACCTCTGTGCCATAGAAACTGACGGCATTCCTGACAGATGACAGGAAGTCCCGCTGTCTGACAGGAAATGGACATGACAACGCAAAGGAAATTACACACGTCCCACGGTCCCGTGCAGATGTAGGTTACCACTCCCATCAGCTGGGTCATTCTCAGGAAATTTCGTGCCGGAAAGCTTCAAGAAACGTTGATGAATTTATTCTTATTTTTCCAGCAATGTGGACATTGGATTGGGCACCATATATGGTAACATAGCCCCCAACATTAAGATCAAGTTTATTGTATTTTAAAGATAATCGTTTTCAGTATTTCTTAAATGCCTAATGTGGTTGTCACATTTAAATTTATTGAGAAAATGTTAAATGCTCTCTCATTTGTAAGTCAATTTAGATAAAAGCATCTGCCGAGTAATTAAATGTTCATTTTGGAAACTGCCTAACCGTCTAAAAAGCAAACAACACAATTTTCTGAGAATGACGTCTGCATTCTCAAATAGCAAGTATTGAATCCAATACTTCATTTGATGAAAAACAGGTCATCATGCCCCCTCCCACCCCTATTTCTGTTCCACATGCTTTAATACAATTAAAGACATCTGATCTCTCTATATCACATCAGTCTTGTTAATAATCAAACCTTCTTTATCAATTCACACCAGCTTTGACCCAGTTGGAGTACAGCTGTTCAGTATTGGCTTGCGACAGTTGCGCAGTTCAGTAGGGTTAAAACCGTAACAGCGCCGCGTAGAGCTTCATCCCAAAGGGAACCATATCTAGTTAATTAATAGACACCATCAAGCAAATGAGCGGTAGGAGAGAGATAATCACATCAAACGTCTTCATACATCTGCTGCAAATGAGCTTTATTGAATTCTTCAAATGTCAAGTATTGGAAATTAGCTTCAAAATGACAACGACTGCAAAAGACACCAGCTACAGATGAAGCATACACCAGTACAATATCTCGTTTACACAACATGAAAGAAATGACAAGTATAAAATTCACCTTAAAATAATACACAGACATGTTTGCATGCAGAAGACCCTACAAATTAACAAGTGTGGTTTAATTCTTAAAATAGTTCACCTCCAATTGAAAATTAGCCCATATTTTACTATGACTTTTACTATGACAAACACTATCGGAGTATCCTGGTTCTTCCCGGCTTTGTAATGGGAATAGTCTGCATTTTTTGAAGCCCAGGAAAAGGAATTCATACGACTCCAGTGGGTTAATATATTAAATGATTCATATTTTGAGTGTATTTAGCAATCGATACGTCACGTTTATGTGTAAACGTATCTAAATAAAAAATTGTCGAGAACCAATCGTCTTACGTATTTGTGTGGAGCTTTTTTTTGGATGTGTCCACATTTAAACGAGAGGCATCGATCAATAAATATGCTTAAAAATGCTTTCTTACAAATCGTTTTGCTTCAAGACATATATTGACCCACCGGAGTCGTAAGGATTCGTCTTTGTGATGATGAATGGGCTTTATAAAAAAGGCCCCTATTCAAAGCTAGGAAGAGCAAGTGTATTATTTAATATAACTCCGATTGTGTTCGTCTGAAAAAACAAAGTCATATACACCTAGGATGGCTTGTTGGGGGTGAATAAAATATGGGTTGATTTTCAATCTAGGGCTAACTATTTATTTAACATGGCAGAAATGCATGGCAAATGTCAAATGCTTAATAAAAAAAATAAAAATACAAATAAGCAGATAAAAACATCATCGTAAAAAAATAAATAATAGGAAACAACCGCTCGGCACAAAACTTGGTCACTACTGGGCTACTGCGTGATGGGCTTCCCGATTACCTGCAAACAAATCAGAGTATTATAAAAGTCCGGCTGTATTTTACTAGATAAACTGAGAACATGATGGTGATGTGCAGGTGGCTACCTGTCAAGGCGGTTGACTACATCCCTGACGGTGTTGATCAGGTGCTGGTGCTCCTGTGGGTTGGACAGAATGATGCTGTGAAGCCTCTTCATGTAGGAGTCGATGGAGTCCAGTGTGGGTGTCTCTCCACTGCCTGCATAAAAAAGACAGAGTAAAAGGAGGATGGGACGACGAGAGATAGCAGCATAAACCTGTCCCTAAAAGTGTACTTGTGGTCTTGCATTGGCATGTCAAATCCACAGACCATAAAGTGTACCATTTGTCACTTTAACTTTCAGAAGGGTGCTTAAGAGTGCCCGGCTCTGTTTTGTGGCCAGTATGCCACCCACTATGCACACTTGTGCCAATGCAGGCTTTGCCAATGTGAAGTCTATGTGGCATTTTGTCACCAAAGTGTGGATTTGAAATGGACTGCCCAGGTACAGAAGAAGTACACTTTCATAAAATGGCATCAGCTATGTCCATGGAAAATGTATGTTACATTCTAAAGGATAAATATAAAACTTTTGAGGAGATATGGAGTCCTTTTGTACAATTTCTTAAAATGGAGGAATTTGATGTTTAGAGGCATTTAGAAAGAATGTGGAACACATGCATAGACTGCAATATATTGTAAAATCTGATTGGGGTCAGCGTATTGGAATTGATACTGTAAATATTATTTACCTTTTTATGTATGTTTTTTTTTCTCTTTTATGTTTTTGTGTTTTTATTCATTAAATATTATAAAAGCAATAATTATTTTATTTTATAATTTTATTTTCTATTATGACTTATTGTCACTATTAGAATTAGGCAACTATTTTATTATTTCTTTAATCTTTGTTGGTCTTTTTATGTTTTGTCTTGTTGATCGTAAGATGTATGTATACATAAATGTAAAAAATCTAAAAAAAAAAAACAATAATAAAAAATAAAATAAAAAAAGTACACTTTCATAACGTACTTAAAGTTCTCTATTTTCAAGCACTAACCTGGTACTTAATATACTAGAAATTTATCTTAAGTAAATCTTAAAGCATCTTAAAAAGATCTAAGTGTACTTATTTGTGCTATTTTGAGACAGCATAAATATGAACAAAAATGCACTTTTAACATACAATTTATATATTTAAAAAATTATTTAACTAACACTTGTGGTATCTAAATTTTAAATATATTTTTAGCACATTTTAGTTCATATTCATGGTGTTACAAAATAGCACAGATAAGCACTAAAGGAGCATTTAAAGTATATTAAGTACAAAGTGCATGGAAATAGACAAAAGCCTGTTAAACAAGTAAATTTATATATTTTCTGACGTGATCTGGCGTCCGGGGCTGGATCGTTTTTTATTTTGTCTGGTGTGGAGACCTGATCTAACAGTACACTATGGAAGTGTACTTCTTTTTTAAAAATTGGCCTGTAGGCTACACAGGTGAAAGTGAAGTTTTTAAAAGATTCGAACATAATATTACAAGCTATAGTTCATCTTAAAATGAAAATAAGCCCATATTTTACTCACCCTCAGGTCATTCTAGGTGTGTATGACTTTCATCTTTCAGCCAAACAGTCAGAGTTATATTAAATAATATCCTGTCTCCTTTCAGATTCACAATGGGATTGGATAGTGCCCCTTTTTTTCAAAGCTCCAAAAAGCGCATACATTCATCAAAAACGAATCCATGCAGTCCATAATCCATACAATTGAATGTCTCCCGAGGCAAAACTACAACAAATCTAAAATCAAAACAACAATAAAACACAAATGGCAAATCTAAAAACAAAATGCCAAATCCAGTGACAAAATAATAAGTCAGAAAACAAAATAAATAATAAAAAAATAAAATAACCCATCAGAAAAAATGAGAAAACACAACAACAAATCTACAAACCAGAAAAGGTAGGTATATTTCGTTAATGGAATGGTTACTGCTGATTGGACGACACCGCTGTCAATCAAGATACACCGAAAGTACAGTCGGTAGCACATGTGCATGTGTAAATAATAGGGTGGTCCTTATTTTTCAACTTTTTACATTTTATGCTCTCACCCCACCAATATGTTTGAATAAAAAAATAGGGCAATATTTTTCACTATTAATTAATATTTAGAGGTTGCTCAAGACCTTTGAAGTTTAAAATATTCGTGCATTATGTGATACTTTGTGCTAGCATGTATTATTGTTTAAAAGTTTATACTTATGGAAGCAATGGACTTATTTGACCATGAGCCAAGCAATTAAAACTCCTGTTTTAGTTGTGATGTGTCTTTCAAAGCAAGGGAGCTTCAATGTGAATAAAGCATAATAGACAATATACACTGAGACAACGGCTGAAGCAATACGATGCAAGTCCGCTATGGTTACTCGGATCAGTAGAGACTGAAATACCTGGAACAAAGTTAACCTCCAAGAAGCAAGTTTTATAATGCGTGTTGTGCATTTTTAAATCGTACGGTTTTTGCAAAAATATGTGATTTCGGAAATATTCAAAGGCTTTAAAGCAACCTCTAGAATAGATATTGTAGGAACAATTCAACATTTTGCACAGTGTGTTTTTATTGATATCCTAACACATTTAGGGGGTGAGACTTGAACATTAAAAAAAAAGTTGACACATTATAAGGACCACCCTAGTAAATACACTCTGTATTGCCCTTATTGTGGGTTCAAATGTAGCCATCATTCTGCATTTTATTTGCAAAATATCCAAAGTTTTAGAAGAGACAGAAATCAATTTACCTCCTGTTAATGGACGTTGCAGTTAGAGGTCAAGTTAACCAGACATTTTCTTTTAGCATTGACAAAAAAAATCTGAAAGCCATACATCATTTTGACATCACACTGAGAGTGATTTATTGTAACTTGTAAATGTAATGCCCACCCATATCCAGTTGGTGGCAAATGCGCATTATTCATTAATCTGCTTGCTTCACGTGGTGTTGAACATGTAAAGTGAGACCTGATAAAGTCTGGTTGCAGGTATTAATATAGGCTAGCTAGAGATAGTTTAGCTATTGTATTGTATTTATAATTACCCAAAATTGAACGAGTATAAAGTGTTAAATCAAGTAGTGTGTTAGCATGATTTTGAGCATCTTGATTGACAGAGGTGTCGCCCAATCAGCTTTAACAATTCCATTCACGCAATGTACCTACTTTTTCCGGTTTGTAGATTTGCGTTGTGTTTTCTGACTTGTTATTTTGTTTTAAATTTGCATTTATTTTTAATTTGTTGTTTTGCACATCTTGGCCACGGTACAAAACTGATGGGTTTAGAAACGTTTGGTTGAAAAACTGAAGGAAACATTAATATTTCAAACTTAAACTATGGCCAAATAGTACTCTGACCCAACAGCACAAAAAGCCATTGCTTCACTTCAGAAGACATTTAATAACCGTACGGATCAGTCTCCGATGAATGGATGCGCTCCCCGGAGCTTTAAAAAAAATGGGGCACTATCCAATTGCATAACAAATCTGAAAAATGGCAGTATATTATTTAATATAACTCTGGAATGTTTCCTAAATGCCATATAAAGCAAAAAAAAGAGCTTAATGTAACTTTGACTTTTGGGCTGAAAGAATATAGTCATATACGGGTGATTCTCACGAAACCATTGAAACACCACGGCACTAATGATTTTAGCTTTAAAATGTGTAATATAGTAACATTAAAAAGCATCAGAATTAACACAATACTGTGTTCTACCTTGCACAATGTGTGATTTCAACATAAGAATTTATAATTGTAAATTTTATCTCATTTTCTGCTGAAATTCTCATTACCGCAATGTGTCCGGCTGTGTTTGAACATGCGTTATGTTGTAATTTAATCAAATTAACACAAAAATATTAAGAAAAGAAATAAATAAATGGATGTTTTGCTAGACTACTTTAGATGACAGAAAAAATATTTACTGAATATTCATGTATAATAATAATGAAGAAGAATTAGGAAAATGATGTTCTCATCCTCCGCAACACTTTTTGAGAACAGTTTAAGCACACATACAGAATTTTAATAAAGTTTGATTTTGAGTGAACAAGCACATGGACCAGTTAATTCAAGATGGCTACCAGGTAAGATAATTTTTTTACAGTTAATTTGAAATATTGCCTTGTCAGAATGCTTACACGACATTTTGATGATCATTACCGCAACAGATGCTTATTAAATGTTAATTTAATGAATAGAAGCATAATACTTTGATTTTAAATGCATGTGCAGAATCTCCAAATTATGTTCTTTCAGGTTTGTCATGTCATTTTGAAAATATGTCAGTGTTGATGTTTTCTGACTGTTGCGGTAATGAGATTTTTTAGGACTAATTTTTTAAATTATGTTACAAAAAGTGTTAAATGATAAGTAAAAGTTTTTAAATTAATGTTCCCCTTTACTCCAGACTTTGTTTTACAATGTCTGGTGGTAAAAAAGTAAATTTAAGCAATTTTTACATTTTCATGCTTGACATTTTTAAAACCAAGTTTTCGTGAGAATCACCCATACACCTATGAGGGCTTAATTAAAATATGGACTAATTTGGGGGTGATCTATTCATTTAATAGCACCTTTATCTTACCGGGCAGAGGGACAGTAGAGAAGCTGTGTGTAAGAGCTGAGCGCAGCATCTCCAGGTGCTGTTGCAGCAGACTGTTGCGTGTGCGTTCCTGCAGCACGTCTCCTTCCAGACGGTCCACGGCCGAGCGCATGCTCTCCACGTGCTTCTGCAGCGCCGCGTTACGCTCCTCATATTCCATGTTTGTCTTTCTGAGCTGCCTCAGTTCAGCCTCACGTGCTAAATAACACACACACGTGTGATCGACAGGCAAAACACGTGACAGCATTATTACGCACGTCTTCGCTCTCACCTTTACTGTGGTTTAGAAACTCTTCGGTGAAAATGGGAATATCAAACACAGAGCGATCCTTTATCTCTAGATCCTTCTGAGAGATAGATGGAGAACAGGATGAGTGCTCAGACATCATTTAGATTAAGAAAAGCCTGCAGGCTCAAATTGTCAAAGATCTGTCACAGATAGGCCAGCCAGTGCAATTTTTTAAAAAAACGCTTGTCGGGTTTAAGAAAAATTCAGACACTTGTTATCAACATTTCTACATGTTTGTACATTAAGACTAACTTAAGAGTATTAAGAGTATAGCACCCTTAAGCTACGTGAACATTGTCAGGGCATTTGCGCTGGGTGTCGCCTGTAGGAGGACTGGTTGTCCTCGTAGCAGTTTAAAAAAAAAAAAAAACTGTCCGCTACCACTAACTGGACACGACAACTTCCTGCAAACAACAAGGGATACAGCAAACGCTGAAATCACGTGAGAAGTTGGGTTTAGGGTTAGGTTTGGGAGTACGATTAGGATGAAAATGGCGGTTCTGGCTAAAGGGGATACGGCTATGGCCTAAATCTTGTGAAATGTTGGGTTTAGGGTTAGGTTTGGGAAAGGATTAGGTTTAGGGTTATAGGATTCGGATGAAAACAGCAGTTCTGGGTAGATGGGATACAGCTATGGCCTAAATCCTGTGAAATGTTGCGTTTAAGGTTAGGTTTGGGGTTTAGGATATGGATGAAAACAGCAGTTCTGGCTAGATGGTACACAGCTACAGCCTAAATCCTTTGAAATGTCGGGCTTAAGGTTAGGTTTGGGGTTTAGGATTCATATGAAAACAGCATTTCTGGCTAGAGGGATTATGGCAACAGCCTAAATCCTGTGAAATGTTGGGTTTAGAGTTAGTTTTAGAGGTAGAATTCGGATGAAAACGGTTTTTGGCTATATGGGATACAGCTACAGCCAAAATCCTGTAAAATGTTGGGTTTAAGGTTAGGTTTGGGTGTTTAGAATTAGGTTTAGGATTCAAATAAAAACAGCAGGCTGGCTACAGGAGATACAGCTATTGCCTAAATCCTGTGAAATGTTGGGTTTAGGAATAGGTTTGGGGGTAGGATTCAGATAAAAACAGTGGTTCTGGCTAGATGAGATACAGCTATAGCCTAAATCCTGTGAAATGTTGGTTTTAAGGTTAGGTTTGGGGTTTAGGATTAGGATGAAAACAGCATTTCTGGCTAGAGGGATTACGGCTACAGCCTAAATCCTGTGAAATGTTGCGTTTAGAGTTAGTTTTAGAGGTAGGATTCGGATGAAAACAGCGGTTTTGGCTATGTGGGATACAGCTATTGCCTAAATCCTGTGAAATGTTGGGTTTAGGATTAGGTTTGGGCGTAGAATTCAGATAAAAACAGTTTTGGGGTTTAGGATTAGGGGTAGGATTCGGAATGAAAACAGCATTTCTGACTAAAGGGATTACGGCTACAGCCTAAATCCTGTGAAATGTTGGGTTTAGAGTTAGTTTTAGAGGTAGGATTCAGATGAAAACAGCGGTTTTGGCTAGATGGGATACAGCTACAGCCTAAATCCTCTGTTCCGTTGTGTTTAAGGTTAGGGGTTTAGGATTAGGTGTACAATTAGGATGAAAACAGCGGTGCTGACTAGAGGGGTTACAGCTATTGCCTAAATCCTGTGAAATGTTGAGTTTAGAGTTAGGTTTGGTGGTAGGGTTAGGTTTAGGGGTAGAATTCAGTTGAAAACAGCGGTTCTGGCTAGAGGGGATACAGCTATGGCCTACATCCTGTGAAATGTTGAGTTTAAGGTTAGGGTTTAGGATTATATTTGGGGGTAGGATTCAGATGAAAATAACCATCCGGCGAGATTTCAGAAGATTTCAACATTTGCTGTATCCCTTCAAGCCACAACCATCACTCTAGCTCGAGCCGCCGGATGCCAAGCTTCAATTGGACAGCCATTGCTAGTCACTGGCGTTGTGCATGCAGATTTAGATCCACTTAACATATTTTAATCCAAGTGCACAGACCTCTCACCAAAAATGAAGGGAAAAATTATGCAAAAATGTAAAGTTTGGATGGACCATCTTATATTTTACCTCATGACGGGATTCACCAGTTGCCTGTCTTTCAGTGTCTGACAAAGAGAAAGGGGATTTTTTTATTAGACTCACTATCGCTGTGTAGGGTGTACTAAGCAGATATAAACTTGCAAAGCAAGAGGAAGGTCTTTATCTGAATGTGTGACTTGCACCTCCTCTGTGTCTCTTTCCTTTTTGTTTCTCTTGCACTTTTCTGCTGAAGTGTTTGTAGGCCTCAGTCTTCTGATATTGTTCCAGCTCTTTCATGTAACGCTCCTTATCTCTATCTGCTTCATCCAGGTACCGCTGAAACAGAATCAGAGATGTTCAGACATAGCAGTGTGTGTAAATGTATCACAACGGTGTAAAAACACGCACGCAGAATTACCACACTATAAGGTAACCATAATAGCTATTGCTGTGTTACCATTATTGCTATTGATAAATAGTAAAATAGTTTTGCAGAACACATGGAAGTTGTGGTATTTTGACAACTGTGCATCACTTTAACTTATGTGTGTCCTCCTGACCTGTTTTTCCTCTGCTGGCAGTTTGCTCCACTCGTTCCCGAGCATCCTGGTGATCTCTGGGAACGGCATGTCCGGCCTTTCTGCCCTCAGTTGCTCCCGGCGCTCGTTCATGAACCGAACATATCCTGTTAACGGGGCTTTGGGGGCGTTACTGTCTTTCAGCGGCTTCTTCCTTCTCCTGCCTTTGGTCCAGCTGCTCCTGCGAGATTTCTGCCAAAAACAGAAACATCAGGCGGCTCATTAACGCTGAAGAACCTGCGCACAGACCATCTGGGTCACCGATCATATGATCTGCTTACATCATCTCCGTTGCGTTGGCTGCTGTTGTCCGTGTTGACCCCGGGTGACCCACTCTGCTCCTCCATGACCTCTGACCTTCAATGTCACACAGGGCAAAAAATTCAACATGTAACTCAACTCTGATCCTTAGCATTAAATACAAGTTACAAACAAGTTTTTATGTACAAACACAATGTGAGATACAAATCGCTGTACAAACACAAAGTGTAAGTAATGTCTAATAAATTATATTATTTTATTGGATAATTAATTATATGACATTATATCATATTATACATATTTCATTTGCCACACTGACCGTCTGACTTTAAATTAGTCATAAAAAATTAAGAAAAATATTTAGAAATATATATTTTAGTCCTTTTGCCATGGTATGGTGAGTAATTTACTTAGAAAGAACATTGAACATTTTTGTTTTACGGGTATGGCACTGTTGTAATAGCTAATTGTGTTAAACATTGAAATTCGATTTAAAAACCATATTAAATAATTATTGTAATCACCCAGTACTATATCACAAATAATAATAAACCATCAACATGCTATTATTTAATACCCACAGTACTTTCTCTGTAAACGATGAATTTCTCATAATCCCACAGAAGCGATAAAATAATTTAAAACCCTATAAACATTCATCATCTCACCTGACTGGTAATCCGAAGCTGAAGTCTGATGTAAAATCGCGTGTTTATTTGCGTTTTAACGCGTTTTGGGGAAAATGAAACAGAGAAAAATTTCCGAGTCAAAACAATGCAGCGACCCGAGTGACGTCATCACGCCGCGACCGGAAGCGCGACGACTCCCTCACGCGCTCTCCGTTTGTTCAAATCCCTTAATTCGTCATTAGCATTACCGTCTCTATCATTATCATCATCATCATCTGCAGTTTATTTATATTATTACACATTTGTTATTTTAAACGCTTTAGCAAAGCTGCACTATAATCTGATTTCATCGAGATTAGAGGAGTTATGCTGCGATCTGCTGGCCGCTGTCTGGAAATACACCCAATGTCACTGTCATTGCAGACTTTTACCATTGTAAGTCAACTATCGTTCTAACTAAAGTCATTAAAATTAATGTGCATTTGCACACTAAAGTATAAAACAAACATGGATAGGGAGATTAGCAATGGATATTTAGTAAATGTAAGTAGATTTATTTAATTATTATTTTATGATCAAAACGCACACATTTAAAAAAAAGAGAAAATGAGACAAATAACTATCCTACATGAAAAATACTATAGTATAGTGTAATATTTACTGTTCAGTGATAGCCTACTGATAGTGTGTTTGAATATTACCATAGTAAATAATAAAGTATACGACAGTTTTACTTCATTTAATCAATTCACTGTTAATACTACAGAATACTGTAGTACACAATAACAAGGTAGTAATTTTTATTATAATACTCTAAAGTACATACTCTACAGTATTTTGTCCTGTGGATATGTGGGTGATTCTCGCGAAATTGGACTTATGAGGTGCCATGAAACATTTTGATAAAAAAAGTAAATGCAAAGTAAGAGTATCAAAATAAGAAGCATACAAACATCTCTTTACTATTTTGCACACGATTTCAAATGATATCATACAAACCAATTTTGTTTTTTCCACATTTAAGGGGAAAATTTTCACTACCGCAATGTGTCCATGACTGGATTTGGGTTCTTTGACATGGAAACATTTATAATTACAAAATCTAAAAAAATAAAAAGCTTCAGTGCATGTTATACTATAAACATTTACAGTAAAGAAACATGTTGTGTTTGGTGATCATTGGTAAATGTAGAGACAATAATAAGGATATAAATGTGTCCAAGAAAAAATTTCTCATCCTCCACAACAATTTTCATTTTCATTTCTTTTGTTTAAACCCTCAAGGAACTAACATTAAAAAAAATTGTTGGAAGGGATATAATTGACTGTGACACTTAATATTGTGGTAATGATAATTTTTATAATGATGATCTAAAAAATGTAAACAATTCTATAGGAAATATTTTTAAAATCCTCTAAAAATAATGGTTATAGTAAGTTCAGACCTTAATCTTATATGTGCAAAAAAAAAATGGCTTCAAAAATCTGATGCTGGACACCGTCTAAAATCTGGATTTCGTGAGAATCACCCAAATACGAAAAAGAAAACCAGGAAGACAACAATATAAAAAACAGAATTAAGATATATTAAGATCTGAAATATCAAATGAATACTTTGTAAAGCTCACAGATATTTAAAATCTTGCTAGCTTTTTTAGTCAGACAATGTCTAATAGTATTTATGTACAGCAGTAATTACAAAATAATAAAACATAAATAATAACATAAATAATATTTATTTTTGGAAGTATAATTTGGAAAAGTATAAATATTGTTCTACGTATTTAATTGCATAGCAGTGCCATCTACTGGCCAAATGCTGCACGGTCATGAATAAATCACAGCTAATTCATTAAAATAAGTGATATTGGATTCTGCATATACACACATGGATGAAGGGATGGATTACGGTCACATTTCAAGGGTGACCACCATACAACTTCCCAAGTCTTGCCTTTACTCAAGAATTGAGTGAAGGTGTAAACTACATTTGACTTCAGCCATGCAGCACACAATTGATGTTTTCCACCAATATTTTCCATTATGTCAGAAAGAGTTACAGGCCGAATGAAAATGTGCTAAAGGCTATAATTAATCCAGGTGCTCTGATGGATCAATTTCATCTGCACATAAATGATCTCTCACACTAACAGTATTTTTGCTGATAGTGCTCGAGCCTCAGGGGTTGGGAAATGTGAACATCATTTCGTGAAGTTAATGAGGTAACCCTTAGCTGGATGGGGCCATGTTGTTTATTATTATTTTTGAAAATAAGGTAACTGTAGCATGAAATGACCTGTAGGGGTCAGTAGTAAGGAATAAATCAAATGATTGAAAAACAATAGAAATTCTAGTGGTTTCCAATACAAATGTGAACCATCATCATCTGCTTACTATTATAACCATTACAAAATTCATTTATGAAGTGTTATTCCAGTAGGATGTAATGCTGTACTATTGAGCTAGATAGCATCCCACCAATAGAGAACCACAGGGATCATTATAGTTTCCAATAAAACCAATACAAGCATTAAATCTATTATCATTTTTGTTATAGGTTTTATTGTTTTGTTCAGCAGAGATGTTATGCGAGAAATAAATCACTTTATTGATCAGTTACAGTAATTACACACAATATTATGTATGTGATATCATTCATCTAACTCTGCCAATGATAACCTGTAAAAATGTCACTAGAGTTTCACAGAATATAAATTTCATGTGAATTCATTATTGTTTTCTTGCCATTTAGTGACCATCATCAGATCAATGGCAGGGGTTGTGAGTATCCCTGGAGTCACTCTGATGATGGATAATAAAAATTACTTTACCGTGGTACCCAAGAATCGCTGATCCGTGTGTGCTCGTGAATCTGATAAGTCTTTCTGAGGGGCTTCTCTGCACAGGATGAGAAACGTGCACAGGTGTCCAATATGTTATTGAATGTATGCGCTTGGATAGAAACATCTGCCAAATGCATAAATGTATATAAATAATGCTGATATTTCACCATATCTATCGATTTCCGTTAAAATCCTGCTATATTTAATGTAAAGAACAATATAACATGTCAAAGATTGAAATCAAACTTTGATGCTCCAAATCCAAATCAAGTCTTATTTTTGAACAAAGTTTACAAGTATACTTATTTTCAATTCTCTGAATCAACAATAAGCAGATGTGTAAATATTCCACGTCCTTCGCCTGCTGTCTTTCTGTAAGTCAGGTGAGGTTTCGGTAAGCAGAACTGGGTCAGAACCTCTTTCTCAATGTCTCCGTGTGATGTGTGTATCTCTCTTTACTCGCGTTCCTGACAGCTGTTTGACAGCAGCTTGAGTCTTTTGGCTCACGCTGAGAGCCGTGTGTGCGTGTGCGACTGTGCTTCTGTCTGTTCACAATATCATCTCAGATGAAATGTTGCAAACTTCAGTAATTAAATTAACCTTGAGATATGTCTCAGGTGAACTTTTTTTTACTTTAAGGCCCCCCTATTAACCAGATAACAATATTTGAAGCCCCCCACTCACGATTTCTATCCAAAAATATAAAAATAACCAAACAATAATAAATGTGTTGGCCTTTGGCTTATTTTAAAGGCACACTCCACTTTTTTTTGCAAGTATGCTCTTTTCCAACTCCCCTAGAGTTAAACTAAAGCAATAAGCCCCAAGAAGCAGTGGGGTTACCAGTGCATTTTATAACAGCTAAGGGGCGTTGTTAGGCTGTTATAAAATGCACTGTAACCCCACTGCTTCGCGGGGTTTATTGCTTTTATAAAACGGTTACTTCATATGCATAACGTTAGCAGGATTTCATAAAATAAAACACAAAAAAGTTGTAATTATATTAGTACAAATATTACTCTTCCGCCAAACAAAGTAGTTCCTCAGAATCAAGTGTGGCTGCAACAGAGCGCAGTTCACAAACAACACAGACGCAGCAAAGACACAATGAAAATATGATTTAAGACTGTGGTGTTTATCTTATAAATCAACATTCATCTAACGTTAATTTATACATTAAAATTTATATCGTGCAACTGTTGAAGTGATGATCAAATATGCTTGGAAGCATGCTTAACTCTTTCCCCAATTTTTACAGTTTTTTAATCCATTCAGTTGATCTTCCGGGTCTGGCGCTAGCACTTTTAGCAAAGCTCAGCATAATCCATTGAATCTGATTAGACCATTAGCATCGCGCTCAAAAATAACCAAAGAGTTTTGATATTTTTCCTATTTAAAACTAGAGTTTTCTGTAGTTACATCGTGTACTAATACAGACGGAAAATTAAAAGTTGTTATTTTCTAGGCCAATATGGCTAGGAACTATACTCTATATTACGCAGGGTCTATTCATGAATATCAGCTGACGTCTCTCACATCTCAAACTTGTCTTCCGCCATTTTGAGAACCTGAAGTGGTCGCAAACGAACTAGACGCTATGCCTTCAATATGTTGTGAGCATCAAAATATGCAATTTCTACAACACTAATGGTGCATTCCCTCCAGCCGCGGTAGAGGCGGCAAAAACGCGCTATTAGCGCGTAGTTGGACGCTTGAACATTTGAGTTCACTCGCTTCATTCGCGCGTGAAATTCTAGTCATTCGAGACATTTGCACGGAAATTCGCGTCATGGGAGGGGCTTCTGTGACTCTGCTGAGACTCGCTGCGTGGAAATCCGCAGAAGTTCAGATTTTTTAACTCGTGCGTTTCCCGCAGCAACGCTCAATGATGTCTAATCGTGTCTTTGCATTGACTTAACATGTAAATCACTTGTGCTTGCCGCGTCTACCGCGTCTGGTGTAAACCCTGCATAAGAAGGCTCAACACAACATGATACTTTGCTCAAAGTATCACCTGGGTCTCTACATATGAACTCAAGCATTAAAAAAATGTTTGTATACATAGAGCTTACTAAAAAGAAAGGTGTTGAACAACTGACTTTGGTTGTTTTGGTGTCCGCTTGCCGCCATCTTGCCGGTCAAGAGGTATCGATCTCCGAATGCGACGTGAGGGAGGAGAGTAAAGATGGAAAGCTCCTAAAGCATATAAGACATAAAGAATCGATTTACGAAGTCAAAATCTTTCTTTTTAGTAAACTTTGTGTACACAAACAATGGTCTCAATGCTTGCGTTCAAGTGTAGAAATCCAGGAGATACTTCGAGCAAATTTTCATGTTGTGTCGTGCCTTTTTAGTGTTGCAAAAATAGTGGTAGTTCGGTAGCAGCGGACAGTGGCTGGAAAAACGCATCAGGGATCGAGTAGGCATCACACCCTAACCAAGATATTTTTTTTAAGTAGCGTTTCTTTTCGAGGTGCGAAATGTTGTCTTTCCTAGCTATTTCCTGTATCCGTAAAAATCATTGACAGTAAAAGATAATAAATCTGTAAATTGTAGCAAGCTAGCCAATGCTTGTTAATAGCCTGCTGGTACTCGGTTGGTACTCAAGATGGCGGCATGCAACTGGATGGTCCAATCAAATTCAATGGATTGTGCTGAGCTATGCTGAAAGTGGTAGCACCAGACCCGGAGATCGGCTGAATGGTTTCCAGAACGGTGGAAATCAGGTGTTCGACTCTGGGGGAGCTGGAAAATGAGCATATTTTCAAAAAAAGCGGAGTGTCGCTTTAATGCTTGTTTTGTGTTATTTTGAATAAATAAGTCATCTTGAGGCCCCCTTGGAAATTCATGAGGCCCCCTGGAAGAGAAACACTCTCCAAATCCCCAAATTGAGTCATAGTGAGCAAATGTTCACAAATTAGTTATTGTTATTTTCACATTCTCTATTAAAAAAAACCTTCAAAATGATGTATCATTTGTTGAAATCTATTATAATGCTACTTCGATAGGTCGATACGGAATCAGCCAAGTAAATAATCACTGCATCCATACCTTAGAGTCACTTGTAATACTACTAAATTTGGCAAATGTTAAGTCAAAACCAATATCTATATGAAAAATATATGTCTTTTATTGTTTGATTGACACTGAGGCAGATGGCTTTGTATCCTCTGCATGAGGAAAGGCTACACCTTACAGAAAACGTACAAATAAAGATCATTTTAGACATTTAATTCCTATTTGGAGCATTGGGTTCGCTAGATGAGGGCTTAATTTACTTATTTTTATGAAAACCTCAATTTCGTACGTATTTTACGAGTTTGTTAATTTGTGTGAATTTGTACGCAGTGAATAATAATAAAACCCCACCCCTAATTCCAACATCACAGGGGAGAAAGCGAATTGTACAAAAACATACGAATGTGGCTGTACCAACGCTACGTATTTTACGAGGTGGCTAATTTGTATTAATTCGTATGACGGAATTTGATTAACGTTTGATTAACTTCATACAAATTTAAACTAATTAGCCAATTCGTAAAATACGTACGATTCGCCATGAAATAGCATTGATAGTATTTACCTTTAAATATATTCATTTAGCAGATGCTCTTAACAAATGAGACATACATAAGTGTATAAGTGTACTTTACAAAGCTGTGTTTACAAGTGAGAATAAAGTTGTTCAGGTGTATTTAATACATATAGGCCGATATTAGATTTTTTATAATTGTATTTTTTCAGTATGCTTTGCCAGGGTCACATCAGTGTTATGAAAAATAATGAAATACCACACACTAATTCATTTCTTATGCATAGTCAAGGTCCCCTTACTGAATATTGCTCTTGGCTTTTAAAAATATATAATTTAGATATTTTGTGGCCTTGCCTGAACCTGCGGGCCTCCAGAAATGTGTGAATTTATCAACAGTATGACTCATTCTTATGATTAATTCATGAAAATAATTTTTTTAAATGGTAGAAAATGTAAGAGGTGAAAATTGTTTAAAGGACAAACAGACAGCCCATATAGATATCTTTGACATTATGAATATAAGCAGTAATGCAGAGTCAGGATAGACAGTATGATCTGACGTTTAATGAACTCTTTGATCTTAATAAAAAAAATAAAAAACATATTATCTCTCTTCTATCTATGCAATGTTTCAAAAGATGCATGCAATTCATAGCAGCAGAAAGATATTATATTTAGCTCCGGACAAATCCATGACAAGATGCTTACTAAGTCACTCTTAAAGGGATAGTTCACTCCAAAATGACTTTTTTTATCATAAAGCACTTTTGTGCGCAAAGAAACCACAAAAATAACTGCTTTATTCAACAATTTGTTTTCTTCATTGGCGCGGTCACACCTCCTGATGTAGTTACTAAGCAACGTCAGGAGGTCACGGCATGAACTTGTAGCCTGCTCCTGAACATGCCAATAAGGAAATATGTTTTTCTAAAAATGTATTCCAAGGACGTTCGAAAGACCTCTGGATTTGGAACGACATGGGATTAAGTGATTCATTTGGAGTGAACTATCCCTTTAATATTGAAAAACTCAAAAGTCTGTTTGCTTTGAAATGCCTTTTATTTTTTAAATGTATTTTTTTATAAAGACTGTAAATGTTTAAGGACCGACTACATTACTCAAACAAGAGTGATTCTGGGAAGGATATGGATGCTTTTTGCTTTACAAACAAATCTGGGATTAAATGCAATGGGGTGATTCTCACGAAATCCATACTTAGAAGGTGTCCAGCATCAGATGTTTTTAAAAAGCCCTTGAAAAAGCCAATTTTTTTGCACATATAAGATTAGGTCTGAACTTACTATAAGCATTATTTTTAGAGAATTTAAATAGAATTCCTATAGAATTATTTACATTTTTTTGATTATCATTATCAAAATTTCTCATTACCGCAACATGATATTACATTAAATATATGCATTTACAAACTCATGTTTCGATAATGAGAACTAAAAAGTTGTCTAGGTAAAATTTTCACTTTCATTTAGAGAAAAAATAAGAACTGTTAACTTAGTAGCCATCTTGAGTGTCACAGTCAATTATGTCCCTTCCAACAATTTTTTTTTGAAAATGTTAGTTCCTTGATGGCTTAAACAATGATTGAAAATTGTTGCGGAGAATGAGAAAATTGGTCTTGGACACATTTATATTCCTTTATTATTGTCTGTACATTTACCAATGATCACCAAATACCACATGTTTCTTTACTGTAAATGTTTATAGTATAACATGCACTGAAACTTTTTATTTTTTAGATTTTTTAATAATAAATATTCCATGTCAAAGAACCCAAATCCAGTCATGGACACATTGCGGTAATGAAAATTTTCCCCATAAATGTGGAAAAAACAACAATATTGGTTTGTATGATGTCATTTGAAATCATGTGCAAAATAGTACACGAAGAGATGTTTGTAACTGTATGTTCTTATTTTGATACTTTTACTTTGCATTTATTTTGTTATCAAAATGTTTCATGACACCTCATAAGTCTAATTTCGCGAGAATCACCCAATGATGTTCTTGCATGTATTTGACCACATTCATTCAAAGCATCTTCAAGTCTAGTGACCCCTGGTGTTCAAGATGGAAAGTTTCTGTAAAAAGTGTGTCATCTCTTTCACTCTCTTGCCACCAGAAAGTCCCAGCTGCCTACCAGATGGCAGAATTCGTCTGGAAAATTTTTGCCCTTCCTCTCATTGTGCTGGAAAATTTGCAAAATGACACATGCCTTAGGACTTCACTAACAAGGGAGAGAGAGAGAGAGAGAGAGAGAGAGAGAGAGAGAGAGAGAGAGAGAGAGAGAGAGAGCCTGATCTGAAGCTCCAATAGGAAGAAGGGTCCTCGAAGGTTTGGCAAAACTTTTATAGACAGGCAAAAGCTAATTATAATTATTTGCATTTTTTAATAAATGTCCTTGTTTATATTGTGCATGATTTAAAGGTGCAGTGTGTAATTTTTAGAAGGATCTCTTGACAGAAATGCAAAATAATATACAAAACTATATTATCAGGGGTGTATGAAGACCTTTCATAATGAACCGTTACGTGTTTATTATCTTAGAATGAGACGTTTTTATCTACATACACCGAGGGTCCCCTTACGTGGAAGTCGCCATTTTGTGCCACCATGTTTCTACAGAAGCCCTTAACGGACAAACTTTTTTACTTAGTTGTCTCCAACAATGACATGTTTGTCTGGTGGCGGCTACCGTAGCTTCTCTATGCGTTTCAAAAGCAAGAGGTGAGCAGTGGACTGCAGCCGTTGGTTGCAATTCGTAACCTCACCACTAGATGCCCCGAAAATTTACACACTGCACCTTTAATGGATGTTTTTAAAAGAAAACTATTATTTTATTATCTTTTTATAATCTTTCTTTCAAATTGTTATACCCTGTGAAACTCCAAAACATTTTTTCTTTTAATCAAGGTTATGTGGGTGGGGAAAATAATGGCAACCAATCAGATCCAAATGGATAAACCCAAACCCCGCAAAATCTGTTTCCCCCAAAATACGCCATTTTTTTGGGACTTAAGCTTATTCACCGTATCCCCCAGTGTTAGATAAGTCCATACATACCCTTTTCATCTCCGTGCTTGCTGTAACTCTGTCTGATGCACCCACCGCTAGCCTAGCTTAGCACAAAGACTGGAAGTTAATGGCTCCAGCTAGCATACTGCTCCCAATAAATGACAAAATAACGCAAACATTTTCCTATTTATATGTTGTGATTTATATAGTCACAGCGTGTACAAATAACAAGGTCATATGAGACACAGCTATCTTTTAACCGTATACATACTGGGAACTATATTCTCATAAGGCGAAGCACTGCTGGGTGGAGGGATTTGCTCGCAGCACCTGAGAAGCCCCATGGTGAGGCGCAGAGAGTTCCCTCAGGGTTACGCTAATCAACTATACAAATCACAACATTTAAATAAGAAAACGTTGGCATTATTTTGTCACGTATTGGGAGCAGTATGCTAGCGGTACACATTTACTTTCAGTCTTTGTGCTAAGCTAGACTAGCGGTGGGTGTGTCAGACAGGAGTTACGGGACGCACGGAGATGAAAAAGATATGTGTGGACTTATCTAACTCTGGGTAATACTGTGAATAAGCTAAAGTCCCAAAAGTCGGCGTGCTCCTTTAAAGACATTAAAAACCTAGCGAAAGCCATTTGATTAAAGAGAGACGCTCTCGATTGAGGAATCAGATGTTCCCGAAACCCAAACATTCACTTCAGATTAACAACAAGAGCAACTCAGAGGACATTCGGAGCTGAACATCTGCCAGCTCATTTATCTGGCCTTCATAAGCTCTCCTTGTGCCGAGCTGTTTGTTTTTCCTCCGGGGCTGTGGGAGCGTTGTTCTTTTTCCGACCCCTGCGAGGTAAATTTTCCTCTTAATTAATCTGTTTTAATTGTCGGCTCCTCATTGTTTGGGTCGACGTTAATCCTCGAGTCTAATCCGCGGACGCACGCGCTCATTTCCCGGCTCTGAAACTTGTGAGATTGCGATAAGTGGGAGTTTCATCTCTAATGAAGCCAGAAACGCTCACCGCTGTTAGCTTAACCGAGAGCCTTTAAAACAAAGGCGGCAAAGAGGAATCAAGTAGCCAGGACAAACTTTCGCCCCTTGAGAAGCGTGCTGCTGTATAATCACATTTCCAGGCTGTTAATTGAAAAGCAGAGTATTAATCTTCCCTTTCTGGAGGGCTCATAATTACCGCAGCTCAGCGGCGTCTGGAAGATTAAAGTCATCTAAAAATCTGCTTCACCTTCACGAAAGGGCAGAAACACACGGTCACTTTTCATCACTGTTTCTCATAACCGTCTGGGTGTGGTAGTTCGACTCTTGACGCAGCCATACTGTTGACTATCTGCATAATAGATGGTTCACACAGAAAGCGTTGGTCATAAAACATCCATTTAGATTTTAAGATTTGCCTACTGGAATAAAAGTAAAATGTAAAAGCTAGTTCAATTGCAACGTATAAAGTTTTAGATTTGATCTTATCACAGTAATATATGCTTATTGTGGACAGGCTTGTTGATGAATCAGCTGTTTTTAATGTTTTATACTGTTGTCTGAGGTTTAGGGTTTTACATTCAAAAACATCAAAAGCAATAAGTGGGTGACACGAAACCATTGAAACACCACGGCACTAATGATTTTAGCTTTAAAATGTGTAATATAGTAACATTAAAAAGCATCAGAATTAACACAATACTGTGTTCTACCTTGCACAATGTGTGATTTCAACATAAGAATTTATAATTGTAAATTTTATCTCATTTTCTGCTGAAATTCTCATTACCGTAATGTGTCCGGCTGTGTTTGAACATGCGTTATGTTGTAATTTAATCAAATTAACACAAAAATATTAAGAAAAAAATAAATGGATGTTTTGCTAGACTACTTTAGATGACAGAAAAAATATTTACTGAATATTCATGTATAATAATAATGAAGAAAAATTTGGAAAATGATGTGTCCATGCCTGATGTTCTCATCCTCCGCAACACTTTTTGAGAACAGTTTAAGCACACATACAGAATTTTAATAAAGTTTGATTTTGAGTGACCAAGCACATGGACCAGTTACTTCAAGATGGCTACCAGGTAAGATAATTTTTTTACAGTTAATTTGAAATATTGTCTTGTCAGAATGCTTATACGACATTTTGATTATCATTACCGCAACAGATGCTTATTAATGTTAATTTAATTAATAGAAGCATAATACTTTGATTTTAAATGCATGTGCAGAATCTCCAAATTATGTTCTTTCAGGTTTGTCATGTCATTTTGAAAATATGTCAGTGTTGATGTTTTCTGACTGTTGCGGTAATGAGATTTTTTAGGACTAATTTTTTAAATTATGTTACAAAAAGTGTTAAATGATAAGTAAAAGTTTTTAAATTAATGTTACCATTTACTCCAGACTTTGTTTTTCAATGTCTGGTGGGAAAAAAAGTAAATTTAAGCAAATTTTACATTTTCATGCTTGACATTTTTAAAACCAAGTTTTCGTGAGAATCACCCAAGTAATAGGCTATTTTGTACCCTGGTTTTGAGGCTGGCTCGAGAAATGCTCAGTTTTGATGGGCGGGCCGCATTGAAGACATGGACATATACGCCCACTGCAATGATTGGATAGCTTTTTCCCCATCATTACATGTGGGGGATTGTTTTGAAAACTTTAATGTGTATGAAAAATAGCTGCCGAACGCATATATGTTTGACCCACAAAAGGTTCTGGGTGCTAAAGATGATACACTAAATGACGATGTGTATGGTAAAGTAGCAACAAAACTTCAAAGCCGACATGACTAAACTAATGTATACAACACAGTTAGCGCATCAGAATCTAAATCGCGGCTGGTAAGTACTTATCACAAACTTTGTATATTTGAAGAGTTTGGTTCCAAAACGCCATAAACGCCATTTTTGAAAAAATGTGTTACTGGCAAAATCAGTATTATATCAGGTCAGTATTTAAAATTAAAATTCTTAATTTTACGCAAAAATCCAATATCCGCCGTGTTATTCTGTCATTTTTTCTCCCTTTTTCCCCAAAACGCAATAAACGCCAGTCCTCCTTTTTTACAGAATGCAATAAATCCACTCCACATATTACAGCGCACCATTCCACGCAATGTAAACAAACAATGGCGGCACGTTGAGTACACGGAGTCCTAGTTTTCCTCGTCTACTTTGTACTTCGTGATCAACAAACAAACAAAAACAAAATAATACTTTAATGGCATTGATAAACCTGTGGTGGTTTTCTGTGACGGGAAAGAAATGTAAGCCATTTACAACTAATAATTTACGCGAGAGGCATTCGGAAGACGGGTGCTTGTTCTCCAGACAGCATCAAGCTTCTGTCATGATAACACATTGACCCCAGGGGATCTTATGAAAAACTTTACATTATTTTACTCAAAGTCAACGAAAATCGAGCAGAACCAAAACATTTTACAGTGAAAAATGTTAAGCGACGATGTTGTCAAGTATAACCGCAGCAATGACGGTTTTCTTAATATGACAAAGTAAGTGTTTTAATTAATGCCATAAATGTTAATTTTTATAATCTGTGGATACCACTAGTCAACTAAATGAATATAACATTGCAAAAAATGAATGCACATTTATATATGGATTGAATAGATTTATAGCATTTTGAAAAAAAACCTTGTCATGGATTTATTGCATTTCGTGGAAAAAATAATCAGTTTTTATAATAAATCTTTGAAAATCAAGTTATGGATTTGAATTTGTAATGTTTTAACTCTTTCACCGCCAGCGTATTAAAAAAAAGTTGCCAGCCAGCGCCAGCGTTTTTCATGATTTTCACCAAAGTTTAATGCCTTCCAGAAAATGTTCTTCTTTAAATATATAAACATACAATATACCAAATGAAAGAACAGACCCTCTGCTTTCAAAAAAAAAAAAAAAAATTTTTATCCTACCTTCAGTGGTTCTTTTGTAATCAGCTTTTGAATATGTTTCAGCTTTTGAGTAGGTTTCTGCAAAAACACCAAATTTTGAGCAAAAAGCAGAGATAATTCCATTTTTGTGACGGACTTTTCATAGAGATCTCATTCAGAGCGATCCTTAAAACAGACACGGACATGCAGCCGCTTGCCATAGGGCAATACTTCCGGGTTTAAAAAGTTGCGGAAGGGCGCCACGTAGTGGATAATAGCGGTATTGTGGAAAGCCGGAAATACTCGTCATTGGCAGGGAAGCGTTTTCTCTATTAAGAGTTTAGAAAGAGATAAATAGGTCTTATTTTGCATTTATTTTGAAATGTTTTTTTTTAAATGCTACCCCACGGACTTACTGTATATGATAACTTTGTACCTCTGGATTTGGTAAGATGAGAGCCAATTTTAAGTAATATTTTTAAAAACACTCACGGAGCTGTCCGAGTGCTGAAACACCTCAAAGTATTTTTACTAGGGCCGGGACTCGATTAAAAAAATTAATCTAATTAATTAGAGGCTTTGTAATTAATTAATCTAAATTAATCGCATTTTAATCTCATATAAATATTTGACCTGAGAACATTAAGAAGTATTTTTACATGGATTTTTATGAATAATTACTGAATACATAAGCTTAACAAAATATTGTTTATTTTTGTTCAACCAAGTCGTTGTACCCGGAGTCGGGCTAATGTCCACGCTAGCTGCTGTATGTTTTGCATTGAGATTATACTTGAGGCTCGATGTGCTGCGGTGATATGTGAATTCCTTGTTGCATATCTTACACACAACCATGCTCTTATCGACGCTTACCAGTGATGCGCGGGTCAATGTATAAACAACCCGCCCGCAACTCGGACCGCAAAGAAAAAAATATATATATTACACCCGACCCGCTTCCTGGCCCGCATTTCTTAAAGTAGTTTGTTTAATATTGCAGGGTTCGGGACTTCTCTGGTTTTGACTGTCTGTGTTCTGGTACCTATGTGCGCGGATGCCCCACCTCGCGTATAAAAACAACAAAACATAATATACTATATAGCCTATATTAAAATTAAAATATATAAAAATGTGCATAATATATTTTTTAAGTTGCACATCGTTTATAGGTTTCTTAAGTGGGATTCGGATGTGAAAAGCGCTGCATAATGTACGCGCCTTTAGTGTTACCATTGAAACTTAACTAAATTAAAAAAATAAGAGGTGATATATAGCTTTAGCCTACATAAATGCTTATTGCTTTAATGTTGCGAGTTCCTCTTCAGCTTTTCTTGCTGTTATGTTTATAAGTTCATTGTTCAGAGTTCATATTGATGATCTTATAGTCAATTTAAAAATGTTCTTACAAACTGACTCTATTCGTTTAAATTTTTTCCTTTACCTGCCGTCGCTGTTCTCTGTGCGTGTCCTCCGTCAAAGTAGCCTATTAAAATTAATATGAAGTTGATTTTTAAAAGTCTTAAGCACACCGCAAATCAAACGTGCTGCTACAGTATGCTCTAAATGCGCGTTTAAATTTAACTTCTGGGCACTGCCAGGCTGATTTTTTGAAAAGTAAGTGATATAGGCTACTCACTGCATGTTTTGGCATTCGGTAGCATATGCATCAATGAGATGCACGGTGTTGCTTTTAATGTTCTTTTTAATTTATATTCACAAAACCTAACAACAAAACATTGCTTATAATTACGAGACAAATTATTTGAAACGAAATTCGTTTTAAAGTAGCAAACAAAACTTAAATTAAACTCGTAATAAACTAATTAAATTAAAACAAAACAACATTACAACAATATTTAAACCCAACAATACTCAAACATTAGCATATAACATACAGTCGGATACATGTTAAAATAATATGTAGTTTGTTGGTAGATGTTTATTGGGCAAAACCTCCGTTGCAAACCTCCATTTACCAGAATAAATCATTTTTACTTTGAAATTGATGCGTTGTCACGTTAAAATCAGCTGTTCGTTTAGGTTCCGTCTACTTTTATTTACACTGCATCACAACCCCGGAGTTCTCGAACTAAAACAGGGTCTGCAGCATTTACGAATGACTCTATTAATAAGTGCGATTAAAATGCGTTAAAATGTTTAACGCGTTATTTTTTGTGTAATTAATTAATCTTAATTAACGCGTTAAAGTCCCGGCCCTAATTTTTACATATGCAAACCTTTTTTTTTTTTTGCATATTTGTAAATTATTCTTATAAAAAACTTTTTTAGATTACAGTGATCATGCATCATACTTTATCAGCAATTAAAGGCGGAGTCCACAATGTTTGAAAAACGCTTTGGAAAAGGAGACGGGCCGACTACCAAAACACACTTATAGCCAATGAGCAGTAAGCAGCTTGTCTACTAACAGACATCCTTGCCGGGTTGCGTATGTGTGGGGCGGGTCTATCAACAGAAGGTCCAGATTCTATTGGGGTAGGGGCGTGTTTGTTTAGGTGATTTCAAATATCAACATTGGCTTTCAAACATCATGGACTTTAAAACACTGCTCAATTTACTTACTTTATTGAAATAACGAAGTTTAAAGAGACCCAAAGCTTTAACCATTTCAATAAATAAAAATGCAATTTTTTTAACATCAATCTTAAACTGGTGGTCTTCTTCCTCTGCTTACATGTTTTCCACTTACAAACTCCGCCATTTAAATAGGCAATCCGCCTTGGCGTGAGCGCAGCTGGCTTTTAAATGGGATGAGAGATGAGACTCTCATTGGTTTATTGAACGTTACGCCCAAAACACAACCATTACTCATTTCAAAAATAGGAACACGACTTTTAGACTGTGGGCCAGGTGGATAGACCATTTTTCCCATCGTTCCCATTTCTGTAGAAATTACAATATTACTGGGTATTACTGGCAACTAGCTGCCAGTAACTTACTGTAGATTTATGTTATTTACTAGCAAAAGTTTGTTTAAAGTTAAATGAACATGTAACATTTTCAGTCTTTATCTTCTACAGTAAGTTGGTTGTCAGCTGCATAATTACAGCTAATTATTACAGCTAATTATTTACAGTGTTATAGCAAAAATGGATTCAAACACACCCTTTTAGACCGTGTGCCGTGCACTTTAGACCATACGCTTAGATCGTTAAAATAGGCTCCAGTAAGTCACTTTCTATACCAAATGCATAAATGTAAATGTAATGCAATATAAGAATCGATGTTAACTTGGTTGTGTTAACTGATTTAGATATCAAACAAGGTGCTGTGGTCCATTAACAGAACAGGATGGAAACATGCATGTTTTGATGAAAATCACAGCCAAAATGCTGCCTAGCAAATTGGTGAAAATGTCTGGAGCATCTGGGATCATCTTAAGGGATAGAAGTGTTTGGGGCTCATGATTGCTGATGAGAGAGAGAGAGAGAGTGAGAGAGAGAGAGAGAGAGAGAGAGAGAGAGAGAGAGAGAGAGAGAGAGAGAGAGAGAGAGAGAGAGAGAGAGAGAGAGCTGTATTTAACAGCTGTGTCACAGAGCTCAGGTGCAGATGAGAGATGCCAGAACTCCTCCCAATCCTCTCAAACACACCGGTCAATGGTCCAAATCTGCGCTTTTATCATCAGAGAGAGAAATCTAGCATAATTATAAACCTGAAAATCATTTAAACCTGTTAGTTTCAGCATCCTTCAGCATGCTTCTCACACACGTAGAGCATTGTGTTAGCAGTGCAAAAGATCATGGGTTTGAACCCAGGAAACATACATGCTGTCGCTTTGGATAAAAAGCGTCTGCCAAATGCACAAATATAAACTGAGACACTGAGATTTTCTGTATTTTACATCAATACATGTTTAAAAGAATACAAACTTCAATTAGGAATAATAAATATGAATAGGTTTAAAATGTACTTTCTGTTGCTGTTTTTATGATGCCTCCATGTTTGATCTGCAGTCAAAACGTCGATCTGTGACCTTTAGATCCTCTATTGGTGAAATGCCTTTTTGTACATTTTTAAAGTTCACCCAACTAGTTTGCAGCAAAGGACAATGCATATCTCCGTTACTGTCATGTGCATGAATGGACATTTGAAAATGTGTTTACAGTAGATGTCATTCAGTAGATTTGTTTCTTCTCAGTGATGTCATAACAGAACCATTTTTGGTTCCCCAAAGAACCTCTCGGTCAAAGTGATCTTAAGGGTGTTTTCTGTTTTCTTAGCAGGCATGAATATTGACTATGTAAAGCCTTATTGATTAAGAGAACAAGCATTGTTTGTAATGTTTTGATTTGGTCTGACTAATTGAAAGTCCATAATATTGCTGAAGGACATTTAAGGGACCTGTCCACCCCCTCACTGTACTGTCGGAGGTTACCACGGTCATTGATTAATCAAGTAAAAAAATAAAAAAGCTGCAGCTTTCATGCAGCAAAGAATTGGGCTTTGCATGTTTTAATGTGAGAGGAAATTAATATCTGCATTTAGGTCCATCAAGTTAGAGTCCAGAAACAACAGCAGATATTCGGGTCAAAGAGAAAAGTTTTATTAGGACCGCTGCATCACTGTTTGGTGGGTTTCTAATGGGGAGGACTTATCCCCTCTCAGCATTTGGTTTTTATTTCATTTGATGTTTACGTCCGGCTATGAGTAATTTGGTTATGTTGTATTTTTACAAAATAAATTGTGAGATGATATTCCATCATTTAAACAAAGTCAACCTTCCATTACCCTTCACATTGCGAAAATTTTGCGTAAACTTTCATATAGCAAAAACATTATACGCTCATGTGAGTTTTCTTTTTTATGCAATTCCAGACATATATACACTCACCTAAAGGATTATTAGGAACACCTGTTCAATTTCTCATTAATGCAATTATCTAATCAACCAATTAAATGGCAGTTGCTTCAATGCATTTAGGGGTGTGGTCCTGGTCAAGACAATCTCCTGAACTCCAAACTAATGTCAGAATGGGAAAGAAAGGTGATTTAAGCAATTTTGAGCGTGGCATGGTTGTTGGTGCCAGACGGGCCGGTCTGAGTATTTCACAATCTGCTCAGTTACTGGGAAAAACATTCAGTAAGCGGCAGTCCTGTGGGTGAAAATACCTTGTTGATGCTAGAGGTCAGAGGAGAATGGGCCAACTGATTCAAGCTGAGAGCAACTTTGACTGAAATAACCACTTGTTTTCAACCAAGGTATGCAGCAAAGCATTTGTGAAGCCACAACACGCACAACCTTGAGGTGGATGGGCTACAACAGCAGAAGACCCCACCGGGTACCACTCATCTCCACTACAAATAGAAAAAAGAGGCTACCATTTGCTCGAGACTGGAAAAATGTTGCCTGGTCTGATGAGTCTTGATTTCTGTTGAGACATTCAGATGGTAGAGTCAGAATTTGGCGTAAACGGAATGAAAACATGGATCCATCATGCCTTGTTACCACTGTGCAGGCTGGTGGTGGTGGTGTAATGGTGTGGGGGATGTTTTCTTGGCACACTTTAGGTCGCTTAGTGTCAATTGGATATCGTTTAAATGCCACAACCTACCTGAGCATTGTTTCTGACCATTTCAATCTTTTTATGACTACCATGTACTCATCCTCTGATGGCTACTTCCAGCAGAATTATGCACCATGTCACAAAGTCATTTCAAATTGGTTTCTTGAACATGACAATGAGTTCACTGTACTGAAATGGCCCCCACAGTCACCAGATCTCAACCCAATAGAGCATCTTTGGGATGTGGTGGAATCAAAGCTATGTGAAAGGAGGTTTGGCAGCCAATCTGTAGTTAAGATTGTATACATAGTACACATTTTACACAGTAACTTAAGCTCAGTGTAGTTTTTGATACGCTTTAGCTATGATTTGAACTAAGGTAATCTCCTTGTTTTATTTGGCTTGTTATCAGGAATAAATTACTCTAAAAGGACTTTTTTGTTATTGATTATTTGTGAAAGTTTGCCGGAAGTAGCGTTTGCTCCACAAAAGCCGTTTGTTTATGTTGTTACTGCTGAAACCGTCTATATAACGAGAGTGATTTGGGAGTCGACTGCTCTATATCGATCTGTATTTTGATGTCTTTTGCATATCAGTCTGCGTGCCGTTGTATAAAGTTGAATACACCCGTGGAATGACTTATTGCGGGACGCATGACATCTGTTAGTGAAAACGCCATAATTTTGCTATAGTTTTTTGTCGACATTTAGAAAATAACGTTTTGCGCATATCTTTAACTCTTTCCCCGCCATTGACGAGTTATCTCGTCAATTAAGAGAAAACACTTCCCTGCCAATGATGAGTTTTTACGGCAATCCATATTTTCGCTATTATCCACTAGATGTCCCTTTTTTCCTAACTTATAAAACATTAAACCATCCACTGATCCAAAAACAGTAAAACTCCTTTACAAAAATGCAATCATCTCAGCTTTTTACTCAAAACTGAGTATTTTTAAAGAAACCTACCCATATTTATGAGGTGATAAAAACAGAACAAATGAAAATAGGATGAGACAGTTTTTGTCTGAAAAGCAAAGGGTCTGTTTTTCTTTTAATATATTGTATGTTAGGGGTGCACTGATAAATGCCGATATACACTAATAATAAGTGTCCGATAACTATTCTGAATTGCACAGCCGATATTATTCACAGCTATTTCATGTAGTACGGCTTTTGATCAGTAAGTCCTTATCGATCTGAAATCACTGTTAGTTTGAGTTTGTTTTTAACATGCATTTGATAAAGCAACACTCGTCAAACATAATCATTATAAATATACTTTATTATTATGAAAATACCTGAAAAGGTTTAAAGAACAGCAATATAAATATATTCTTAAGACATTTCCTGGAGCTGCGTGTCATAGCTGCGTGTGTATGGTTCTTCGTCTGCGGCCCATATTGAGTTTCTGCACTAGAGCGCCCTCTGGCTTTTGGATGTAGCTGCATTTCACCGTAATTCATTGAGAAACATAGTAAGCATCATCGGCCGATATATCGGTGCACCCCTATTGTATGTTTATATATTTAAAGAAGAACATTTTCTGGAAGGCATTCAACTTTTTGAAAATCATAAAAAATGTTGGCATTGGGAAAACAATCTTTTTTTCTATTTTAGTGTCAATACTTTGATTAATTTTCAATTAAATAAATATGTAAGTTTCAATACAGTATTAAAACCAGATGAAAAATAAAACATTTACTTTGCATCTGATTGGTGGAAATCTGAATGGCATGATTTTGCAGTCAGTGTTGTTTATTGATAAGGACACGTGATGACACGCGTTATTTAGGGTGTGCTAAATTACACTTTATGTGTTGGCACCTGATTTATTCACCGGCTTCACTGAAGTTTGATTGCATCGTGACCACTGCGTGTAAAAGAGTTCACAGGATAGAAGCCTAGTGTGTGTGTGTGTGTGTGTGTGTGTGTGTGTGTGTTGTATTTGTCCGGTAGGATAATTCTGGTCACGGCTGATGCTGCAGTCATGCATGATCTGCTTGTAAATCACTTGGACATTGAAAGATTAAACACGATTGTGTGTGTGTGTGTGTGTGTTGTGGCAATAAATGTCAAAGTGTGACTCAGACTCATCGCTGTTTTAGTCTAATGGTAAAGGACATTGGGAGCTGATAGAAAGGTTGTGGGTTTATTTGCCATTGTGCATGACCCTGATGTGTTTCAGGTGTCTGGGATTGAATTGTTTAAGCACAGATTGATCCTGCACACAGCAGTAAATGTCAGGGAAACAGTCAGTACATAACATGGAAGCTACTAGAAAAGTTGAATGTTCAATTCCAGAAAATGTTGACCTGGAAACTAAATTGAATGCGTCTTCCATTCATTCTTAAACTAAACGCTCTCCAATCTTTTTTACATCAGTTTCAACAAAGAACTTACCAACGAAAACAAGATTCTCTGTTGGGTACTTTAGCTAGACTGTTTGTTTCTTTGGTAAATGACACAGAACGTACTTGTTCAATGTGTTACTTTTATTTAATACATTTTAAGGATGTATTTCTATAACAAATAATTGATTAAAACTTGATTTACACAATTAAATTATAGTGACAAGATGCACAATGAAAATAGAATTTTTAGGATTATTGTGATATTTCTTACCAATGACTTATCTGTGAGCTTCATTATTTTTTTTCAAATGTATGTGCCCTCATAATCTTTAATTAAATATGGAAATCCCCTCCTCGAAACAATCTCTTTTTACTTTCGCTCACGAGGAACGTCTCGAGGACGTGGCCCGGACAAGATCGCAGAGATTAGCAACATGACCCAACTTCCAACAAATCCAATAAATTCTCGATGGACAAATTCAAGTCCCGCCCTACATTTATTTCTCATGTCAGAAGCCGTTCACACTGATATACATCACGATGGGGAAAAAAAGACAATCGCTACATTTCATAGTGACTTTAATGTTGCTGATCGATCGACAATTTACATCAATTTACTGATGCAAAGTGCACCAAAATGCATTATGAAGAAATAAATGTCTTGCAGATATTCTTATAATTTTACTACTTATTAAGAGAGGCAATCAATCGATAAATACTGACGCTTCTGTAGGGGAGGAGCTCTGTACAGATTCACGTGAGGTGCTTGCCAAACTGTGGGTATGTTCACACTGAAAAAAGTTCAATTTAAAGGGGGATTTAATTGTATTTCATGCATTCTGACTTATTATCACAGTTTAAGAGTTGTAATCCTCATGCTAAACAAATGCAAAGTGTCAATAAAGCAGTTGAGCTTGTGACAGAGTATTTATGGGCCAAAATCATGGCTTCTCTTACTTAAAGTTTTTTTTCGAACATGGGTATCCGTTACGAATGATTAACCCCATATTCCATTTAATGGGCCCTTCCCCATGGAATCAGAGTAACTGTGCATTCACATCGCCACCGGCTAGAACGTCAAAGTGGCCAGAAGTCATTCACTTTCAATGAGAGCCAGCAGCGGCGCGTCATGTATGGTGTGAGCGTCGAGGAGAGTTGAAATCAGCTCAACTTTATGGTAATGAGCTATGGCACGGTTCGGCGGCAACCAATCGGAAGGCGGAAACATTCGGCGGCAACCAATCGGAAGGCGGAAACTAGGGATCGACCAATATGGATTTTTCAGTGCCGATGCCGATACCGATTTTTGTTTCATCAGCCTTAGCCGATGACCGATACAGGCTGCCGATTTTCTTGAGCCGATAATTGGAGCCAATACTGCTTTTGCTCACTCAATTTACATCATAAAAATGATGTAAAAAATGGCATGTTGTTAAAAAGAGATGTTATTAGTTTGGACAGACATTTATTTTAGTCTAGGACTAGTCTAATCCCTGTCCGGGAAACTGCCCCATAGAGATGAGAAATAAAAACCAGCTTTGTTCAGCTATGATCAGCTGTTAGGCCAAGCTTTCGATGTTGTCATGGAAAGTTTGGTTGTTTTTAGTCACATGACCTGCAATTGCTTGCGGCTTCCAGCACTCTGTCTGTAAATAATGCCGTAAAAAATCGGAAGCCATGTATCCGGTGCCAATACACATAAAACTCGCAAATATTGGCCTGATATATCGGCCGGCCGATATATCGGTCTATCACTAGCGGAAACCTCTGCTTGAGAGGAGTTCAGAGAATGCATTCGAGCATAAGAGCATCCAATACACCTTTTCAATAATGTCGTTGGCAGGGCAGTCAGAGCTTTTACTAACGCTCTCGCCGGTGGCGGTGTGAAAGCACAGTAAGAGCGAGAACGCGCATTAGCGTTGCTCCGTTGAGTACAAGTCACGGGTATCATTGCACGGCACGCGACAACTTTGTTTTATGTCAAAATGCATCGACAAAAGAATAGTGAACCTTGTTTAGTTTTCCAAATATATCCCTGTCTTAATACAACAGTGGATGCAGTTAGTTTTTCCCGGACAGCAACGTAACTGCGAATGGAATTATGTTCGCTTCCTGCATTTCAGAGAGGATTGCTTTACAAACGAGGCTCAGTTCGATGCCGGATTTGCCACTTGTTTACAACTGATGGAGCAATCCCAACTTTAAAATAACCTGTTCAGGAGTCGCAACCACAACATCTCACGTGTTTTGTTTGCAATCGTCGCATACGTGCATATAGTGTAAACAACAACAGCAAACATTTTCCTGTGTTGGGATTCGACGACAGCAGCTTAGCGCACGTTGTCCAGAAAGGTCACGGCAGATTGAGAAAGCTGTCCTCGGGAAAGGCCAAACAAAGAGGATGAAAATAACAGTGCCTCATTGGCATGGCAACAAAAACAATCTAACGCAGATCTTCCTCTTCTCCGTGGAAGCGCAACAAGGTATTATTGATGCTCTAGCAGCAACATTACACACTAAATAAAGTTAGGATCACGAAAAACGGCACCTTTAAGAAACACAAGTTATGGTACAGTTGATGTCAGGTTTAATTGTTGTTCAATAATATATTGTTTAGAGATATCTATTTTCTCCATTTAAATAGACTACCTGAAATAACTGATTGGAGGCGTTGCAAATACGGCTTCCTAGTGGCACGACTTTCCTAAAGAGACTGGTAATGCTTAAATGTTTGAAGGTTTTCAGTTTCAGTAGGCAGATTAAAAAAAAAACAATGCGGGAGACTTAAAGCATAAAATAAAGTTTAACAATGACAGCCGGTATACAGTCGATGACAGCTGAGGTTTATGTTTTAAGCACTCAACCAAAAATAAAACCTCTAACAAAACACGACACTTCAGCAGAGCAGAACATCGACACCAAACAACAGATTAAAACATTAACTACTGCAAACTCGGCTTCATATCATCACTCTTCCTCTTTCACATCCAATAACAGCTGATTAAATGCACTCAATTAAATGTGAAATCAATATACAACACAGATCTCTTCAGAAATAAACATACAGAACTACAAGCAGGGAAACATGCCGCTGTGAAAGATTTGTTTCATCACAATACACACTGTGACGCTCCTCAAGGTTTCCCATTAAAACCATAAAGGGGTTATTGAGGCGTTTTGCTATAAAGATGCTAAACTTAGTGCCTACATACAAACGTAGAAAATGTGAGCTAGTTTCATCATCTAATGCTGAGATTTGGAGCATCAAAGATGGATTTCACATTGATTTTATCGAGGTTAGGTTTTCACAGAATGTTTTTTACATTATTGCTTTTTTACTACCTTTACTACCTTACTCCTTTTTTACAACCTTTACTACTAATAAAACCTGTTCAAATGATACGATCTAAAGCAAAACTCATTTAGGCTGATTTATGTGCGTTATTTACTAGGGAAGACCATGTTTACGAGGACCACAAGGACGATGTTCAGACATTTGCCCTTAAACGTGCAGCAAAATCTATATGCACACACCAGGAGCCCTTCTCTTTAGACAGATGTCTTCTCTGCATGTACAGTTCACACACGCGCACACGGATGTGATGAATGAGGGACAGAGCCATCACGTTGACAGGCTTTGCACCCGCGATTTAATTGGAAAACATGGCTCATCATTTAAATGAGACATTTGTACGGTTTCCTTCAAACGACAATAAATCACCATAACTGTCCCATTTTCAGCTCCATCCATTTTTAAAACGTGTCACATCTGCGCAGGTCTCTACGGTATCTTTCCCGCTAGCGATATGAAGATCCCATCACACAAAAACCATTAACCCTGCGCATTGGTCTGGTATGAGTATGAAAAATATAATGCGAGATGGGGTGGGGGTGAAGGCAGGGGTAGAATGTTGATGCAAAAATAGAAAAAGGGTTTAAGTGTAAAGAACAGGTGATGGGTTCAGGTGTTAACATTTAATGCAAATCCACTATAACAAGATGTTTGAACATAAATCTGTTTGCAGTGTGTAAACACAACAACACTATGAAAAAAATCCACCTACTCCTTTTTTAGTCATCACTCTCATTAGACTTGATTACACTCTCATTAGTTTTGATAATGTCTCTTGTTAATGTGACGTCACAGTGATAAAACCCTGCCCATGGCCACTGAATGACGGCCCTGCATTACTAGTTTCCACCCTCAGTGAGTTGTATGCTGTCCACCATAATAAATGATTTTTGGGGTATTTTGAGCTGAAACTTCACAGACACATTCTGGGCACACCAGAGACTTTAATTATATCTTGTAAAAATGGGCATAATAGGTGCACCTTACACTCTAAAATGGCTGGGTGATTTGGAACCAATATTGGGTAAATATTGGACAGAACACACCGCTGGGTTAAAATCAACCCAGTGCTGGGTAGTTTTAACCCAACTGGTTTATTATAACCCATGGTTGCATAACAACAACCCAACATTGGGTCATTATAACCCAGTGTCGGAACATTTTTAACCTAGCGTTGGGTCATTTTTACCCAGCATCAGGTCATTTTTAACCCAGTTCCGGGTCATATTTAACCCAGTGCCGGGTCATTTTAACCCAGCGCCGGGTAATTTTAACCCAGCGTAGGGTCATTTTTACTCAACATCCGGTCTTTAATATAACCCAGCATTGGGTAATTTTTAACCCAGCATCCGGTCATTTATAACCCAGCATCGGGTAATTTTTAACCCAGCATCGGGTACTTTTTAACCCAGCATCCAGTCATTTATAACCCAGCATCAGGTAATTTTTAACCCAGCGTCGGGTCATTTTTAACCCAGCGTCGGGTCATTTTTACCCAGGGTTGGGTAATTTTTCACCCAGCTTTGGGACATTTTTAACCCAGCATCTGGACATTTTTAACCCAGTGTTGGGTCATTTTTAACCCAGCGTCGGGTCATTTTTTAACCCAGCGTCGAGTCATTTTTTAACCCAGCGTCGGGTCATTTTTACCCAACATTCAGTCATTTATAACCCAGCATCGGGTAATTTTTAACCCAGCATCGGGTAATTTTTAACCCAGCATCGGGTAATTTTTAACCCAGCATCGGGTAATTTTTACCCAGCGTTGGGTCATTTTAAACCCAGCGTCGGGTCATTTTAATTATCAAGAAAGCCATGTTATTTTCTAATGATCTCTGTTTTAGTATATGGATCATGAAAAAGGCCTTAAGCTAAAACAAAAGAATCAATGGTATTATAAATACTAACTATTAATAGAGTGAGGTATTGTACATGTGTACTGTACAAGTATATAACGGTTTTACAGGCTTTGTACCCAAAAGCATATATATTGAGCTTTATAGGCAGTGATTCATACTCCGTGCCCTTTGAATTTGTGTGAGTGTGTGTTTGTATATTAAGACTAATGGTTCATGTAGGCAAGAGGTTCTTTATATGGTTACTTCTATATGGATCCAATAAAATGAAGATGTTGTTTCGCAAGAACCCATAAAATTGCAGAAATCAATCACTATGTACTCTGAACAGCTGTAAAATAAAAGATAAATAGGGCCTAAAAGATAATATAGAAGCTGTATAGAGCAGTATCAGCTGAGGATTTTGAAAAATGTGCAATCTTGAATAAAACAAATGCCTGTATGCATTAATATGACACACAATACAGTTCAGTATTATAAATTATATATACTGAACAGTGCTAGTGTAGTCTAAAATTACAGAGAAAAACATAGTAGATGCTTAGATAGGTCAGTTATTTCCACCCTTTTTAAAGGTGCTGTGTATATTTCTAGTGGTGAGATTGCGAATTGCAACCAACGCCTCAGTCCACAGCTCACCCACCCTTTCGAAACGCATAGAGAAGCTACGGTAGCTGGGACAGGACAAACAAGTTATCTTCCGAGACAATGAAGTGACAAAACACGCTCTGCAGAGCAGTTTGTCTGTTTAGGGCTACTGTAGAAACATGGCGGCGCAAAATGGCGACTTTCATATAAGGGGACCTGCGGTGTATCTAGATAAAAATGACCCGTTCTAAGGTATTGAAAACATAATTCATTATGTAAGGTCTTTATACACCACTGATAATATAGTTGTGTATATTATATGGTATTAATGTCAAGAAATCATTTTAAAAGTTACACAGTGTGCCTTTAAAGCAAATTTTACAAAATAGCATTCATTTGAGTCAGATATGTGACCCAGGCTGTAAAAACTCAGCTAAACATTTTTTGTAATTTACTGTTTTCTACATAAAAACATCCAACATAAAGTAAAACACATTCTGTGAAAATATAACCTTGATATCTTTAATATTGACTGAGTAAGGCCATGTCAAAGATTGAAAACAATGTGAAGTCAAACATTGCAATAACTTTTATTAATACATTTGAATAACTATTACTATTATTATTTTTATTAAAACATGAAACACACATTCCTGTTTCTTCCTCCTAAGATTGAGCACATTAACTCCCAGTTGGAATGCATTGAGCTTTCAATACTGTCTGTTGCTATGACTACCAGTTGCTTTCCAGATTTTGATATGTGTACCTTCTTTTGAAACCCACCAGATCACATCAGAAATCATTTCTTTTTTAACCTGAACACGTTTCTTTTATTAAGCAAAATGTTACTTTAGTGTAATATTTCTATTGTATGGCTCATGATGACTACTGCCCCATACAGGCTGAACATCATAGCTGCAGTTCAAAAGCAGCCCAATGAGAGCATCTTATAGGACAGAATAAAAAATATCTGCCAATAAAACCACATTAACCTAAAATAAAGCTTTTCATTTATCAGCTCGTGCAGATTTTTCTTTATTCTTACTTATAAAGTCTAATAATCCTTAAAGGTACAGTGTGTAAATTTTAGCAGCATCTAGTGGTGAGGTTGTGAATTGCAACCAACGGCTCAGTCCACTGCTCACCTCTTGCTTTTGAAACGCATATAGAAGCTACGGTAGCCGCCACCGGACAAACATGTCATCGTCGGAGACAACTTAGTAAAAAAGTTTGTCCGTTAAGGGCTTCTGTAGAAACATGGCGCACAAAATGGCGACTTCCACGTAAGGGGACCCTCTGTGCATGTAAATAAAAACGTCTCATTCTAAGGTAATAAAAACAGTTCATTATAAAAAGGTCTTTATACACCCCTGATCATATAGTTTTGTATAATATTTTGCATTTCTGTCAAGAGATCCTTCTAAAAATTACACACTGCACCTTTAATACTTAATCTCACATATCCAGACCCTTTGCATTTATATTAGCCTTGAAGCACTTATCAAATGCAAACAAAGTTGACCTGATACCTCAACCCAAACTGAAACTGACATTTATCTCGTACTCTAAATCTGTTCACTAAACAAAATACTCTTGTCATGTTTTCGTCAAAATCCTGAAGTGTTCATTCGATGGACCCTTTACAATCTCGTGAGCGCCCAGGAGAGGAGTTATAAAATGAAGAAGAAGAAGAAGAAGGAGAGACGTTGTTTTATTAAAAAATGTCCAAAAGCGGTAACGCAACTCTATTTAAATGCATATACATATGTGAAACAGCTGTCCCTTGTGGTTAAATTTCACTAGTTTAAAGGAAAACACCACAGTTTTTAATATTTTACTATGTTCTTACCTCAAATTAGACAAATTAATACACGCCTATCTTTTCTCAATGCGTGCACTTCATCTTTGCACAATGCTTCGTGAATGTGTTAGCATTTAGCCTAGCCCCATTCATTCCTTAGGATCCAAACCAGGGTTATTATCGTAAACGAAAACTATCACAAAAACTGAAATTATTAGTGAAAAAACATTTCCGTTAACTGTAATAAAATAAAAACGAAGGTTTCAAAAACGAAAACTAAACTACAACTATAATGTGGACCTTCAAAACTAACTAAAACTAAATAAAATTTAGGAAAACATAACTTGCGTTTTCGTTTTTTAAATGTTATTGGATCAGCAGTTGAACACGGAGTTGCTGGATCATTAACGACCAATAGGTGGCAGACTAATGTCTATTAGAACTCCTGACCTGCACAGCAGCGTCACGTGATGTGTATGACGCTGTCCGGGCACTGGATCCCTGTACCCGAGCCAACAGGCCGGTTCAGAAAACATCATCTCATTGCTAACGGTTAGTTTATTAAGACAACCTGTCTTCTACCCTTAAAATAACTGAAGGCGGCTTAATTATTTCAGTGTACTGTACACCCCGAAGCATTTAAAGGAACAGTATGTAAGAAATGTTTATCAATTAATTATAAAATGGCCCTGATATGTCACTAGACATTACGAAATAATTTTCATTTCAAATACTTATATCACTGACAACAGTGGTCTGACCAGGATATTGTCATTTAAAAAGTGGAGTTGCAGCCTTCAACTGATGTTTATGTCATGTTGTGTATTGGCCACCAGCTGTGTGATTGCAGTATTAGTTTTAGCCACAAGTTTTGTGATTGCAGTACCAGTTTTGGCCCCGCCCTTCCTTCACATTGATTGGCAGGACTAAATAAAATAAACTTTTTTTAAAAATCCTCTTATTCTCCTCTTATTTTCAACATTTCCAGATTTGGCAAGGTGTATGTACACTTTTGACCACCGCAACCATGACATTACGCTAGGGGCGTTGCTAGACATAAAGCTCTCCTGGGGCACAGGCCCCCCATTTTTTTTCTTTTTTTTTTACTTTTTCTTTAAAGCCTGCGGTGTGCAAGATACAATTTCCTTTGCTTAACCCACTATTCCAAGTACTGGGAAAGACAAACATGTATTTAAAAACAAGTATCATCTTCATATACTTAAGATTATTAACATATTTAAAGGCATAAAATGTTTGGAAATAATGACAGCAGAGAAAATATTTTTATGCACATTTGCATTTTACATAACAATGATTAATAACTTGTTTTTTTATTTTAAAGAATATTTTCATTTTATAAAATCTATCTAAGTTACTTAGTTAACTAAATATGAATTTCATATCTAAAAATACAGAACAGTATAACACAGTTTTTGTATGTGAACAATGCAATTTTATAGACTATTGACAGAGGTTTTCCTGAGATTTTTTCTCTAATCTTTGAGACCTGACAGGGTAAGACGTTATGTGTCTTACCTCTTTTAAACTCACCATCTCTTATTTTTGCTTTCCTTTCCCTGCTTTGCACAAAAAATTTCTTATGTCCATCACATGCGGTCGGGGGATCACAATAGTGATCGGGTGAAAATAAGATTTTCATTGTTATTTAGAAACTTACTTTAATCTCGTCATGTTTTCATAAACCAACTCAATCGCGTGGCGTCACTGGTCTTGTACTTCGTATGCGGCTGCTCACAGACGCGCACGGACTTGAATGGGTGCGTGGACGCGGACATGAATTGGTGCGTGCACGCGTCAGTGCGACTGCTGCTTCGCTTTTTCAAACGTGACTTGGGTCACTACAGTGCAAATAGATCCGTTTTGCCGCGATTATCTGTGTACAGGAATACACTAGTTACCTGCTCAAATGTAAACTTGAGATTTACACAGGGGCACAAAAGATTTACCTTGGGGCACGTGCCCCAGTAAAAGGGGTCTAGCGACGCCCCTGCGCTAAAGACTAAAACTATACTAAAAATAAATAAAAATAAAAAGTAATGATTTTTAAAAAATAGAAATTAAATCAAAACTATTTATGCACCAAAACTAAACTGAAATAAAATAACACATCACAACACCAAATAAAAATAAAAACTAATATTTTTTTTAAACTATAATACCCTGATCCAAACAGGGAGAGAGACAGAGACACACACACACACACACGCACACACACACACACACACGCACAAAACCACTTTAAATGAACATTATCTAGGTTTGAATCAAGCAAATCAATTAAAGTTGAACAGATATTGATGTTTGGTCTCTGAAGATTCAGTCTCACCTTGAAGTGAATGGACACAGATGGTACTAAACATAATTGTGTAATATTGGTGTCAATGTCACTAAATAACAGACAGACCACTTTTATGTCTGAGAGCTAGAAAATTAATGAATGCAATGAATAAATCAATAGAGTTTAGCGATAGAAACATTGCTATAGCAACATTTGCCTGTCACTATCAAAATTTCACTCTTGTAATGTTTAAAACGAATCCAAAATTACCAAAATCCCAGTTCATTTGCATGTTATAAAATATTCAGACTTCTTAGATTTTTTCATGATTGTTTTTTACTTTTCGGTCAGTCAAAATCTTCAAATCTCAGGCGAATTTTTTTTACTGGCTGACCAAACTCAAGCCAGGATTTAGCCAAAAAGATGCCTTTTGTTTTTTGTTTGACCAGACTCGTGCCAGAACTCAGCCAAATTCTGTTGTTTACAAAAACAACAACTTGGCCCAAACCGTGTTGTTATCAGACAGTATTATGCTGCTTGCAGGGGCGGACTGGCCATCGGGAGTTCCGGGAGCAATCCCGAACGGCCGGTCCATTTCAGGCCGAACCGGCCGGAGGTCAAAAAGTTTTTTTTTTTTTATGCCTAACCAGGCGCTCAGCTGCAGCGGAACGCTGTGTCTGTTTCAGACCGGGCCAAACCAATTCTTCAAATCTTGAGGGGGGATAAGAGCGGCCCCTCCCAACTTGGACTGATCCTCGTTTTTCCTCACATCTGATTGGCTCAAAGGCGCCGATCAAAAGAGGCAGCTAAATGCGCCAAATTAACAGACCTTTTTCGCAGTTAAAAGGACGCTGTGGCAGGAAGTGCAGATGAGGAAGGACCAGCAGCATGGACAGGACAGGTGCACAATTAGTGATGCATCTATTATACACTGAAATCATTTATATTTGCATTTAAATATAGGCATATAAGCGCGAATACAACCCGACAGGCTTATCAGGACCCCACGCAAAGCGGAGCTTGAATCAGCCTAACGGGGTTGTATTCGCTATAAGAACCGCCTCGCTCTACATTATCCGGCTTATGAAATTGATGAAATAGCCTGCGTGCACATTTTGGCAACAGAAGTGGTGTTGTTCCCCAGTGGTTTTAACGTGTTAGCAACTCAGTAAATTTATCAAAACAGTTTCTCAGCATCAAAATGTCTGGTAATTGCGTTTGGTTGCACTAATAATATACTTTATATTTGGCCATCTGCTAACGTCTTCTATTCACTCCACTATAGTACACGGATCTGGTAGCTGTGTTGAAAAACTTGATAAAGTCAACTTTTAAATATAACTTTCTCTGTCTGTGTTGCTACTTCCATTGCCAACATGCGCGTTCATACGTTTCCACGTCATCATTGTGTTCAAACAGTAAAATGGTCTAAGGAATCCCTGTATGTCTGTATATTAGCTGTTAAGGTCACTGATGGAGAGAGACAGGTTGATGATGACCCTTGCAGTCATATTGATGAGGAAGAGGAAGGAAAGCAGAACAAGAGGAGGAGAATGGAACCAGTACAAAAACAGTGATGGGGCAGTGTGCAGGGCTGGGAAGGCAATCATATTACCCTGCTGGAAAAACCAGCATACCAGCAAGACCAGCATATGTTGTGTTTTGGTGCTTTTATGCTGGTGACCACCAGCTAAACCAGCATCAAACCAGCATAGACCAGCATAATTCCCATGCTGGTTTGATGCTGTTTTTTCAGCAGGGTAGGCATATCAATCAACCAATCAATCAAAGGTTTATTAAGGACACACAAATAGAAAAATACAGCACAATATTACATATTTACATATAGGATAAAATGCAATAGTTCCACTTACTAGATTATAACCTGACTAAAGCACAGATTGAATAAAAAAAAGGAATTATTCTTAGTCATATTTCTTACTGATGTTCTTCTCATGCATATGTAGCTGTACAATCAGTAAGCAGAGGCAGGGTCCAGCACAGGGGAGGTGGAGCCAGGGAGAGTTGAAAGTGAGTACGTACACACACAATCTCTATTTTATGGGACTGTATTGTAGTTTTTGATTATCTGAGTGGGTATGTGTGAGTATTTGTAACAATTTTATCATTCCAACTGACTGTACACATGACATGCTGGTAGTTAGCAGTATACTGTGACTTATGTGTTCGAGATTGGGTTTTGCTGACCTGGTTGTGTTTAGTGCAGTGGTGACTTGCTTATACAACCTGAGGAGGCAGGTGTTATCCTAAAGTTTCTTTAAGGTCTTCAGCATAATCTGATTCTCTTCATACCATAAAAACACTACTAGAATTAAAATAACTGCAAAAAATCCTGCTCGTGCACCAAGGGCACTCGTGTAAAAGGCCTCTCCATCTTAAAGTCCCGGGCTGAATTTCAGTCCCAGTACGTCCCTGGCTGCTTGTACACAAAAACTACACAAAAAGTATTTTTTAAATACTTGGTTTAAATGTTAATTGAGTCTTTAATAAAGAATTCACCCGATGTTAAATTAAACGTGTTGTTGATAACAGAAGCGAATGAAGTGCCGCATATGAAAACGAATCCTGAAGTGTCTCATAAATTAAAATGTGAGGGAAAGTTATGCAAATCTCCTCTGCTGAATAATGGATATTCTGATTACATGTCGAACTAAAGCCCTGACAAAGACTCTGGTCGAGGTAAAACTGTATTAAGTGCATGTATAATCTCTGTATCCGTGACAATTCTGTGACTAAATCCCGAATAATAAAGCCGTACGGGACGGAGCATTAGTGAGAAGACCGAGCGCTCACGGTTTAGGGCACATTCATCTTTAGTTACACAAACTGATGAAGCATGCAAAAACGTTACATCAGTGCACTTAAACTGAAGCTAATGTGTTACGACAGAGGCCTGGCCAAAATAAAACTGCAGCGAGTAAACAAAAGACGACATTAATGCAGAGTACGCAGGGAAGGCCTACCGCGGACCCGAGCGATGATCCTGTGGGATTGCGAACGGCATGATATCTGATATATACTGGAATATATTCTGCTTTATCTGAGGTAGCAGACATGCTCGCAGCTGGGTTTGTAGTGCAGATTTTGAATACGTTGGGAAATACATCAGTGTATTTCACAGATCTAAAATAAAGATTGCAATATGGTTCATTCCTGTAGATATGTGAAATCTGTAACTTAAACAAACATGTTTGTATTGCAATTTAAAGACTAAAAAGATTGTTATCCAAATTATAATGCTTTAGGGTGAAATGTTTCAAAGTGAGATTTATTACCAACAAAATGTCCCAGAATTCATTTAAAGGTCTAAATGTGAAATTGAGAATTGCAACCAACCTCAATTTCGAAACGCAAAGGCAATGTTGATGTCTTTCTTTGTTCAGTCGAGAAGAAATTACGTTTTTTGAGGAAAACATTCCAGGATTTTTCTCATTTTAATGGACTTTAATGGACTCCAACACTTAACGCTTAACTCAACACTTAATTTTATTTTAAGCAGAGTTTCAAAGGACTCTAAACGATTCCAAACGAGTCATAAGAGTCTTATCTAGCGAAACGATTGTCATTTTTGACAAGAAAAAAAAGCACTTTTAAACCACAACTTCTCCGGTCCTGTGACGCGCCAGCGCGACCTCGCGTAATTGTGTAATGCGGTGGAAAGGTCACGTGTACATGCACATTTGCGGACCATTTTAAACAATAAACCGACACAAAGACATTAATTAGTATCATTCGACATACAACAACGTCGGAACGGTCCTCTTTCTCCAGACTTGTAAACACTGGGGCGTAGTTTTGCATTCATCATCCATGACCTCTTGACGTAATGATGTATTATGTGAGGTCGCGCTGGCGCATCACAAGACCGGAAATAGACGAGAAGGTGTGGTTTAAAAGTGCATATTTTTTATTTTTCTTGTCAAAAATGACAATCGTTTTGCTAGATAAGACCCTTATGCCTCGTTTGGGATCGTTTAGAGTCCTTTGAAACTGTTGAGTGTTGAGTTAAGTGTTGGGGTCCATTAAAGTCCATTAAAATGAGAAAAATCCTATAATGTTTTCTTCAAAAAACACAATCTCTTCTCGACCGAACAAAGAAAGACATCAACACACTGGATGACATGGTGGTGAGTAAATTATCTGGATTTTTGGAAGAAAATGTGGAAGAAAATGGACTAATCCTTTAAGGTTCTGCCTTTGGAACGTTTTTAAGTGTAAATGACCGAAAAGATGCAAGGAAATTGAGATTGATGATGTCATTTATGATTACTTATTCATTTTGGGCAAAAAATAAATAAATAATAATAATAATAATAATAATAATAATAATAATTACAAGGCGTTTGGTTCCATTTATTTATTTATTTATTTTATTTTATTTATGTTTGGGCTTTGGTTAGACATCTATAAAATTTCACTGACAGTCTGAAATTTTGGCCTAGACATCTGAGCTATGTTTTAATGAAAATTAGACACTTTTTAAATGCACAGTTGCTGCTGGGTATTTATAGGACGTAGGCTACATTTCCCGGAGCTGTATGTAGTCAGAGTATTAGTCGTGCATCTGTTGTGATATGTTGGTTTAAATACTCAGCGTAAACTCCACGGGTCTGACCGTGAGCCACTGGCCTGACGCCCGTAGTGCAGACAAGATGTGACACGGCCAGCATACACCGGCAAAAAATAAGCAGCATGAAACTAATGTGATTCCAAATGCCACATTTGTCCCGCACGGCCGAACTGATCCGTGAAAACGCTTTTTGTCACGGCACAAAGAAGATTTGACAGTATTGATCGAGCATTTTATCAAGATAATCATAATCCAGTTCCTGTTTTGTAAGCCAATGCACAATGCCAATGCACAATGCCTCATGAGGTATAGCTGGATAGCGATGAATTAATTGATGTTTGCTAATACAAAAGATCTGCACACTGTTATGTTCCCTTTATTTTAAAAAGTGAAAAAACAGCAATGTTTCGGTCAAAGACCTTCGTCAGGCAAACTTAAATTTTTTTGCTAATACAACACACAGTTAGCAATAATCATAAGCAATGCGCATTTTGCTCTAAGCAAATCTGTGTGACGTTACTTCTTGTTGACGTTCGAAGTGTTGTCAAACAAAACGGAGCTTAGCCAACTCCTCCCCCTCCCTTCCGTGCTTTCTGAAAGAGTCATAAACATGCCCCACCCCCACTCCCAAATCTTTCTTGTCGTTTATTGGCTGGAACACTTTGTTATGTTTCGCGGTGGTAGGTTTGGTCACTTTGTTTTTGTTGCAGTTTGTGGAGCCTGGGCTGTTAGCAGCTAGCAGGTAGTGAGCAGATGTTTACTGCATGAAACATGTATGGCCTAAAATATGTGAATTCGCTTAGAGTGTCTACCCAAACAGCAGACGACTCTGGGCCGGATCTCCACCGAACCTGCGCCAAAGTCAACAGCTCCGTGCAGATCTGGCCTCTAGTCGTTGGTCCTTGGTCACTATGGCTGCATTTACACTGGCACAAATAATCGGATTTAGTGCTCACATCTGACACAGATCGGGTATTGCTGCAAGTGTAAAGACCGTTTCATCTGGCGCACACGCGTTTACCTTCGTGTGCTGACGCGAAACTTTCGCGTGCGCACGTGAAACTATTGCATGCACACGTGAAACTTTCGCGTCCGCACGTGAAACTTTCACTTTCATGTGCGCATGCGATAGTTTCACGTGCGCGCGAGAAAGTTTTGCGTGAGCACTAAACTTTAGATTTTTTTACTCCAATGTCACCTTATGGGCTCGGTATATTTAAGAGTTTATAATTAGAGAAAAAAATATAGATAGGATGAAACGATTTTTCACCTTTTTTTTTGTTTGTTTGTTTACTTTTTGTCTGATCTTTCATTTGATATATTTGTATGTTTATAGATTTTATAGAACATTTTCCTGGAAGGCATTTTGTGAAATTCACAGAAAATGCTGCCGGCTATTTTTTTTAAATGGCTGGCGCGGAATGAGTTAATGTAAACACGGACATCAGATATTAGGCGCGTCTAAAGTATTTGTAAACAAATCGAATATGGTCAAAAGATCAGATATGTGCATTAAGACTTAAAGTGTAAATGCAGCCTATATGGCAAAGTGGATGTCATAAATTTTGACTCCTTTTCGCATGAACAGTCCCTTTATATGTTGTGCAAAGGGAAAACAGTTCCAGGTGACCGGCGTTCCTTCCAGCGCAGGTGTCCGGTCAGAAAACCTGCAACATCAAAGGGAAGCCTTCAGAGACCAAACGCTAGAGACTGTGACATCAAAGTCACTGGCATTAAAAACGCCTCTTTGACTGAGAATCGACCAACAAAAGGAATTATTTACACCTCTGACCCACATAATGTTTGGTGTTTTGGTTCATTTTGGTGGGTTTGGCAGGCGCAGGTGCTTTGGCTTCTCATCTCCCACCTAACCGACTGTGCTTCTCTCTCAGCATCCGCGTTTGTCCGTTCGCCAAACCGCTTTCAAAGGCGTCTCAGATCTGTGGATTTCGCCGTAGGCGAGCAGCGCTGTCTAATTCTGTACTGGCTAATGTAATGTGATGAACATTTGTTGAACACGCTTTTAACACATCATAGCAAACTGTCAGCAGTTACAGTGCCATTGAACAGTCACATTGCATAGTAAGAAATGAATCAAATCAATCATCAGTCATCCACCAAGAAATAATGCGTTGAAAATAAAGACTTTATATATGACTGTACTGCATGTATGTCTGTAAAGGTTATGATATTATGTAAAAATAAAGGTTTCTTAAACCTAATAAGACCCTTGGGGTCAATCCTACCCCCAAGCCACTTTTCTTTAGTTTAAAAACATGCTTCCCTTCATCTCTGTGAAATAAGATTTTGTGACTTTTCCAGATTATCTGTCAAGATTCATATAAAAAAACTGGGCTGAATTCGGTTGTTCTAAAGAGGCGTAATTTTTTTTACTTAATTAGTCCCTTTGAGGATAAAAATGACCCCAATTGAAATGACTGGGAAATGTAAAAATATATATATAAATAAATATATATATATATATATAAAATCAATGCATCCAGACCAGAATAAATCTGAAAATGTTACATAGAAAATACATGCTCAATCACACACAAACACACACACACTTACATTCAGTCAAATTTTTGTAAAAACAGACATTTCAAAATGCATCAAAAACTACAAAAATTCTACTATTTGAAAAAACATTTATTTTTAATCTCCTTTCTAATGTTTATATAAACATAATTTCACAAAATGTTTCACAAAGTAGTGATGTGAGCAGTTGGCCACATCCAGTAAAATGAATGGGTCTCTATGGGCCTCTGCTGGTCGAAATGATTTATTTCCTAAACTGTAATTCTTTTATAGTTTTTTCTTAACACCAAATGGCTGAATTCAACAGATAACATCTAGATCAATATCTAAACCATTTAAATCAAATTTAGATCATAAATTATGTGAATTTTTCATAAAATTTGATATTTTTCAGGCAAGCTAATGGTATAGTTGAGAATTGAGTGGTAAACGTGTATAAAAGTACTTCATATCTCCCAAAACGCCACATTAATGTATAGATGGGAAGTAAATGAAAAAAATGATATATTATTTGTATCATTAAAAATGTATATATTTTTTGTAATCACTCTTTTAATCTCTGGGGTCACATTTACCCCCGCGGAAGGGTTAAAGGGTAAGGGTCACTTATCTTTTAATAAAATCAGCTTTTCTGTTCATTTGCATGTGGTGAGTGTTCCTATACTGCTTTATTTGTAAAAATAATGTAAATAAACTTTTTAAATTAGTAAAATCGGCCAGTTACATAATACAGTCATTAAAACGGCTGACGTGATGTTAGCTTTTCAGTCCTTTGGAGGGTTTCTGTCTCTCTGTGTGTATTAATCTCAGATTACTTTGCACAATGAAACCTCTTTAGAGCTCAGTGGCAGAATGGAAACGGATCAAGAAAGTGCGGTTAAAATTCCTTTCATGTCTGAAAGCAATCCAGCAGACGGATCAAGTCCACAGAAGTATTCCTATTAAAAAGTGTACCTCAATTCACAGGAGTTATTATATTCGTCTGAGACGTATCTGAGAGCATTTAAAGAAATGAATGATGACATTTATAGTGACTTCCGTGTTTAACACCCACCTCAAAAATCTAAAACGTTCTCAAAAAGTCTCTCAAACTGATGCGAATCCTTAGTACAGTGATGGTACCTTATGGAGTATCAGATAATTTAACCGTGGGACTGTTATGTCAACCATAATGTTAAAATGAATGGCATGGCTCCATGTCTAATATACTGTGGCACCTGATAGAGGTCTTGCGATTTGGTCTCTTTAAAGCAGCCAGTGTATCTTACAGTTTAAATTAACATAATATTAGCATGCATAATTAACACGCGTGTAACCTCTGACCAGAGGCTGTGTGCTTATTTAAGGTCTTTAAATATTGTTCACACGTCTCGTCTAGTATGTTTGACATTTTAAAGTGCTGAGTATGTAGTAGCGTACAGCGGAGGAAGAGCTATAAATGCTCAGTAATTATGTAACACGCTAGCCCTAAGGTACAGAAATGTTAAGAGATAATTCACATATTAAAATAACCTTGACATACTCACTGCTATATCTGAATTAAAGTCTGTGTAAAGTCAGATATTAAATGTGTCCTCAGTTGGTCACACCACAGAAAATTGTGATATTAACCACCCAGACAAATTTAAATGACTAAAAAACGGCAGGTAGATAAGTTCTGCAGGATTCTCTGCTCTCAAGCGCTGGGGGCGTGTCATGTTGACGCTGAAACCACGCCCACTTGTGGGAAAGCTGCTGTCATTCAAATACAACTACATCCTGATGCTCGGTCGCTCCAGTGTGTCATCAAGCCACCATTTTAGCACTACAAGCAATACATTTCTAACATTTATAATGTGTTTAATAACAATTGTCGGAAATTACTTTACCCGGTCTTTAAAGAGCACCTATTTCATTGCTAAAAACTTTATTTTGTGTATTTGGTACATTGTTAGACATTTTCAAGGATTTTTACAGTAGCCTTATGACAACACTTGCTGGTCTTTTTCGTTCTCTCCTCTCGGGTATCTTCAACGGAAAAGCGCTGTTGTCTCAGGGGAAAGCCTTGGTTGAAAACTCTTCAGTTTAGGTGCACCCCTGAACTCCATCCTCTGAACACCTGCGCTGCTACATGGTTCCTTAGCTAAAATTAAAATAAGTCAACGCCTGTGTGTATGCAATTGTTCAAAGTGATGATTTTTAGTAAAATAAAATAAGGATTTGTGTGAATAAGAAATATAACGCCCAAAGACTGTTAGAATAAAAACAGTAGCATACAGCAATTTTCAAAAATACAGTAAATTACTGTATATTGATTGAATTACATTTTACTGTATAAATGGTTTACAGTATTATACTGGGTGATAAACAGTAAATAACTGTAAAAATTACAGAAATGTCTAACAGTGTATAATACAATGTGTTTGTGTGGTTTATGATTAAAAAACACATTATTTTCCACATACCGTAAATTTTTGTAGCTCCAGATTTCACTCTTTTACTGAAACGCACGGATTTTGTACAAAACTCATCGATCTGAAAAGCTCTGTGTCCCCGATTGGCCAGCTAATCTGTACGTTGTGATTGGCCTGAATACCTCTGACGTCAGCCAGAAATGTATGCTTCTTACCATGTTTGAAAGATTCGGTCACAATGCAATGCTAACAGTCCGAAGCGGGAGGAATTATGATAATGTCGGTCTTGTCTACATCATCAATCCCAGGAAGTAAACTGTTCCCTAGAATCTGTGTGTTTGTTATAGTCCAAGAAAAGAGATTTACGTCAGAGACGATAACACGCGTCCTTGTTTACTTTGGGGTTTGTACCTTTTGCTTATCGTTAACATGAACTAATACACACACCAAAGGAAATATAAAAACGTGAATTGGACAATACGCTCTTAAAATGTTAACATTTATTGTGATTTTGATAGAAAAACTCTTTAAAATGAGCAAAGCTAGGGCCACACCAAAATATTTTTTAAATCTGATCAGATTTTCAAAATGCGAGAGACCACAAACATGATCAAAAAATCAACTATCGCCGCTATGTGGTCATCAGATTAACTTCACAAACAACACCAGTCTCCACCGCTGAGACCATAGATAATCTTGCGGAGATCTCGCAATGTCTCTTGGCCAAACGTGACTTGAGGGTAATCTTGTGGTGTGTACCGGGCCTAAGTCAATAAAAATCAATTTGTCATCAATAACATTTTCCGAAAGATGGTTTTGGTCATTTAAGGTAGTTGTTATCATGCTGATATATGTTCAAATGTTCATTTTTGTGATAAGTTTAATTTTAGCTAGTAATTTGATGCTATAGAAATGGGGCGTGTCGTTATGATTAGCGTGGGTGAATTTGCCGTGTAAGAGTTTGGGCGGAAGTTTGATACCACAGCCACGGACGATTCCTTCTGCGCATGCCCTGGCTCCAAACGGACGTTTTTACATAACAAGGCAGCGCCCATGGTCGGACATTTTTGGCTTAATTGTTACAATAGAAGGAAGAGACATCGCGTCGTCCATCTTTTTTTACAGTCTATCAGTTGCGGCCGGTGGCTTCTTTTTTCGAGGGTGCTCGATGCGAAGTTCGTCACAACATGTATGTAGCCCGTCATGTGTGTGGTTCGTAATTTCAAAATATGTGTTCTGCGCATCGAAAGATCCTATGTGCATCACGTGTCTTGTCAAAATAAGTGCATGCTGAAGATGCGTCTAAAGGTTTTATGATAAAAGAGATGCTCTCGTTTGCCAGATACTCACATAATCTCATGCGTAATCAGAGTTTACTGTTAAGGGAGTGTCTTGCGTGTATTTTGTTAAGGTGAGCGTCTCTTTTAACATAAACGGTTTTGACGCGTGTGGAGCAGGCACTTATTTTGACAAAACGCGTGATGAACATGGTTTATATGATGCAACAAACACATATTTTGAAAACAAACGTGACACTCCGAATTCTTATTTTGAATAGTGCCCCTCGGACGAGCAGTCATGAGTCGCCACTACAGTCTATGGTAAATACCCAGATAGGCCCACCCCAGAGCCAATCTAGATACTTTACAGACAACACAGCTGGGTTTTAAATGATCTAATACCCAGTTCACCAACAACAACCCAGCATTAGGTATTTTTTTTTAGCATTTTTTAGATCTTGAACAGATGTTTAAAAATAAAATAGTTTACCCAAATATGAACATTTACTTTTTTCTAATGCCATCCCAGATGTATATGACTTCCTATCTTCACTAAAAAAATAAAAATTATTAATTTTAAACAAATAATTTTATATTAAAATGCCAACATGCCAAGAGAAACTAAATATTTTGAGCTCATCGATCAATTGGTTATTTATTATTGTATTATTGTGTATCTGCAGTTGTACAATAGGTTGCATTAAACTGGCATTATTGATGTATATTTGCGTTATCTGTAGCTCCTAATAAAAACTTAACTAACATAATAAAACCATTTTCATCTGCACCTAATAAAAATCATATGAGAATTGTTAGTAAGATGTGTAACTGACATTAAATGTGTGAGAGTGTTTCTTATTTAGCTGATGCACAGGATCCTGTCAAGAGTGCGCCGTTACTTCCGGTTTTTATTATGCATGTGCAACACAAGATCTCTAAATGCTAAGATTTTTAAGTGCTCACTCGCAATGGTTTTGAAGGCAGTCGAGAGCCCTTTAAATGGATAATTACATCCTAATCTTCAACTCCATTATGGATCGGGAAAACTATAAAAGAGGTCTGTCATAGTAAATCACAAACAGAAACAACATGAAAAGAGATTTTAAGATCTCTCTGTTTGTGTCAGTCAGTCTCTAGTGAACGGCACTGAAAACAGTTATTTTCTATTCATTAGATAAATTAGACTGCATGCCTCATTCGTGGAGGTTCCGGGTGATTATGTATCTCTAAAGAAAACCATAATTTTCTCATCATTTACATCCCGGCCGCTGTTTAAACATGATTACGGCATTATCTATAGGGCTGTGAGGAGATACATTCATTTTTAATCTCAAAGATACTGAAAAACAAGGATGTAATATCTCGAGTTGGTAAAGTTTGAAATGTGCTAATGGTTACTGATTTGGGCAAAGTCATCTACTGTACCAGTGATATATATATTAGTGCCATTGTTTTGTGCAAACCAGTATTGTTTTTTTTGTAAGGAATGTTTGTAAAAACAACTTAAAGGTCTTAATATAACTAAGGCCTAGTCCTGGATTAATATAAATCCTGTCGAGAAAACCGCCCCTTTATGTACACCTTAATCAGTATTTTTTTAATCGGATGCAAAAATACCTTGTGCACAAGAATAATTGTGCTTAAGTTTACGTCTTTTATTTACGTTTCACATAATTTGTTTCACATTTATGTTTCCTCACAGAAACATGCAATAGCAAGGCCATGGCAACATGCATTATTAAGGTAATGGGGTCACGTACTGTACATTCTGCAGCATTCATGTCCTTCATAAGATTACATAAAGGAATACAAATTTTATTTCCCTATATCTGAAAATTTATTAAAAACAACTTTCTCCAACTCAGCTTTGACTTCTTACATTTATCCAGAGCTAAATCGTGAATTCTGCGAGAGATGCTGTGCGCTGCGTTGCCAAGTCCTCTGTTTTTTGCGGACTTCAGATTTGGATTACTTTTGTACAGCGAGAATTTTTTTCTGTGGGTTAAAGATGGAAGGGTTTTGTTTATTAGTTATTGGTATTTGGGCTGTGAATAATCATTGTGATGCCTTTAGGGGCCCCCCTGGCACCATCTCGGACCCCTGGACCCCAGTTTGAGAACCACTGGTTTAGGGTACATGTAAACTGTACTGTCATAACCTGCAATCGGATTAAATTCAGTCGGTTTTGAATGTCCATTGGGATGGTTCTGATACGCGAATCTGGTAACCCTGGCTGTGCGCTTGCGCAGGCGTTTTGTTCGGATTATATAGAATGTACATGTAAACAAACGATTTAATCAAATTGCAACGTTTAGAACAGTGGTTCTCAAACTTTTTCGGCATTCCCGCCTTGTGTAGGGTGCATCGCATCGTGGCCCACCAGAAGAAAATGTATGACATAAAACACAAAAATTTAAAATTAAACAAAACATATTAAATTATACAATGTAGTGCTTTTGGTTAGTAGCCTTATTTTTTCTGAGGTTAATTACACAGAAATTATAAAAAGTTGTATTTTATAAAATGTCATAAAACTGGGGCCCCCCTGGCACCATCCCGGACCCCTGGACTCCAGTTTGAGGTACATGTAAACTGTATTGTCATAACCTGCAATCGGATTAAATTCAGTCGGATTGACAAAATGTTGTGCATGTTAACATAGCTACTGAGGACGTAGCCTTTAAAAAGGTCCTATATATGTACCATTTATGTACAGCAATGTTTCTTTGAGGCACCAATATGGACCCTTTAGGTACAAAGGGCTACTTTTTGAATAGGTATCACCCCAGCGAGAGCTTTTGTACCTTTTCTTCTCCTAGTGCAGTTTGGACAAAATGTTTTGTATTTCTTATTAAACACGCAAGCTGTTAAAATATATATCTTAAATGCACTGTATGTTTTGTTGGATAAATGTGCCTGCCAAATGCATACATTCTTGCATTATGTACGTTATTGTTCAGTAATATGAGAATATCTTTTGAGTGATTTTCTTGTTAATATCGGTTACGACAAAGTCCATTTAGAGACTTAAAATGGGGTTTAAATGCCTCCGGGCAATTATTTCAGTCATGCAGTGCTATTCCCTTAAATGAGGAAAGACTATCTCTAAAATCTTGTGAAATGAAAAACATATTTCTATCCAACCTGCCATTACCAGAACATAACTTTCGTTTCTTAAGCTCAAACTTAAGCAAAAAAAACCTACGTAAGTTTCTGAACAAGTGTACCTGTTTAAGTTTTAGTTCCAGAAAGCATTACATTATGCATTTGACAGACAATTTTATCCAAAGTGACTTACAGCGCATTCAAATTATACCTGTTTTATTAGTATGCCAGTATTAATTCAGGATCGAACCCAGAACCTTTTGCAGTGCTAACATGCTCCGACAACTGAGCTGTAGGTACACCTGAAGTTGATGTTCAAAACATTTGGCTGTCAAACTGCAAAAAACCCAACAACAACAACAACAACAAAATCACAATAAAACAGTTGACAAGTACAATATGTGCATTGCAGTATATCAGAAGTCTCTTAAAACCACACGATGTATCACTGTGTGTGAGAGACAGACTGAACTTCAAGTCATTATTCACTGAAAATTCAGTCCTGGTTTGTCAAAGTGTCACAACCTCAAAGTCTCACCTTAAATCTCATTCCTGCACATTTAAACCCGGTGGTCATGAACGATCATTAGACACATGAGATATAATACCACCAGACTGTGAATAATGACTTACATTCTGTTCCCCTCAAAGCTATCGCATACCTTTGTGAAGACTTACAATATAGCACAGGAGTCACATGAACTACTTATAGATGCATACAAGATAATTTTGGATCCTAACAGCCCAATTTTCCTTCAATTTTTATTGTACACAAGAGTAAACATTTGATTAAAATTTCCCACAGAAGAAGAAAGCTTATTTAATGGGTTTTAAATGACATGGGATGCACATCCACATCCAACAATTTTTTACCAGTTAAATGTTAGGGGTACAAAACAGTAAACTGTACCTTAAAAGGTACACACTAGATTCTTAGGGTACAGTAATGTACCCAAAAAGGTACAACATTGTATTATGTTTAGTGTACCTGTAAATGTACAAAATGGATCCAAAATGTTGATGTCTTTCTTTGTTCAGTCGAGAGGAAATTGTGTTTTTTGAGGAAAACATTGTAGGATTTTTGTCATTTCAATGGACTTTAATAGAGCCCAACACTTAATACTTAACACTTAACAGTTTTTTTCAACGGAGTTTCAAAGGACTATAAACGATCCCAAACGAGGCATAAGGGTCTTATCTAGTCGAGAAGTTTTGGTTTAAAAGTGGATATTTGTTATTTTTCTTGTCAAAAATGACAATCGTTTCGCTAGATAAGACACTTATGCCTCATTTGGGATCGTTTATAGTCCTTTGAAACTCTGTTGAAAAAAACTGTTACGTGTTAAGTATTAAATGTTGGGCTCTATTAAAGTCCATTAAAATTAGAAAAATCCTGCAATTTTTTCCTTAAAAAAGATAATTTCTTCTCGACTGAACAAAGAAAGACATCAACATTTTGGATGACATGGTGGTGAGTAAATTATTTGGATATTTTTCTTTTAAGAAAATGGAATATTCCTTTAAAAGCACAAACCATCTTTCCCGTTGTTAAATTAGCAATAGTGGAGTCGGACACGCCCGTTTAGACCGTGCGCTTTATATGCACTCAGATCGTAAAAATAGGGCCCTTAATGACAGTTGTCATAAATGTGCGTAAAATCTCCTTCATGTTCATGACACATGTCATATCATGATTATGAAGGTGTCATGTCAGTCTTATGAACACCCCTTCAAGTAAAGTGTTACCAAAGAGTCATGACCCAATTTCATGTTTTCCTGTTTTTTAGAGTGTTAAATGATCTGTAAAGTTGCAAAAAATAAAGTTTCATATCCAAAAGAGATCTTTTTAAAAGTGAAGGCTCATCCACGCCTACCTAAAACGGCTCGTTCAAACACGCCCATGCAGTTGGACATCATACTGAATCGAAAATTTTCATAACACCGCCCTAATGTATACGCAAAGATAGAGAGTGTAACTTTCAATCATGCTGTAGTATTGTTGTTTCCGCCATGTCGAGTAGACGCTGTGTTTCGTTGTGAAAGGCAAACTACTTTGTTTGGCCTTCCAATAGAGTAAACATTAAGACAGCAGGGGTTAAGTTTTATTTACAACACTGTTTCAGAACAGTACAGCTTAAATGTTCGATTGTGTGCTCCACATTTTACGGAGGACTACTTTAAACTCGGAGGGGTAACAAAGCTGGATGTACACAAAGGCTTTATCTAAAAAGTGGAGCAATTCCAACTTCGCAACTACATTCTGGTTTTGCTGCTGACTGACATCCGGTAAGTAGCCGAATACGTTTTCATATTTAATGAATTTCCTACTGACGTTTCAAACGCGAGTTTTGAGCAGTGTAGAGTAGAGCTTGATGTTTGTCGCTTCTACGATCACGAATGCAGACATGGTTTTATGTTTTCGTATCCTTACCTTACCAATCTGTTACGTTCTGCTCACATCGCGCTGGTAAAGATCGATCAGCTTAGCCATCTGTGTTTTCAGATTCAGATTCAGGCTATTGTTGATAAGGTAGTAAAGACGATATTATCTTCTGGCTTTCACTATTGCTTTGGGAGCTCATTTTACAAATGGTAAGGAACGTCACATTTAGGTAATTAAGGTATTCGGCCAATCACAACGCACTGGATAGCTGGCCCATCGGTTCACACCGCGCTTTCTCAAAGCGATGAGCTTTGTACAAATTGACCCGTTACCGAAGTCGGAGCATAGAGGAGCTAATGCTGTATGATATGTGGCCAGTAGGGATGGGACGATTACCGGTTTCACGATTAACCACAATAAAGCGCCCTGACGGTTAGTATTATCATTTAAAATTTAATTATCATTACAACCGCGTTTTATTACCGTGATTTTGAAAACAGATTGATTTATTTTTTTTACCACAGAAATAATTTCAGGGACATGAAATATTAAATTGTGATTTTCAAAAATAAAACTTTTTTGTGTATCAGTTCTTTTTGAACATTTCCATCTCATTTGAACAAAACCATGATAACCGTGATAACTTTGGTCACTATAATCATAATATGAAATTTTCATACCGTCCCATCCCTAGTGTCAAATAATGTGTTTTTAACCATAAACCACGCGAACACATTATTTTACACCAAATAAATGTGCTTTTTAGACACGAAATATGGTCCATTTAACTTTCACACAGCAAAATAAACACGGCACGTTTTTTGGTAAAAAAATCTCCATAGATTGTTTAATACAACATACCATATTTTAACAATTCAACATCAATAAAATTTTGTTAATTAAAAAAAGGAAAATAAATGAAAATGCATATTACCTTTATTGCACAGAACAATTTAAACATTTTTCATACTAGATTTTTTCACCTTTTAAGATATTTTTTTTTCAGTATAAAAGAATATTATGGACCACATTAATGCACATTATCATCCTGGGCTGAATGTCGGAAAGGGCGAAGGTCAGATAAAGATTTATAATAGGATGGAAACAGCAGGTCGAGCACAGAGGCAGAGGATCAGAGAGATTCAGGAGTGAGCGTGTGTGTCAGATTAACTCGAAAGTGGATCGCTAAGGGTTAACCCATCTGTACAGTTCTCAGTCTGAAGCAGTACAAACCGCTTAGTGCGGTGAAACCCATCAAACCAGTGCAAAATGAAATCACCCGCCAATCACAGGGGCGGATTAACCGCACACAAAATGCACAGCTGGACACCGCAGGGTGAATTCACTGAACAGATGCGGCATTTTAGCGTAAAAAGATGCGGCTCATTCGCAAACTTGTTTGACTGGCCTCTACCTGCTATCGTTGCCCATGCATATTTGTTAAATTACATTCTTATCAGTGCAAACATCTGTTTTTATGTTCAATCTATATTAATAGATTTTAATTTCGAGAATGTATTTAGGCTGGAGCAACTAACATTGCGTTATTGACACTCTTTGTAAGCAGGCGCATAAATTAAAATTTTTTGAGCTGTGACCAACTTTAATCACATGAGTAAATCATAAAAAGCATTTAATTTACATAAAATTATGTCGGCCACATACACACTGCAGGTGAACACAGTTGCCACTCCTCAATTTAATTCGTTAATTTATAGTGACAACCACATTTATAGTAAAAACATACTTAACAATGAACTAGTGTACACACACAAGACATGAATTCATTTTTAAATGCAGTCGTAACTCCCGAAACCTCACAGTGTGTACGCGACCATTCAGAAACCTGAAATGATAGATCAATGCTATGCAAAGCACGCAAGATAGCATGTGCACATGAAAAACGCTAATTCGTTCTTAGTGAATTCGCCCTGTGTGTGCTAGATATCATCGTCATCATAAATAAGCACCATATGCCTCCTTAGGTTTTGGAGAACTTTGAAGTAATGTGACAATGAGACTGAGACCGTTTCTTTGGGCACCTACAGAAAGACATCCAAGACACATTTAAGACCCATCTGACAGATCTGAGACCACGAGACAGGTCTGAGATCCAAAAGAAAGATGTGAGGCAGGTGTAAGATCTAAAACAGCGAGACAGGTGTGAGATCCAGCATTGGCCGCTGCTGGGGGTCACCAGGGCTGTCAAACACATTAACACCCTCATCTTTCTGTGAAATGATCGAGTTTGTCAGAAATTCACACTCTTGAGCTCCGCTACACATCTTCAATGTTACTCTTGGGGTTTTAGATCTGAAGCTTTAACAGAAGAATTGATGTGTTATATAATAAGAACTTGGCAATGGGTTGCCGGTATACGGGTTCAAAGCTGACATAAATGCTTGGTGTATGCTGTGAGGTTCGACATAAAAATCTAAGCGAGACACAAAAACCGAATCGCAATTACTGCTGCATTCACTTGCCTTGTCGTTATTCAAAAATTAACAACCTGTACCTGTTCATCCAGTTGTCACAACAGATGCTTTCATGAACCTCATATATTTTTCTTGGCTTGAGCCAACAAATGCAAGTGAAACATGGATTTAAAAGCAAAGTGATAGAGTACAGATACAACGAAACAAGAACTGGAACTATATGACTGGAATCATCAAACAAATCTATTACTTTCTGCAATCTGTTATTTGACACAACCGAAGATAGATCTGGACAAATTGTTAGTTTTGTTAATGTGCATTTCACCCCTGATTTCTCTACTCTGTCACAAAACGAATAATTTTAGTATAAAACAAGAAAGAAATGAGTCAAACGAATAACAAACGAACAAAGAGGATGCAGGCAACAGGAGAACATCGAGAAGGATGCTCTGCCTTTGCAATCTGGAGGTTGACACAAAACATTTCCGAGGTTCCTTTATTATATTTTTGCCCATAAAAATCCACAGGAACTTCCGTGTTTTAAAACATATCCCCTCTCGGAGATATTGGTCCCCGGAGGCTGAATTTAAGCGGCCATCAAAGAGGAGTGCGCAGGAGAAGAATTTTCCTCCTCTCTGGTGTTCAATATTGAACAAAAGCGCAGACCCCTGCGTCTCACATCCGTCTTTAGAGTTAAGAGAGAGAAAAACACGACTTCTCTTTGGGGAGCTCTTCAGAGCCAGAGGTTGTTCAGGCGGGGAATCTCATTTCTGTCTTTATGAGTTTGTTGTTAAAAGGGTCTTTTGAGTTCCCTGGCTTGGTTATATCATTTTCATGTTAAATTTTCGAGGGGCATCCGCACCGCTGCTGCTCATCCCAGCGTCCGACTTGCGCGGGACGTACTCGATCTCAATGTTGTGTTTGCTGTTCCCTTTACCTCTGCTCCACAGAAAAAGCAGAACCAGGCAGAACAGAACTACGCCCAGGAAGGAGATGAAACCCATTGTGGTGGCAATGATTAGCGTCTTTATATCAAATGGGAAGGGGACGGTTGCTTTCGTTCCATTGGCTCCGTTATCAACGGGCTGGTTGGAGATGAACGCCAAGGTTTTGTTGGGTTGACTGGGCCAGTCTGGGGAGTAACTGTGGACGTGTAGGTGGGCCAAAGCTGTGTCGTTTCCACCTGCATTACTAGCAATGCACACGTACGTACCGTTGTCCTGAATCTGAGCGTAACGCACTTCCAGAGTTCCGTCTGGGAAAACGGTGAGCCGTCCTATCGTTTTGGTGGTGATGAACTGTTTCTGCGGGGACATCCACAGGATGACGGGTGTTGGGTCTCCATCTGCTTGGCACACGAAGTGGATGGTGGTGCCTTCATCGACAAACTTTTGTTGCGGCTTGCGGTCTCGGATCCTTGATTTACGACAAGTAAAATAATTGGGCTGAAGCACATCCGGGAAGTCTTTAAACTCCTTACCCTGAACGAACTCCGGGGAGGAGCAAGTGGGCTGCTGGCGGTTAAAGTTGAGCCTCCAACGGCGCCGGAAAACCCAGAGCAGGCGGCAGTCGCAAGCCAGCGGGTTATCGTACAACGCGAGGGTCTCCAGGTTGCCCACCGAATGGAAAACCGATTCCTCCAGGGTTGTCAGGGCGTTGCTGGAGACATTGAGTATTTTTAAGTAGTTCAATCCTCTGAAGGAATAAGGCTCTATCATCATCAGCCGGCCACCCACAAGGTGAAACTCCTGCAGCCTGAGTAGGTCATGAAGCCGGTTCCCTTCAATTATCTGGATGGGATTGTAAGACATGTTGAGGAACCGAAGGTAAACCAGATGCCGCAAAGCCAAGTAGGGAATCGTAGTCAGGTTCGCATTAGTGATCGTTAGGGACGTTAGGTTCAATCCATACAAGCAGTTGGTGGTCATGGTATCCAAGTAGGGCCAGTTGGCAATCTCCAACACTTTGAGGCGGTAGAGCCGTTTGAAACTATAGTCTCTAATGCTGTTGATGTTGAGGTTACGTAAACGCAGCGTGACCAAGCTGTGAAGGTGCGTGAAGGCCTCGGTTGGGACAGAGGTCAGGTTGCACTTTTCTAGCGTAAGCTGTTCCAAGCTGCTGAGGCCATGAAACGCCCGGTGGGATATAAAGACCAAGTCATTATCCCCCACCTCAAGAGAACGCAGGTTATACAGGTCCTGAAACATGTAGTCCAGCAGAATTACGATCTTATTTTCACTGATATCCAGCTTTGTTAGGTTACTGAGCCCTGTAAACACCCCCAGCTGAATAAGCTTAAGCTTATTGCTGCGAAGTCCCAGAGTCCGCAGGCCGTAGAGGTTGTTAAAAGCGCCGGGCTCAATGGCCGAGATGGTGTTTTCATTGAGCTCTAATTCTTCCAGGTGCGGGAAGGTGGAGAACTCATCCGGGTTGATGGTTTTGATACGATTCTTGCTGAGGTCCAGGAGTCGTGTTTCCAGTGGGATCCCCTCCGGAACGGACATCAGCTTCTTGCGGTGGCACATGACAGAGCGCTCCTGAACATTGCACTCGCAGCGTGACGGGCACCCTGTGGCGGAGCCAGACAGCACCGTGCCCAGCATCAAGATCAGAATGGGCTGCCAGCATGCCACCAGGAAGCTGTGCCCACTCACTTCCCCAGCTACCATCCTACCGGTTACCTGCATAGAAAGAGAGAAAAAGAAAAACAGAGCGTTTACTTCTAAAATACGTTCAAAGCAACCAAATCAATAAACTATTATAACGCACAGTATTGACTAAACATTTAAATGCATAATTTTCTTTGGTGAGTAGAATGTGCTTCTAAAATGGGAGTGAAATGTGTTTTTATCGAATATTGTTCATTCAGCATATGGGTAAAAGAGTTTTACAAAGACATTTTCTACACAGCAGAGACAATATTCCATTTCCAAAGCGTGCATCATTGCATTAAAGCCTCATAAAACTAAAGCACTATCTGAAGGATGATTGAATTATTTGTAACTGTGAGAAGATGCCAATGGCGCGCACTTGCGTAACGGTGCAAAATGGCACTTTTGCATTCATCTCCTTTGCTTTGAACCAAAACAAGTTTAACTTCAAAGGCTTTTAACACACAATAGCGCTCGTGCACGTGGAGCATAGGGACTCCATTGCAAGGGTTACATCATCATCATCATCATAAGTTATTCATAAATCTTCTTAAACCTTAGATGCACCCAAACAGCTAAGCAGCTAGTTAGAAGTCTCTTCCTGTGTCCCAACCTTTCCGCTCTCTCCAATCCTGCGACAGTTCGCACATTCATGTGTGCAAAAGATGGCACTGATTCATACGTGTGACAATTTTAGAGAAATACAGCAAGTCGTGTAAAATAGCACCTTTTGCATCACGTCTGAGGGATCTTCACAATCATTCGGGGTCTGTCTGTGTCATATAAAGAAATACAAATAAGGACATGCTGACCACATAGATCTATAAACAGATGGTCAAACGCTTCCTGATTCAGCGATAAATCATGCTCTCACATAAACCCGTAGTCTCAAAGGTTTGATTTGGTTCAGTCCCCACTGTGCACGATCCTCAGGGACGGATACAAACAAGAGAAATATAACCAAACTAACACCTTAGCAGAACAAAACATCGCATTTCGTCATAATTTTCAGGTGAAATAAAAGAATCGCTTAATCGCTTAATAAGTAGGGCTAGGCAAAAAAAAGAGATTTTTTTCGATTTATAGTTTTTTCCGTGGTTGATTCAAAATCGATTGTCACAGGCCACAAATCGATTTTTTTCTTATTTTATTTCCACAAACATTGAACGTAAGATTAACGTTAATCTAATTACTAGTCTTCTCCACTAGATGTCATACTTTTTTTGCCCTGCGTGATGTTACCAAGGAGCGAGAGGCGAGACTGTCATTGATTGATTCAGTCTATATTATAATATATTACAATATAATAAAATATTCTTATAATCTATATTCATTGAGTTGAATCGAGAATCAAGTATAAAAATCTAGTCTAGAATCTAAATCAAATTGAGAATCGAAATCGAATCGATCTGGAACATCCGAATCGATACCCAGCCCAGTAAGTATAAATTAACCTGGAGAGATTTATTGTTATGCATTCCTCTGAAAATTTCTTTTTAAAACTTAAAAATGTAATAATTGATGCAAAATAACCAATAATTGATAAAAAAATTATGCAAAAATAGTTAACTATATTGAACTATATTTAAAGGTGCAGTGTGTAAATTGTAGCGACATCTAGTGGTGAGGTTGCAACCAATGGCTCAGTCCACTGCTCTTCCCTCACTTATGAAACGCGTAGAGAAGCTACGGTAGCCACCACCAAAAAATGTCATCGACGGGAGACAACTTAGTAAAAAAAGTTTGTCGGTTAAGGGCTTCTGTAGAAACATGGCGGCACAAAATGGCGACTTCCACGTAAGGGGACCCTCGGTGTATATAGATAAAACGTCTCATTCTAAGGTAATAAAAACATAATGGTTCATTATAAAAAGGTCTTTATACACCCCTGATAATATAGTTTTATATATTACTTTGCATTTCTGTCAAGAGATCCTTTTAAAAATTACACACTGCACCTTTAATTAAAATGTACTTTTTTAAGGATTTAATTCAATACTTTTTTTGTCAATATTTATTGTGAACATTTCTTTACAGTATTTGTTGCAATGCATTCTGTGATTGTCTTCTTTACAACGGATGCGCTCCTGCATAGCTAAGTGGTACAGCATTGTGTTAACAGTGCAAAAGGTCATGGGTTTTAACCTAGTGAACACACATACTGATAAAAAATGCATACCTTGTAATGCACTGTAAGTCGCTTTGGATAAAAGCGTCTGCTAAATGCATAAATGTAATGCAAAAGATATGTGCAATGCCACCTTACAACGTGGCTAAAAGATGGTAACCTAAAATCTAATGCCACGGTATAATGTAGGCAGCTCAATGCAGTAAGTTTAGATACAGAGTTTCCAAAAGATCTCACATTTATACTTCATTTAGCTTGTCGTCACGCTATTCACTGCCAACCAGATGTGATTCTGAGTTTGGTTTCATTACCACCTACACAGCAGAGAAATCTTTTATTGAGAGCATCAATGCGCGTTCATTTCCTGTTGTCGTAACGCAACCCCGTCGCACGATCATAAAGAAGACATACAACTCGCATTAAGCATCCTGATGCCTCCGATGATTACTTCTGCCCTCTAAGACTCCGGTAAACATCGTGCCTCCTGATGTTGATCTCGACGCACCCCGCAAACAAAAGTCTTTTAAGCTCAGAGACCTTGGAGAACCTTTGTTATCCTTAAAATGCCTCTTCGGAGCAACTTTTTGCAGCCAAGACCATTGAAAAGAGTCAGTGGTGCGCAGAATGCCACCCACAGAAACATTCATACATTTGCTAGATGAGTCTGTATGTGTGTGTTATGAAACTGTAAAGATCTTGTTAGCAAATTCTCAAGTGGAAATTAAAAACTTTTCTTTTTAATTTGCATCAATCAACGCTATGGAATGTACTGAACAAGCATTACAAGAAGTTATATAAATTAAAATAGGCTATGTAACCCTGCCTGCAAAAACCCAGCTAACGTTGTTTTTTGTAATTTGCTGTTTTCTACGTACATAAAATCATAATGTAAAGAACAGTCGGTGAAAATATAACCTTGATATCTTTTATACTGACTGATGAGGTGATGTCAAACATTGAAATCAATGTAAAATCAATAAACAAATGCTAACTTGAATTTCACAGACATGACCACATACGGTTATTTTTTTATACAGTATCCTCCAATCCATATGATAGTTTTGGTTGTTTGTACAGTACGACCAAAGGAATTGTTTGCCAAGTTAGCGCCTCTACCGGCAGCAGGTGAAGTTTTTAAGATGTCAAATAAATCTTTGGTGTCCCTAGAGTACATATGTGAAGTTTTAGCTCAATAAATCATATAGATAATTTATTATTGCATGTTAAAATTGCCACTTTGTAGGCGTGAGCAAAAATGTGTAGTTTTTGAGTGTGTCCATTAAAATGCAAATGAGCAGATCCATGCACTACATGGCAGTGCTGTGGTTGGATAGTACAGATTAAGGGCCGTTATTTTCCCCATCTTTTTTTATTTTTTTTGTCCCTTTCTCTTTTATTTTTTATTATAAGTGCAAAACATACAAGAGATAGTTAAGTAGTAAACAACAAAAACAAAACAGACAACAAAAACAACAATTGTGACAATGATTTGTTCTGCTCAATGATATAATAAATAAATGAATAATGAACTAAACGGATAATAATACAGATGATAAAATTGTTATGAAGCAATGATAATAAGCAAAATAATAATAATAAGTCATAATAATAATAATAATAATAATAATGTTAAACAGATAATAATACATATTTGGGTAGTATTAATAATAATAATAATAATTATTATTATTATTATTATAACATCATGTATATTATGCAATAACAGTATTTACAATAATAATGGTAATATCCATGATAATTCGGGATTGTTATGGTTTTAGGATCCCCCCCCCCTTCTGACATCACAAGGGGAGCCAAATTTCAATGACCTATTTTTTCACATGCTTGCAGAGAATGGTTTACCAAAATGAAGTTACTGGGTTGATCTTTTTCACATTTTCTAGGTTGACAGAAGCACTGCGAACCCATTTATAGCACTTAAACATAGACAATGTTAAATTTTCATGATAGGTCCCCTTTAAAATACTGGTGTATGAAATTATATATTGGGTTATAATTTTGCTATGATGACATGCATTGGGATATGATTTTTTTGTATTTTTATTAAACATTATACTATTCAGGCTTTAGGGCAAATAATGTACCCATTTTTTTACTATATGATATAAAACACAGCATACAAACAGTCACAACTTTAAAAAAAAAGTGTAATAAGGTCAAACGATCGATTTATATGAAGAAAAGACGCAAACGTGATGACAATCCTCTGTAAATGTCAGATCCGATGTATACTGGTTCAAAAGTTGCCACCAGAAGAAGCAATGATACGTCATCTTTAAGAATTTCTTTGTGAAATAGCATTGCCTCTCGCATGTCTGGTGACCAATTGCATCATTACGTCAGCTAAGCATGTGAAGCGCTATTGGCTGTGACCGACTGCATCATGGTCTGAACGGTTTATGTTTGAATGAGTCCCAATTTGAAGGCTTTGAAGGTTTGAACCTTTGAAGGCTGTATTCTAAGACCGATTGCGTCACAGCAGTGCGACTGAAGGCTAGTAAGGCCGTCCCAATTGGAAGGCTGCTTAAAATTAAGCCTCCAAATTAGGGATGTTAACAATTAATCGATCTTCGATTAATTGTCGATAAGAATTAAATCAATTAAACTTAACGATTGTCGAAAAAGCAAGCACATGTGTCCGGCGCCTGCGCAAAGCACATACACAGCTGGTGAAACAACTAACCAAGCGCAAAGAAGTTAAACTAGCCATGATCACAACGATGCTCGATGCCAAACACGCACTTGGGCTTTTTAACCTCATTCGAGGCGAGGCTCACTGCTAACGCAACGAAATGGCATTCGCAGAGGATCTGAGAGGGTTCGATGCCGAAAATCTAAACACAGTTAGGATACTGAAAGCAAAGACCCTCTTCAAGGAAGCCTGCAAGATTAGCATAGCAACGCTGCTTTACACAGGGAAGGAGACCAGAAGCTGTTTTTAAATAGATTAAAATGTAAAACTTAAATTCTGGTAAGAAACTGTTAAATGTAAACTGTAACTGATTGTCGTTACACTCTGAACGCCCGCAACATATATCATTGATCATCTTTATTGACTGGCTGAGGCGCTACATGCTAAACACTGTTGCGGGTTTTCAAATGGAAGGTTGAAGTCTTCATAATAAGCATCTTTGCTGAAAGTACGCCGCAGGTCTAAAGCTGAGGTGACGACGGGAAAAGTGCCCTTTGTGTGCTTCTTGGACATAATTACAACAAGCGGTGTATCAATGACTCGAAAAGCGAGGTGAACAACTAGAAAAATAACACTTTATGATAATTAAACTTTTATTTTGTCAAGGACGCACAGACTTTCATCCGACTGTTCGGAGTGCCCGTTATGAGGCGGAGTTTACTGTGTCTATTAGTCATTATATTTCATTACGAGATTAAATTGATGATTCTTATCAAAACACCAACTACATTGACTCATTTTACAATCCCACTAGCATGTTATTTAGACAAAATAAAATCTTTTAATTTGCGCAAGGAAGCTGGCGTTTTTACGCACACTCTTATGTCATTGGCTATGACACTGCAGTAAAGGCTTATTGCACTAATACTGTTAATGATTATTCGATTGATTGATCGTTAATTTAAAAGATCATCGAATATGGGAAAGTGCATAATTTGACATCCCTACTCCAAATGTGTCTTTATACCTCCGCACTGCTAAGGATAGAACAACTGAATCCTTCAAAGCCTAGGCTATTTCAAGATTCATTGCGCGCCTGTAACGACTGAATATTTTAAAATAAACAGTTAAAACCTTTATTAAATAAAAGTGTGTGCAGAAAAAAGTTTTTTTGTCACTATTTTAGTATTATAAGGTTGATTAAAAACTGAGTAAAACTCAGTCTTTAAGGAGAAAAAAGTGGATCACCGACTACATTTCCCTCTAGTGGGCGCAGTAATAGTAGTACTATGAAAAGTTACCTGTTTTTTCACTTTTGTGTCTTTAAACGCTCGTTTTTTGGGGTCGACAGCTTATAAAAACTTATTTCTGTTTTTTTTTGGCTTGTCAGCAGAACATATTGTCACACAGCAGCTTTTAGGCATTATTCTGTTTTTTGTAATAAGCCAGAAATGACAAGGAGGCAGCCTCTCGCAATACAAAGTCAATGGAGACGGATGGATTGTTTTCTCCCGGTGGGTGTGGTTTTCAGGTTATGACGCGTTGTGCTCTGTCTCTATACACTTTTTTTACAATAAATTAATTATACACAGAAAATATTTTTAAATTTTTTGTTTTTTCACGTTAAATTGTAAGTATGGTCATGTACTTTCAATATAACAAACTACACATTTAATTACAGATATTTGTTGTAAATTTACATGAATTGGTATATAATTTAAGAAAACAGAAAAATAATATATAAATAATATAGTATTTTCCTTTATAAAATTAATGACATAATACTTTTAAAAAAAAGAGAGTTGAGCTGTTAATTGACAGATAATGTTTGTAATTTTACAGAGTTTCAATTATAATTTTAAATAATGGTAAACCACTGTCATAAATTTAGAGTAATTGGTCATAAAATATGATATTTTTTACAGTGTACAGCAGGTGAGGCAACTTATGGATCCTCTAAAGGCTAGACCGTCTCATTTCAGTGCTCTTTGCGGACTTCGTAGGCTGCGACCTTCGAATTGCATGCAATAAATACCTTGCGTGTTGTGTTTTATATGGTTAAGAACTGGTTGGATTTAGAAGCTCCAAAATATCTTTAAAACCATAATTGTTTTTGAAACTATTTCTACATTTACAAAATGAAATCTGATGAATAAAAAAACATTAAAACGTAACCGCTAGAGGACACTAATCGCTTAAGCGTACCTTGATGTCATATTTGATGCTTGCACAAACAAACTGTTAGGTTGTTATTAACTGTAGGACAGTCTCTTATTTTATACCTATATAAATCGCTCCTAAGGTAGGAAATGCCTACACAGAACTTTTTTATTGTAGGGGCATCATTAATTATGCTAATTTATATCATATTTTTATTTAGCATATTAAATTAACAGCCCTTCTTATTTGGCAGACACTTGCAGATGAAGGCAATTTGAATGCCTACTTGTAATTTGTTGATTTGTAATGAATAATCAGCAGTCATCCCACTGTGAGCCCAGCTGTTCATCTGGATCAATGATGAAGCATGCATTCAAGAGACAGAGTTTGGCTGGGTACGCTCTGCATGTGGCGCAGGAGTGGCGTTAAACCGCTGGGGAAGGACAATGAAGTGGCCTGCAGCGTGCGCTGCCAAAAAACCTCACAACATATAAAAATGTAAAGATGACGTGAAAGAGCTCGTTTAGGGAAGTAATTTGTAAAATAACATTTACATGTATGAATTTGGCAGAAGGTTTCATCCAAAGCAAATTACAGTGCATTATAATCTATACAATTTATCCGTACCTTTGTTCCCTAGGATCGAACACATGACTTTTGTGCCACTAATGCAATGCTCTACCATTGAGCTACAGTAACACTACTGTACGTAATGCGCCATGGTTGACTGTTGCATCCCGTATGTTTTTTAATCAAAATAATTTGATTTTGTGTCTTCAATTCACATATTGATGTACAGCCTGAAAGCACTGTAAATCTCTTTGGATACGAGCATCTGCCAAATGCATAAACAATGTATATGTAAGTTATTGTGCGAAGCAACGGAGAGGTGGCACGTACAGTAAAGCAATGCCGGCAAATAATTTGTAAAGCAAGACAGCGAGGCAGTTAGTATTAAGCGACATGGTGACGCATCATCTCCTCCATTCTGCCGTGATCACATTTCTACGTGTTGCATCATTACTGTAGCTATTATATATTTCTTATGTTTATTTGAACGTACCACAGTATGATGTGAATTACAGCACTGTGGCGCAGGACATGGTTTCCGAGTGGTAACAATCTCATTTAATGCTTGTAGATAAATACCTGAGCAGTGAAATCCTCCACACATCTGTCACAGTTATAGTAACAGCATGCTTAGTCTCTAATCTAATTCACAATCAGCCTGCTTGATAATCCTGTACACACACACACGCACGCGCACACAGACAACCCCTTTACACTTTAGGTTCTTGTAGGTCACTCTGGTACATGGACACCTTACAGGAAAACATAGTTAAACACACACTTAGACAAGAATAGCACAGCTCCGACTGATCTCCGTACATCACTCTGATTAATGTAATGAAGCGAGTAGTAATGGCGACTTTGAATCTTTCCAGTGACATAAACCTCTCCAAACCATTCAGCGAGACATCTAGCACTGATTCATTTAACAATTAGTACAGTGAGTTTCTGTTCTCTTGCAGTTAATGCTATTTTAATTATGTGTGATCATGTGTAGCCCATTTCAGACCACACTTAAAAAACACAAAAACAATAAAAAAAATTATCTATCTATTGATTTGTCTGTCTATCTATTCATTTGTGTGTCTGTATATATATTTATGTACCTGTCTGTCTGCCTATGTGTGTGTGTGTGTGTGTGTGTATCTATTTGTCTATTGATTTGTCTGTCTATCTATTAATTTGTCTGTCTGTCTATCTATTAATTTGTCTGTCTGTCTATATATTCATCTATCTGTCTGTCTTTCTGCCTAAGTGACTGTCTATGTATTCATCTATTCATCTGTCTATCTGTCCGTCCATCCGTCTGTCTGTCTGTCTGTCTGTCTGTCTGTCTGTCTGTCTGTCTGTCTGTCTGTCTGTCTATCTATCTATCTATCTATCTATCTATCTATCTATCTATCTATCTATCTATCTATCTATCTATCTATCTATCTATCTATCTATCTATCTATCTATCTATCTATCTATCCATTTGTCTGTCTGTCTATCTATTCATCTGTCTGTCTGCCTACCTGACTGTCTCTCTATCTATTCGTCTGTCTGCCTGTCTTTCTATTCATCTGTCTATCTATTAATTAATTTGCCTTTCTGTCAGTATATTCATCTATTCATCTGTCTATCTATCTGTCTGTCTGTCTGTCTGTCTGTCTGTCTGTCTGTCTGTCTGTCTGTCTGTCTATCTATCTATCTATCTATCTATCTATCTATCTATCTATCTATCTATCTATCTATCTATCTATCTATCTATCTATCTATCTATCTATTCATTTGTCTGTCTGTCTATCTATTCATCTGTCTGTCTGTCTGTCTGTCTGTCTGTCTGTCTGTCTGTCTATCTATCTATCTATCTATCTATCTATCTATCTATCTATCTATCTATCTATCTATCTATCTATCTATCTATTCATTTGTCTGTCTCTCTATCTATTCGTCTGTCTGCCTGTTTTTCTATTCATCTGTCTATCTATTAATTAATTTGCCTTTCTGTCAGTATATTCATCTATTCATCTGTCTATCTATCTGTCTGTCTGTCTGTCTGTCTATCTATTCATCTATCTGTCTGTATATCTGTCAGTCTATTCATTTGTCTGTCTGTCTGCCTAAGTGACTGTCTATCTATCTATTAATTTGTCTGTCTGTCTGTCTGTCTGTCTGTCTATCTATCTATTCGTTGGTCTGTCTGTCTTTCTATTCATCTGTCTGTCTGTCTGTCTAAGTTACTTGTCTATCTATCTATTCATTTGTCTGTCTGTCTTTCTGACTGTCTATCTATCTATATATCTGTATGTCTGTCTGTCTATTCATCTGTCTGTCTGTCTGCCTACCTGACTGTCTCTCTATCTATTCGTTTGTCTGTCTGCCTGTCTTTCTATTCATCTGTCTATCTATCAATTAATTTGCCTTTCTGTCTATATATTCATCTATTCATATGTCTATCTATCTATCTGTCTGTCTGTCTGTCTGTTTATCTATTCATCTGTCTGTCTGCCTACCTGAATGTCTCTCTATCTATTCATCTGTCTATCTATCAATTAATTTGCCTTTCTGTCTATATATTCATCTATTCATCTGTCTATCTATCTGTCTATCTATCTATCTATCTGTCTGTCTGTCTGTCTGTCTGTCTGTCTGTCTGTCTGTCTGTCTGTCTGTCTGTCTGTCTGTCTCTCTGTCTGTCTATCTGTATATCTGTCAGTCTATTCATTCGTCTGTCATCTTTCTATCTATCAATTTGTTGGTCTGTCTGTCTGTCTTTCTATTGTTCTGTTTGTCTGTCTAAGTGACTTGTCTATCTATCTATTCATTTGTCTTTCTGTTGGTCTATATATCTACTAATTTGTTGGTCTCTCTGCCTATCTTTCCATTCATCTGTCTGTCTCCCTAAGTGACTGTCTATCTATGTATTCATTTGTCTGTCTGACTACCTGCCTGTCTGTCTATCTATTCATTTGTCTGTCTACCGGTCAATCTATTCATTTGTTTGCCAGTCTGTCTATCTATCTGTTTGTCTGTCTACTGTATTGATCTGTTTTTTTTGTCTGTCTGTCTGTCTATCTATCTATTCATCTGTCTGTCTGCTTGCATGACTGTCCATCTACCTATTCATCGGTCTGTCTGTCTGTCTGTCTGTCTGTCTGTCTAGCTATCTATCCATCTGTTTATTTAGCAATCCACCCACCCATCCATCCATTGTTTTCTATATGTCTGTCTGATCAAAATCTCCAGTTCTTATCAAAACACAATTTCTTTCCAGGTTTTGAGAGCCTGTCGTGTATTCTTGTGCTATAGTCTTTGAAGGCAGAACCAGACCCCAAAGTATTCACATCACTAGAAGAGAAAGACTACATCTCAACAGAAAATAAAATAATGGAACAAGACTTTAGTCTCTCTCTATCTCTCTCTCTCTCATGATCTTCAGCTGAATCTGCTCTTAGTTATTTGCTGCACTTGGTGCAGAATCAGCAAACTGTGACCGAACATTCCCTTATTAGAGACATTCCCCTTTCTTCCTCATTATTGTCCTCTCTCTTCCTCTCCCATCTGTAGAGGATCTCTGCAGAGAAGCCAAACCGAGCTTCAGATCCACTATCGACTTTCTAAAAACATATCCTCCCAAAAAATCCTGCTTCAGCTTGCAGCCCTAACAGCTCCTGAGAGCTAAAAACATCTCAGATTTCTGCTCTCCTCCCCTCAAGCTCTGATTTTCTTTCTCCGAGGGCAGAGAGACACATTGACCCTGAAGATGAATGGATAAAACATTGACAAAAGCCCAGAAAGGCAGCTAGAATCGGGAACACGGAGATCCGCAGGTGCTCATAACATCAGACACGAGGAATCAATCAGGGTGGGAAGAGAGGTTTTCTGTCTACACTGCTCCAACATTCCCAGCAAATATTTGCCTTGTCAATACGGGTCAATGCGGTCAGACACAAAACAATAATATACTAACACTAAATACTGGTAAATTAAATTAAAACTCTTAAGTCAATTCTTAGTGATGTTTTTGTGAGTAATTCTCAGAGGTTTGCTAAATATGAACCCTGATCTGTAACAGACATCTAAATGTAAAAATCCTCAACAATTACCGTATTTTCCGGACTATAAGTTGCTCCGGAGTATAAGTCGCATCATTCAAAAATGTGTCATGAAGACGAAAAAACATATTTAAGTCGCAATGAACTACACGTTGCATTTATTCAGAAAATTATTTCACAAAATCCAAGCCGAAGAGCAGACATTTAATCTAAAAAGGCAAGTTTTTCAACTAAACAATAGCACACAGAACAGCAGACTGAATAAATGTCCGTACGTTAACGTAATACAAACAGTTGTTTACACGATACACAATAGCATACTGAACATGTCTGAAAGGCTAAATAGGCTAAATGAACAGAACAAGCCAATGAGCATCAAGCGCATTCACTGAATTCATTGAATTACATAAATACAGGAGCAGCATATAGCGAACTCTTGCGGCTGTAGACGGTAACGTTGTCTTTTGGTTCATATAATGCAAAATTAATTCATATTGACTTACAAGTCACGCCTGACTAGAAGCCGCAGGACCAGCCAAACTATGAAAAAAAGTGTGATTTATAGTCCTAAAAATACGGTAATTTTCAATTGGGCGATGGCATTGACCAACACGATCAAATGGCAATTTGTAAGTATTTTACGAGGTGGCCAACTCGTATTAATTTCTATGACCACATTCGTACATTTTTGTACGATTTGCTTTGGCTTATATGTTGAGGTTAGGGGTGAAGTTATATTATTGTTTTCATAAGAATCATGCGTATTTGTACGATTCGCTTATTATTCATAAGAATCATACGTGCAGACTCGTACAATATGAGATCAGGCTGCATTGACATATCATGTCATTATAACAGAAAAGTACTTAAAGAGCACCTATTTAATTTATAAAAAAACAACATTATTTTGTGTGTATTTTTTGTAGTCCAAGAAAAGAAATTTATGTTGGAGACGATAACTCGCCCCACCGTTTACTTTGGGGTTTGTACCTTTTGCACATCGTTAACATGTAATACACACTCACACATCAAAAGAAATGTAAAATCATGAATCATAGTTGCTCTTTAAAATTACTTTAAGTCGCAATGAAGTTGAAATTAAAAACTTCAATTTAAAAATTCATGCACTCATAATCGAAACAATCTTTACTTCTGGTCACAGGCTATGGCAGGTGGGCGGGGCTTGGGAAAAGATCTCAGCGATTAGCAAATAGCAAAATGCTCCAACTACCAACAATCCAATCAGTTCTCGATAGACGAATTCAAGTCCAGCCCTACGTTTTTTCATTTCAGAAGCCGTTTCACTCGGATACGTCAACATAAGACAATCGCTACTTTAGTTTCATTGTGAATTTAAAAACTGTAAAACTCTTCAGGGCCTGTGTGACTTTGTGAAAGAGGTCCTTTGATACTCAAGGCTGACTTTGATATTTTCACAGATTTGTGACGGTTTTCATAAATATTTAAGGTGTTTACGAAAAAGCAGACATATCTCTTTTATACTGTAGGTATTCAAGGATGTATTTTTTTAACATTTTAAAATGTCTTTGGTCAGGTAGTAGTAATAATGTTTCTTCAAAAAGACATGTATAAAATATTAAAATACAGGAATATAAATGTAGATTAAAAAATGTATTAATGTATAATTATGGCCCAGGGGCATGTGGTTTTATGGGCAGTCTGGACGTGTATGTGGAGAGAGTTTTAAATGGCAAACACACGCACACAAACTAGATTTAAAACCTGGTAAGCTGCCTCATCTATTGGCTACATAGGAAACTTCTAAGGAATCAAAAACTCCCTAAGTAACTGGTCATCCACATTATTAATAAATTATCCACATTAGCTGTCAATCATAAATAGTGTCCCTCCCTTTTGTTCAATCTGTTTTGTTCATTGTGATATCACAAAGCCAATATTTCAGTCTAATGAGATATGTAGATCTCGGCTATTCATAGCACACTGACGGAAAAATTGGGTCCCAGGCTGTCATGGGGGCAGTACCCTTATATGTATATCCAAATATGTATAATTTATGTACAGATATGTATACATTTGGTACCAATATGCACTTTTGGGGGGTTCCCAGACAGGGCTTATCCTAGTCCCAGACTAAAATGCATGTTTGAGGTGCTTTAATTTTAAAACACCTTGTCCTGTTTAATTTTAACATATTTCTTTGACATTGTTTTGTCTTAAGATGCACATCTGTAGTGTTTTTTTGTAAGGTGGGTCATTCTACAGAAAAGGTGGAATTCGGGTGATGGAAATCTGCTTAAATGAGCTTCTTTCAACATACACAAAACTTCTTTAATAGCATGAATTAACTTGTCAAATATATGAATTCGCAAAACAGGGAGCTTAATCTATTTTTTACTTTTTAATATATTTTAATAAAGAATCCATGAGTCAATTATTTGTCATTGGTGTTACCTGTGATTTAAACAACATTAATGTTGATACTAAATATTTTTTCTCATTACAGCTTGTGTATTTAGTTAAAGGTTAAGTAGAGGAAAGATAACAGCAAAAAATAATTTATTATTAATATTTGTTTAATTAAATTCTTCATCTTTACCCAGCATTGTATGAAATTATTTGATTCTTAGTTTGACTTTTGTCTTTAAAAACAACAAAACCAAAAATCAGAGGTGTAAAGTACTCGAGTAAATGTACTTCGTTACTGTACTTAAGTATTTTTTGGGCTACTTTGTACTTGTACTGAGTATCAAAAATATAGGCAACTTTTACTCTCTACTCAATTACATTTTTGATTGGGTATTTGTACTCTTTACTCCACTACATTTGAAATGACACTTAACGTTACTCGCTACATTGTTTATTCGTCAAATAAAAACAAGACGAAAGTGTCAGAGGGTGATGATGGATAGAATCTGTGGTCGCGAGGTTACACGCACACACACAACTGAGGGACTTCATTGGCGCTACGCAGGGCGCAGGGCAATCGTATGAAATCAAAGTACTGCGAGAGCGAATCAAATGCATATGGAGAAGGGTCAGGGGATCTCTGGATAATCCGTAATTCGTTTGTAATTATAAAACGAAAATACCGTTTTTCTGTTTTTTGTTTCAAAACTAAAACCCAAATAACTGTTTTTGGTGTCAGAATCAAAAAACGAAAAACCAATTAAACACGGCCGGTTTTTCGTTTTTGGCGATCAGTTTGATCGTTATTCCTTTTTGAACAAAGAATGAAGAATGTCTTTAAACTTCAGTCAATTCGTTTTTCGTTTATTGCAAGTGGTGCCCGCTGCAGAGCTAAATGGGCGGAGCTGGAGCTCTAGCGAGGCGTGGCACCCTCGCTGGATCTAGTGGGCGTAGCAGCATCAAGTGCGCAGGCGCAGATAGAGTTTGTTTAAACTTCCTGTACAGCTTTTTTTTTTTTTTTATTGAACAAATATTCATGTACAAACAATAAGGCAATAATAATAGTTGTAAACATTAAACGTACAAATCAGGTGCAGATGTATAAAACAACAATACACATATACAAAATATATATATATATAAATTAAATAATAAATAAATGCAAAAAAAAAAAAATAATAAATAAAATAAAAAAATAATAATAATAATAAGGGGCTAGGGTTTTTCTTCTAAATCATATTCACATATGATGGACAAAAGACTAGTTGCATTTTTCTTCTTAATCACTTTAAGGGCTTTTATAAATGAAACAAATTCAGCATGAAATGCAAAAAAACTCGGTATCACCTTTCTGTATTTTGATTTATGTACAAAAAATTTCCCAAGCATGAGGATATTATTAACCAAGAAATTGTCTTTGTTATTTTCCAGTAAAAGTCCATATGTAATGTCCTTTGCAGTGAAGTCTTTGAGGAGAAATATCTTTGGGTAAAGCCAGTCATAAATATCAGTCCATAAGGCCTCCACATACATGCAGTGAAAAAACAAATGCTCTGTGGTTTCAATGTCATCACAAAATACACATTTATTTGAGTCAAATCCAAATCTAAGACGTAAAAATTCACTTGATGGATATATCCCATTTAGAATTTTGAAATGAATTTCTTTTACTTTGGGAGGTAAGGGGAATTTTAAATATTTGGTTCTAAGTCTGTGAATGGTGTCTTTTGAAAAATAATTTAAAATTGAGTTTTTATAAATTATTACAGGATAAGAAATGTCATTGAAAATATTTCTAACAGTTATGTTTGAAAGTTTGGATTCTTTGAACTCACGGCCATCAACTAAAAGAACTGGGAGATGTGGGATTGCAGCATCAGAATATAAGAGAGTTTCTTTAATTAGGCATACAACAGACTTAGGAATGGCTTTAGTAATAGAATCAAATTTGGCTCGATTACAAATAATATTATATTTAACACAGAAATTTTCATATGATATAATTCCACTATTTATATCAATTAAATGAGACACTGACCAAATACCTTTCTCCATCCAATTCTTTTCAAACATTGATTTCTTCCTGTACAGCTTGTATCAAGTACTTCGGAGTATTGCACGTGAAGAAAACGGTAATTTAAAGATAAACTGAACTTTAATATGTATATAAAATCTTAATCTTACAATTATCGCTGTCTTTCGGGAGTATGTTGAGTTTCGCGTTAAACACTCGATAGCTAATGTGCTAACATTCTCCCGTCCACCACAAGTGGTACGTAGTGTTTTTATTGTAGTTTTTATTTTTTGAATTTAAATATTTGTTTAACCTGCACAGGTGCACCAGACAATACTTTTGCGAGGACAGGATTTTATGCTGTTTATATCACTGTGCCTAGTGCCTACTGTGTAAATAAGCATTTACACGAGCTCTGAAATCATGCAGTTCAATAAAAAGGTATGTGTGAGTGAATTAAATATTTTAATTATACTGTGTTTGATAAACATCATGTTTGTTGAACCTTTCTGTTTGTGCATGTCATAGTAATTTCTTCCTTGCATTTAAAACTGAAAACATATTGTTAATTTAATATTTTCTCTTGTTGTGAAACCTTTGGGATGTCTGAATTTAAACTACTTTATTTCAGTTGTTATAATAGTTTACGTCTACGTAACATTACTTATGACAAGTTAAAAACATGTATATAAATACTCTTTATGTTGTGCTCTTGAGCAAGGTGATTCATCACAAAAGCTGTTTATATGCAATGCACTGTACAAAACATGTAAACAAGACAATGACGCTAATTTATTCTTTCTATGTTTTAGATTTATCATCATCAAGCATGGTCTCAAGTACAGACGATCCCACATTTTAAAATGTGTAAAAATCAAGCCTCTGGACAACCTACCATTGGCTGCAGCACCACCTTCATCCCCAGCATTAGCATCCCCATCTTTATTTCCCCTCGACATTGGAACATGTCTGTACTGATTTTGAGGTACAGCTTTTTAACTTCTTGCTGCTTGTAAACTTGTTTAAATATCTTTAGTGGAGTATTAAGAGAACAAAGTACACAGTTGTCACAAATAACCCACTGAGGGTCAGTTAAGTAAACCAAGTACACGTTTTAACAAAACTGTAAACAAACAGAAAGACTTAACTTAAAAAAAAAAAACAATCACTAGATGTGACAGCTATATACTGTATTAATTGTATATAGTCTAATTGTGTTGTCTATAATTAACAGGGTGCCCCTCTACAGCTAGGAGGAATTGATTGTGGGGTATTTATGTTGATGGTAAGTGGTCTTTTATTTGCTGTAGTGTACACCTGTCTCTGTGTACTAAACACAGCATTTGTTAATATTGTTTTGTTTTTTGTATGTACTCTGTTATGACTGTGAGAAAACATTTAAAAAAACGATTAAGATTTTTGATTGCTATCTTTTGCCAGTCTGACACACCAATAATCATGAAGTGGTGGTGCTCAGTTAATTTAGAAATGTCCTCTGACAAAGTATGATATTGATAACTATACTTATGATAAAACCTCCATTCTGTGCATTTCCAGTATGCAAAGAATATATATAAATAAAGCAATGCATGCCTAAAAACATTCTAATGTTTGTCTCTTCTTACAGTCAAGTCCCACAACTACTCACCCAGAAAGTAACATATGCAGATAACATGAAATTCACTCCACCTGAGTCAGATGTCATGGAGATCATCCAGACACCAGAAGTAGATGTATGTAGCGGGAATGTTTATGTACTGATTGACTTGTTTAACTTGTTAATGTGTGTATTAACCTTTCCTGTTTCATGAATTTGTTTATGAGCAGTACATCATTTTTAATTATATTATTATTGGAATTCTTATATAGCACACAGGACTCAGCGGTGATAAGAAACATTCAGCTGACCTGTGAGTGGCTAAAGGAGACCACTTGCTGGGAAGATGAGCTGCAAAAGATCTAAAGGATGATGCCCTGTTGGCTATAACAATGTTGGACTTGTTTATAAACACCATGTTTTATGAGGGTGAAAGGAATGAAGAAGAAATGTCGATTCCCTTCCCTTTTATATTTTAGAGGAGAGCAGGAGATATATGAGACAAAAGAGTTATTCGTTGTCTTGTGAATCTACTAGTGGGGATAGACTAATGTAAATATTGATTTTTTTGATTGGTTTTGTAAAATACCATTAAATGTTTGTGTGAACTGTAAAGTGATGTGTTCTTGAAATAAATTTATAATATTTATTATTGTATCTTATTATACCATTAAAGTCTTGTGTTCTTGAAATATTCATGATATTATTTTATATCTTCTTATTATAACATTTTATATAGATTTCTTTTATGTTAGATGCATATTTTGCTAAATTTGGGTTAATAGAAACCAATAAATACACATGTAGGACAGTGGAGTACAACACTTGTACACCTGAGTATGTGACTATTAAATTACATTTATCTTCTACAAAAATGTAGTAGAAGTGAATGCTTTACTAATGTCAAAGCACATTGTATGTCCTCTGCTGTGGTAGGTCACACGGTTGGTTTTGGACTACTTGTCTGCTTATTCATTAAAAATAGCATAATGCATAGCCTATCACATAAAGGTTGAATCTTTTCAAAGTTACAGTCAATATTCCATTTAAATTTGCAATATCATTTTTACACCATATGCTTTCACATTTACATACAATAAGGGCAGATTAGGTAACCTAGTCTTATTTATTATTATTATATGTATTTATTTATTGAATTAATCAGATGATTTCGTAATACAACAAGGTTGTATTAAACATTAGTAAATGCATTAATGGCCTTGTCACTTTCAGATATTTACATCATGGTTTATGGTAAGCCACAGAAACTAGTATAAATGTATAAAAGTATAATATGACCTTAACATTATAACATTTACAGAAGGTTTTAGTCTTCACTCATCCACTATGCTTGTAAATCATTTAAGGGCATATATGCAAGTGAAAGTGTTGCAATGCAGATCCCTGCTTCACTGTACTGTTGTACATTTGTATTTAAAGACATAATTTGACATCATCCAATTCCACAAAGTAGTTCACAATTCAATTCAAAACTGTGGCTTACCATAAACCCTGATGTAAATATCTGAAAGTGACAACAAGGCCCTTTTATGGAGGAAGGAGTGGTGTGCTGCTTTGCCAGTGAAAGCTTACTATCTGTGCACCCCTCTTTATTTGTGTCCACCGCAACGTGTGGGTTGTGAACTAATCTAAATTATCGATAACACTTTACAACAAGGTTGTATTTGTTTAGATTAGTTAATGCATTAGCTAACATGAACTATCAAATAACAATACTTCTACAGCATTTATGAATCTTAGTTCATGTTAATTTCAGCATTTACTAATACATTTATAAAATCAAGCTTTGTAACTGTTAACGTTAATGTATGAACTAAATAAATGTATTGACATTAACTAACATTAACAAGAATTAATACTTGCTGATATTTTTCATGTTAATGCATTTACTAATGTTTAATACGACCTTGTTGTATTACGAAATCATCTGATTAATTCAATAAATAAATACATATAATAATAATAATAATAAATAAGACTAGGTTACCTTATCTGCCCTTATTGTATGTAAATGTGAAAGCATATGGTGTAAAAATGATAGAGCAAATTTAAATGAAATATTGACTGTAACTTTGGATAGATTCAACCTTTATGTGATAGGCTATGCATTATGCTATTTTCAATGAATAAGCAGACAAGTAGTATAATACCAACCACGTGACTTCCCACAGTAGAGGATATATAATGTGCTTTGAGATTAGTGAGGCATTCGCTTCAACTACATTTTTGTAGAAGATAAATGTAATTGAATAGTGACATCCTCAGGTGTCCTACAAGTGTTGTACTCCACTGTCCCACAAGTGGATTTATTGATTTCTATTAACCCAAATTTAGCAAAATGTGCATCTAACATAAAAGAAATCTAGATAAAATGTTATAATAAGAAGATATAAAATAATATCATGAATATTTCAAGAACACGATACTCTAATGGTATAATAAGATACAATAAAAAAAATATTATAAATTTATTTCAAGAACACATCACTTCACAGTTCACACAAACATTTAATGGTGTAAACAAAACCCACGAATAACTCTTTTGTCTCATATATCTCCTGCTCTTCTCTAAAATATAAAAGGGAAGGGAATCGACATTTCTTCTTCATTCCTTTCACCCTCATAAAACATGGTGTTTATAAACAAGTCCAACATTGTTATAGCCAACAGGACATCATCCTTTAGATCTTTTGCAGCTCATCTTCCCAGCAAGTGGTCTCCTTTACCCACTCACAGGTCAGCTGAACGTTTCCATCACCGCTGAGTCCTGTGTGCTATATAAGAATTCCAATAATAATATAATTAAAAATGATGTACTGCTCATAAACAAATTCATGAAACAGGAAAGGTTAATACACACATTAACAAGTTAAACAAGTCAATCAGTACATAAACATTCCCGCTACATACATCTACTTCTGGTGTCTGCATGATCTCCATGACATCTGACTCAGGTGGAGTGAATTTCATGTTATCTGCATATGTTACTTTCTGGGTGAGTAGTTGTGGGACTTGACTGTAAGAAGAGACAAACATTAGAATGTTTTTAGGCATGCATTGCTTTATTTATATATATTCTCTGCAAACTGGAAATGCACAGAATGGAGGTTTTATCATAAGTATAGTTATCAATATCATACTTTGTCAGAGGAAATGTCTAAATTAACTGAGCACCACCACTTCATCATTATTGGTGTGTCAGACTGGCAATCGACAATCTTAATCGTTCATTTTTTTGTGATCTCACAGTCATAACATAGAGTGCATACAAAAACCAAAACAATATTAACAAATGCTTTGATTAGTACACAGAGACAGGTGTACAGCAAATAAAAGACTACTTACCATCAATATAAATACCCCACAATCAATTCCTTCTAGCTGTAGAGGGGCACCCTGTTAATTATAGACAACACAATTAGACTATATACAATTAATACAGTATATAGCTGTCACATCTAGTGATTGGTGTTAAGTCTTTGTTTGTTTATAGTTCTGTGCACTTGGTTTACTTAACTGACCCTCAGTGGGTTATTTGTGACAACTGTGTACTTTGTTCTTTCTTAATACTCCACTAAAGATATCTAAACAAGTTTACAAGCAGCAAGAAGTTAAAAAGCTGTACCTCAAAATCAGTACAGACATGTTCCAATGTCGAGGGGAAATAAAGACGGGGATGCTGATGCTGGGGATGAAGGTGGTGCTGCAGGCATGGGGAGGTTGTCCAGAGACTGGATTTTTACACATTTTAAAATGTTGATGTACAGTAACAGCAGTGAAAGTGTGGGATCGTCTGTACTTGAGACCATGCTTGATGATGATAAAATCTAAAACATAGAAAGAATAAATTAGCATCATTGTCTTGTTTACATGTTTTGTACAGTGCATTGCATATGAACAGCTTTTGTGATGAATCACCTTGCTCAAGAGCACAACATAAAGAGTATTTATATACATGTTTTTAACTTGTCATAAGTAATGTAACGCAGAAAAACTATAAAAACAACAACTGAAGTAAAGTAGTTTAAATTCAGACATCCCAAAGGTTTCACAACAAGAGAAAAATAAATATTAAATGAACAATATGTTTTCAGTTTTAAATGCAAGGAAGAAATTACTATGACATGCACAAACAGAAAGGTTCAACAAACATGATGTTTATCACACACAGTATAATTAAAATATTTAATTCACACACACATACCTTTTTGTTAAACTGCATGATTTCAGAGCTCGTGTAAATGCTTATTTACACAGTAGGCACTAGGCACAGTGATATAGACAGCATAAAATCCTGTCCTCGCAAAAGTATTGTCTGGTGCACCTGTGCAGGTTAAATAAATATTTAAATACAAAAAATAAAAACTACAATAAAAACACTACGTACCACTTGTGGTGGACGGGAGAATGTTAGCACATTAGCTATCGAGTGTTTAACGCGAAACTCAACATACTCCCGAAAGACAGCGATAATTGTAAGATTAAGATTTTATATACATATTAAAGTTCAGTTTATATTTAAATTGCCGTTTTCTTACCGTGCAATACTCCGGAGTACTTGATACAGGCTGTACAGCAAGTTTAAACAAACTCTATCTGCGCCTGCGCAGTGCGCACTTGATGCTGCCACGCCCACTAGATCCAGCGAGGGTGCCCCGCCTCGCTAGAGCTCCAGCTCCGCCCATTTTGCTCTGCAGCGGGCACAACTTGCAAGAAACGAAAAACGAATTGACTGAAGTTCAAAGACTCTCTTCATTCTTTGTTAAAAAAGGAATAACGATCAAACTGAACGCCAAAAACGAAAAACCGGCCGTTTTGAATTGGTTTTCCGGTTTCTGATTCTGACACAAATAACGGTTATTTGGTTTTCGTTTTGAAACAAAAAACAGAAAAACGGTATTTTCGTTTTATAATTACAAACGAATTACGGATTATCCAGAGATCCCCTGACCGAGAAGTCTGGTCTCGCGGTACTTTGATGTCAAACGCTGAACGGCTTGCGTTGAGCCACCGTAGCGGGACATCTGCGTGCTGCGTATGTCATAAACTGTAGAGAAAAGTTCGCGTCTGGTCCGAGAGAAGAGACAAAGAGCAAACATATGGATGCATATCACATTTGCTTCAGTCAAGGGACCCTTTGTTAAACATGTGATGCTACAATCAAAACAAAAGTGATGCGCGATCGCAGGAGGGTCATCCCGCAACTCAAAGGCAAGCACAAATGTTTATATACTCTGACGCTACTTTATCAGCTAACCTGAGCTGGTTACATAACTTGATATAACTTACTATATAAGCCAAAATAAACCAGCGAGATCCTGTAATGATTGCCCGAGTAACTTAAGTACATTATAAGATTGATAATAAGTGTACAATTTCACTGTCCTCACATTTAATCAAGTATGCTGTAATGTATTTACTGTAAAGAGGGATGCATGACGGAAGAAATGTAGTGCACTTAATGTGAGATAGTGGTGTTACGTCTACTACATGTGTTTACAATTACAGTTTTTTACAATCACTTTGCTACTATTTTCAGAACATTGATGTCATTTTTCACAACTCTAGACACAAAACTCACAACCAAAGATCAAAATGCACATTTTTCAAAACTCTTAACTCTTTTCTCAATTGCTTGGATACAATACACATAAAACTTGGATCATTTGTTCATTCAACCAAAATCACATGTTCAATATGACACAACTTAACATCAAAGTACTACTGTTTCAAAAGGCTATTCACACATCACATTTCAAATAAGTGTCTATTCATTTTCTTACAATGATCTAACTATCAATCAATACAACTGCCCAAAATGATAAGTAACTGTTGCATTATTCGTAATAGTTGTATGGAAACAGACAAAGAATCTTCCATGTTTACTGAAAATCATGAAAGTTTCAAGATAATGAGGTTCATTGTAACCAATAAGCATGGAGCATGAACCAATTATCACTGTACTGTATAGATGCAGGCCCTTGTAATTGCTTGTCCAATTCTGCCAACTTGTTACTGATGAATGAGTGCAGATTGTGAAATGATGTGACCTATGTTGTGATTGTACTGTAGTGTTTTCATCAATACATTACAAACTTTGTTCAATGATTCCAATGTGTCTGTCGTATTCTCTCTACTACTGTACTTTTACAGATATGTATTTGCTCTACATGTACCATAATGAAATCTGTATCACCAATTTTGTTCTACAATATTTAATGATTGTACAAACAATGACTTAGTGAAACTATCAGTTGCTTGTGTGTGGGTGATCTATAGTTATGTTTCCATGGTATTTCACAGTAAATTTGTGTTTTGAAACAATGATTGTGCAAGTGCAAGATGTCTTTAAAGATGTGAATGCACAATGCAATGTTTTGAACACTAGACAGCCTGTGTTACAAGTGATTACCGTTTTGAGTTTTGTATCTAGAGTTGTGAAAAATGACATCAAGGTTCTGAAAATAGTAGCAAAGTGATTGTAAAAAACTGTAATCTTTCAAATGAACAACTTCACGTTTTTAATATGCATTATCATATTTCTGTTAGTGTAATTTTAGTTTACAGGAATTTTTTAAATATTAAAATTATAGCTTTTTTAGGATAGGCCTATATAAGAATATTTGGTAATGTTAACAAGATTTTAATAAAGTAATAGTAATTGTTGAAATTAACATTAACAAAGATGAATAAATGCTGTATAAGTGCAGTTCATTATTAGTTCATGTTAACTAATGTAGCTAACTAATCTTAACTAATGAACCTTATTGTAAAGTGTTACCATATATTTATATCACAAAGTTAGGCTATATATTTTTCAGCATGGCACATTCAAGTACACAATGACACTAGACTAAAATTAAATGGGTTTAAATTAAATTGAATGTAGATTTCTAGACTAAAATCTCATGGCATTTAGTTGAATAAAATTAGACTAAAACTAAATCAATTCAGATGACAAAAATATGACTAAAACTTAATTCAGTTTTTGTCAAAAGACTATGACTATGTTTAATCTGTGTTTGTTCTGCCAGGTCAAAATTTTGAGGAGTTTGATTTCTTTTCTATATTAGAAAATAAAACCTCATAAATAAACTTTCTTAGTTTTCACTGCCCAGATCTACAATGTCTCTTTGTGTTGAGGACTAGTGCATCTTTGAGCCAACATTCAGTACGAGTAAAAATACTTGAGTACTTTTAAATTGGGTTACTTTAATACTTTTACTCAAGTCGTATTGAAATTGGTAACTTGTAACTTGTAGTGGAGTAATTTTTACAGTAAGGAATTTGTACTTTTACTCAAGTATGGCTTTCAGCTACTCTTTACACCTCTGCCAAAAATATTCAACCAAAAAGGCTTTGATGCAAAGACTGAAATATCAACAATGTCTTACGTCCCATATCAACAACAAAATATCACTAGAAAGTACAAGAAAATTCATTCATAACACTAAAACTTGGTTTAACACCAATGACACAATGTAACACCGATGACAAAATTAGAATATAATAATAGATAATGAATATGATAAAACTTAAAAAATGCTCCATCTTGTTTTGTTTTTATGCTTTTATGTTGGTCAGTTAAAGGAATAGTGCTTAGGAAGTACTCATTAAAGAAGTAACACCAATTACGGTAACACCAATGACAATTTACAGAAAAAAACTAATATTTTAACAAAATGGCTGCCATTACCCATGTGCTATTTCATCAGAGATGTAACAATCACATACTTATTCAGTATAATGTATTTTTATGTAAAGATCTTAACACTCACAGCTATAAAAAAAGACTAATGACATCCAAAAAATCTCATCTCAAAATTCGTAGATATATTATGATATTTTAGACAAATAAGGTAAGACATCTCACAAACCTTTTGCCTTCCTCCACTGCACTTCTTTCACTGACCTCTTGACCCATGAAAAACTTCAAAGAGCTGATGCATTGTTTTAAAATAAAAGTGCTTTGGGTAGGGTAACACCAATGATATAAATTTGGTGGACAAATATTTTTTTGATATTACTCATATTAACAGTGTATTTTTTACCATTTCAGTGTTGTAGTAAATTCATACAGAGTTAAAGGTAAATGTAAATTAGATTTGTTTTATAAAAACATGGTTTTAAATAATAAGTACACAGTTCAACTTCCATGTACAATCAAAGGGACAGGGCCATTTTCAGGACCAGACAAAAAAGTTTAAAAAAGGAAAAAAAAGAAATTTAAATAAATAAACTCTCTCATCATTTTAAGGACAGTCTACATTTATTAAATATATATTATTATGGGATTATTGGGTCAAATTAAATGATTAAGGGGTCTGCAAAGCAAGGGACAAGCATTTCCACCTTTTTTTGTAGAATGACCCAGGTATGTTTGTATAAACCGCTTAAATGACCTAATATTAATAAGGCCTAGTCCTGGATTAACCTAAACCCTGTCCGGAAAACCGCTACAAAAAGTACCAATATGAAAATGTGAGAAAAGTTGTACTTTTTGAAATGGTACCACCCCAAAGACCATTTTTCTGACCGTAAAGGTTAAATAATAAATGAACGGTCTGTTATTACAAATTTCCTTAAGTCCTACAGGTTTATAGTGACATGATGGTGAGTAACGATTTATGCAAGAGCAGACTTATGCAAGTTATGACCTCCGCCTTCGGTCTCGCACTGAATCGCCACCCGTCTGTAAAAACACAATATCGGGTAAAACTCATTTTCAGCTAATACGTTCTCCTTTCTCTAGTTCATTTCCTTTTGTGAATAAATGAAAATAGAGATACTTTGAAAAACAGTGAATGAGTCATGAGACAGACAAACACACGCACAGACAAACTCAAAAAACACAAACTTACACAACTTCCGAAACACACTCACAGTGTGGGATGGTTTCCTGTGCAAATTATACAACACGACTCATCACTCTGTGTCTTATAAGTTTATAAAAGCTCAGTGTGTGTGTATGAAAGAGATCTCCACAGACACCCTGTAAACATGTTATGACAGGTACATCATTACATAAACTAATAAGCCCCTCAAGTTTGAGCTTCATTAGATTTCGTAGCACTGCCGAGTAACTAAACAGAACAAACAAAACTGACCGCATTAAAAACACCCTCATCAAAGCAAAAAAGCCAAAATTAACAGGACGTCCCCGACCCATTATAATCCCATCATCAACTTAAAATACAGGTGGAAAGTCCACCGAATTAACCTTGCAGGGTCGTAGTCTAATAGTCAAGCTGTTACCGCATATTTTTCAACATTAAGCTGTGATGCTAATGCTGACCATCAGAGTTTAATCCTGCTTGATATGAATCCCTCACATGAATTCGATGCATCGGACTGACAGCTCTCATCTGTAGCCTGAATGTCTCTGTTAGGGTTTGACAGATGCATGGCAAACAATCAATTACGCAGCATGCATCCCTGAATCCCACCCTCAGGCCTCTTACACCAACGCACAGAGGGTGATTACCAGTTCAAAAACGCAATTTCATTCTTGCGTCGGGTTGATCAGATGTAATTTGCGGATTCTGCGGCTAGTGGCTCGGTAAAGCTCGCTCTTTATGAACCTAATAACACATTTTCTCCGGCATATTGAAACAATTTCACAAAAGTCTGAGACAATGTTTTTACAAAAGTTACATGCTTTGATTAGCGAAGGTCTGTCCGGGAAAGCCTCTGGAAATTTAAAGAGATAGGTTCCCCTTAAACGAATATTGTGGCATGATTCACATATCGGAGCTTGTTAGACATTATGCACAAAATTTAAATAATTACTATGTCACAATAAAAGAATGGGAAAAGACTGGAATATGTTATTTTGATTATGGATTTACATTGACATTTAAGGATTTGGTAGATGTTTTTATCCACATACAGTGCATTCAAGCTATACATTTTATCGCTCCCTGGGATCAAACCCACAACGTTTTGCTCTGCTAGTTGATCTAACACCAAAGGACACTATAGCTACAGAAACACAAATATTCTATGCTATTCTATGTCTATGCTATTCTATTCTATGTCTGTTCTATGCTATGCTATTCTATGTTATTTTATGCTATTCTATTCTATGTCTATTTTAGTCTAATATATTATGTATATTTTATTCTATATCCATTCTATACTGTGTATATTCTTTTCTATTTTATTCTATGTCTATTCTATTATATGCTATTCTATTCTATGTCTATTCTATGTTTATGCTATTCTGTTCTATGCTATTATATTCTATGTCTATTCTATGTTATTTTCAGTGATGCCGGTAACGCGTTACTTAGTAACGCGTTACTCTAATTTTACCACTTTTTTTAGTAACGAGTAATCTAACGCGTTAATATTTCCAAACCAGTAATCAGATTAAAGTTACTTATCCAAGTCACTGTGCGTTACTATTTTTGAAATTTTCCTTAGTAAAATATATATTTTCGTGTATATTTCTTCTTGCGTCTCGGGAAGTGAAGTCAGGTGTGCGACAAGTCACGTTTTCAGCACGAGGACAATTCAGGTCACGTGTAAGCGACACAAACGTAAACAACGTACAATGGAGAGAGAAGAGAGATGCAGCTACAAAAACACTACGTCAAATAAAAAATAAAAAAACATTTGGAGTCGCGGCACGGCGCAGACAGTCAAATTAAGAGCAAGTCCCAACCGGTGATGCGAAGCAGTGAGCAGGAGTTCATTCACTACCCAAACAACAAAAGCTGGACTTCAGTGCAAAACCAGTAAGTGTGGGAGAGTTAAAGAACGAAAGTAACAAAGCGATTTTCTCCGAGCCTTGATAACATCTGCATCTCACTATGACAGCATATTAGCACATAACCTCTGAAAGAGTTGACAAATATCGCGTTATTTACTCACCGATTTCCACGTGTAGATCCAGAACCGTGTTTTCAACCATGATAAGTATATTCCAAAAGCGGTCTTTTTTCTTACAACGCGTTGTGTTTCTCGTTTCATGTGTTACAATACTGATAAATCTACAAGGTATTTAGTATATAACATCCTGAAGACTTCTCAGTTTTTCAAAATAAAAGTAAGTCGAGTTTATAGAGTAAGTAGATCCTGTCGGGTCAAAAGTAACACTTGTCTCGCTGCTAATACTGTGTATAATATGGTAAAAATTGATATTATTCTAATTTGATTTAATTTTATTTTCATAGTGTTCAAACTATTGAATTTTTTTTAGTCTCAGCAATTTAAGTTTGTACTGTTGGTTGCTTTTGAAACATTTGATAAAACTGAAATTTAAAATAAAAATGAAATTTAATTATTTTTTACAAAGATAAATGACAAAATAAGTTTGCAGTTACATATTAAAGAGGTCATAGTAATATATATTTAATAAAAACAAGTGTAACACAAAAATCTATCATGTTTTGTTGTGTTACTTTTGACCCACCTGTGTGTTACTTTCGTCCCTGCTGTCAAGGTCAAAAGTAACAATTCACTACTCTTGTTTAAAGTGAAATTATACAGAAGTCGTTTTACATTTGTTCAAAATTCCAGCTGGTTTTGATAGACCACACTTGTGAGTTATTGACCACAACAAAAATATATCTCTGTCTAAAACATTAACTTTTAAAATTAAGTTTTTCTGAAAATGGCCCCTGCTCACCCCTATTTATGTTCAGTGAACTCAAGAAAGACTCATATATATATATATATATATATATATATATATATATATATATATATATATATATATATATATATATATATATATATATATATATATATATATATATATATATATATATATATATATATATATATATATATTAGTTACAGTTCAACTTAAAATGTCAGGAGATACATTGTTGACGTTACTGTTAAAAATGCACTTCCAATAAAGTGAGTGTTGGCAAAACCGGTTGTAATTTTTAATGTTGAGGCAGTGGGGGTGTTGGCAGCTACTGGAATGTAACTAACAAAGTAACTTGTAATCTAACTTAGTTACTTTTAAAATCAAGTAATCTGTAAAGTAACTTAGTTTCTTTTTAAAGGAGTAATCAGTAATCAGTATTCAGATTACTTTTTCAAAGTAACTGTGGCATCACTGGTTATTTTATGCTATTCTATTCTATTCTATGTTTATTCTATTCTATGTATATTCTATTTAAGTCTATGCTATTCTATTCTACTCTATGTTATTTTATTATATTTCTATTCTATTCTATTCTGTGTTATTTTATAATATGTTTATTCTATGCTATTCTATTCTACTGTATGTCTATTCTATTTCATTCTATTCTATGAAATTCTAATGTCTATTCTATTCTAGCCTATTTTATGTTATTTTATGCTATTCTATTATTTTTATTCTATTCTATTATTTTATGCTATTCTATGTCTATTCGATTTGATTCTATGTCTATTTTATGCTATTCTATGTTTATTCTATTTCTATTCTATTCTATGTCTATGCTATTTTATGTTATTTTATGCAATTTTATTATATGTTTATTCTAATTTATTCTATGCTATTCTATGTCTAACCTATTCTATATCTATTCTATTCTATTAATTCTATGCAGTTCTAATGTCTATTCTATTCTATGTTATTTTATGCTATTCTATTCTATGTCGATTCTATTTGATTCTATGTCTATTCTATGCTATTTTATGCTATATTACTATATGTCTATTCAATTTTATTTTATTCTATGCTATTCTGTTCTATGTCTAACCTATTCTATGTCTAATCTATTTCATATTATTTTATTCTATGCAGTTCTAATGTCTATTCTATTCTATTCTATTCTATTCTATTCTATGCAATTCTAATGTCTATTCTATGTTATTTTATGCTATTCTATTCTATGCAATTCTAATGTCTATTCTATTCTAGTCTATGTTATTTTATTTTATTTTATTCTGTTCTATTCTATTCTATTCTATTCTATTCTATTCTATTCTATTCTATTCTATTCTATTCTATTCTAATGTCTATTCTAATATATGCAATTCTAATGTCTATTCTATTCTAGTGTAGTCTAGTCTATTCTATTCTATTTTATTTGATGTCTATTCTATTCGATGCAGTTCCAATGTCTATTCTATTCTATGCTATGCAATTCTAATGTCTATTCTATGTCTTTGTCTATTTTATTTTATTTTATTCTACAAGCATTGTTTAAATTAAAACAGGAGACTTACATTTTTAGTGTAAACTCCTCAGTTAAATGCAATTTTCCTTGAAAACTGTTTCTTGTCAGAGAGATGTCGCACAGTGTCATTTTAAAGAGTCCCTTCGCGCAGATTCATCTGAGTCACTCTGCTCTGAATCAGATTAAATAATCAGACCTGCATCACTAACAACCAGAAGAGACGCAGACACGGGCAAAACACAGACAAAAAAGTGTGCAATGACGTGTTTAGATGTGACACGTACACCAAGAGAAAGTACTCTTCCATCAGATAGGGAAAAGCCTGCTTTTCGCTGGCGGTTTGAGCGTTTAAAAGTCAGAACACGTTAATGTCTTTACGCCCATCAAGAGTATTGATCACCATCGATTAACGCTACCTGGAACACCAGAAAACCCTGCTAGAAATTCCAGCTTCAACCATCTTAAGGCAGTGGACGGCTTCACAGTAGCATTTATCTTTACTCTTAATAAGGATTGTTGGGCTATTCTATTCTATTCTATGTATTTAAATAATTTTACTACATTTCAGTACAGTGATTTTGCATTAAAATGATCAGCATAATTATATGTATGTGTGTGTGTGTGTGTGTGTGTGTGTGTGTACCTGGTAATCATCACGTTCCCACAAAGATAGGAATACCAGTAAATATTTGACTTTGTGGGGACATTTTGAGGTCCCCATGAGGAAACAAGCTTTCTGTGGGAAGAAAGTTTTCTGTGGAGGTTGGGATTAGGGTTTGGGAATATAATATACAGTTTATACAGTATAAAACCCATTATGTCTATGGAATGTCCCCACAAAACACGGAAACCAGAATGTGTTTGTGTGTGAGACACAAAATGTCAATAATATAAGAGACATTGACTTGAATATGAGAGACAATTGGTCTCATGCAATAATAATTGTTTTCATATTTATACGCACACTTAAACTTCAGGAACTTCCCCCTCATTCACAACATGTGCGTACGCACATGAGTTTGTACTTATACTTTTCTTACATTAGTGAATTTGGAGTGTTCTACATGAGCAGCCACGTACACGAGGTTTGTAATTTGCATAAAACACGCCCAAACCAGCTCCATATAAGGGTTTTCTGCAGCGCTGGTCCACAGAAATGTTTAGCGCAGTTTGTCATATAAGCAAAAGAGCTTGAAAATAAATCCATGATCATATTTATTATCTGCAGTTCTGTTTTGCTTTGCATTTTTTATTTGGGAGGTTTTGCAGTCGCTGGAGGAAGCCAGTGCTGTCCACCGACCGGAGTAACATTAAAGAAGTATTGGATGCTTTAACAAATATAACATTTAATTAATATGACAGAGACACATCTGTATTTACAATAAAACAGACAGGAGAACAAGTGATTGACGTTTAGACTTTCTCATTACATTTACAAAATATAATAATAATATAAATTGTGTTTAATAATAAATATAATAGAAAATATGATCATGTACATTTTATATATCAACATTATTATAAACATTATAATTATAGCCTAGTATTTGATTATAGTATACGTGATTCATGCATACAAGTGATTTTAGGTTTTCTTGATTTTTTGCGTACGTTAAGAAGACATTTTGATACAAAATTTTTTGTTAAATCACGATTTGTTCGTGAAAACACATCTCACGCACAAATCTGTGCGTACGCATGCTTAGTGAATGAGACCCATTGGCTAGTTGCCACACTTTTAGGTACAATGAAAAAATGGCTTCAAAAGAAAAAATATATATTAACCCATCGGTGTCAAATTGATTCCTTTTTCTGATGATGGATGGGCTTATAAAAATCACTATTCAATGTCATTACAAAGCTAGAAGCTCTAAATGTGTTTAGCTGACGAAAGGAAGTCATAAACACCTAGAATGGCATTAAGGCGAGTAAATTAAAGGGTCATTTTTATATTCCTTTAAAGGGCACATATTATACAAACTCAACATTTTCAAGGTGTTTGGACATGAATGTGTATTAGCAGTGTGTGAACACAGCAAACCTACAATAAAATCTTTTTTTAATCCTCATTAAACCAAAGCAGTCTCATTAGACATGCCGTTTTGATTCTCTTGTTAATGTGATGTCACACTAACAAAGCCCCATCCGCGGCCACTGACTGACTGGTTTATTTTTTCCCAAAAGCTTTTCTAAATGTGTTTGTTAGCACATTGTAGCGCTAATGCGGTACAATCCCAGACTGTATTCACAGGAATCAGATCTATTTTTAACACAAAGCAGTAGCTCATTTGCATTTAAAGGTACAGACCCAAATAGTGGCATTTTGGACATCCTATAACAAATGATCTATGGGGTATTTTGAGCTGAAACTTCACAGAGACATTCTAGGCACACTTGAGACTTATATTACATCTTAATGTAATATGCATAAAATGTGCCCTTTAAGACATTCTTAACCTAGATTATCTAATTTTCGCTGTATTAGCAAAAACATCGTTAAATCATTACTCACACTTTGACATTTTGTGTCCCAGTAACCTCAATATTTGTGAAATGTTTACAACTAGCATGTTCCTAAAACCATTTTTAAGCTGGAATGACCTGTTTTTCCACGGAGAACCCCCAACACCCACTTAAACCGGGAACAAGCAAGACTTTACCCTGAGAGCTGGACCTAATTTTGCTCTTCAGAGCGTGGATTCCCTCTCTTCACCTCTCTCCTCTATTTTCCACTCTCCAATTCATCAGGGTCTTTGCGCAGTTGAAATTGAACCATGGACTCAGCCTTAATATGGAAAGACTCTGGGTATCACTATCATCCATCAATAAGCACTGAAGTGTGGGTCTCCATCTGACTTCCTGTCTGTGCTGTTAGCTATTCCCGTGTCCACCTCATCCGAAGGAAAGAAATGGACCACATCTGTTCTCCATCCTTTCTTCCACCTCTTTAACAGTGGCTTCCAGGGATCACACACATACACTTGGCTCAGTTTTCACCAACAGTTTCCTGTCTCTGTTGGTCAGGCTCGAGAACTGCGTTATGTCTCCAGGCGTCTGGCGAACAGCGCACACTCATCCTCTATGAAACACATACTCTCGACTGAGATCACATGACCTTCACCGCCTCTGCAACGTCTCTACATAAAACAAACCTTTACTTCTATTTCAGTTCAGATCGAGAGATCATCAACACAAAAATCAATTCTATAGATCACACTTTGAACCAAAAAACACACACTTACACTCCTAAAAATAAAGGTGCTATACTCTTTTCAGCGATGCTGTAGAAGAACCATTGTTGGTTCATCCCAGATTGATATTTTGCTATTAGTTACTCACCCTCATGCCGTTCCATAGCCGTAAGACCTTTATTCACCCATGGACAGCAAAGCAACTCACAACTGTCAAGGTCCGGAAAGGCAGTAAAGACATCATTAAAATAGTCCATGTGACTACACTGGTTCAATCTTCATTTCATGAAGCGACGAGTAGTTAGTGTCTGACGCGTATTGACAAAACAGGTCTTACGGGTGTGGAACGACATGAGGGTGAGAAATTAATGAGAGCCAGTGAACTAACGCTTTAAGATTGAACACACTCTTCTGTGCAAGGAAACGATTTGGCATAACCAATTTTTGGGTTAATTATGACATTAACACTTCAGAAATATTGTGAGTAAAATTTAGAAAAGTAAAGTTTAGGAAAAACCCCTACTTAAAAGACTGGTTGGCTGATTTTCGATGGTATCCCATCATGGTTTTAGCTGGTTAAGCTGGTTTTAGAGAGGTTTTGGACACTTTTTAGCTGGTCAGGCTGGAAGACCATCCAAGCCACCAGCTTAAACCAGCTTGACCAGTCTGGAAGCTTGGCTAGGCTGGTCTTAGATGGTATAGGATGGTTTAAGATGAAAGTATTTGGTTTAAAGAGCAACTATGGTCCGATTCACAATTTTACATTTTCTTTGGTGTGTAAGTGTGTATTAGCACATGTTAACTAGGGCTGGGTTTTGATTCAGATGTTCCAGATCGATTCAATTTCGATTCACAAGCTATCAAATCGATTCGATTCTCGGTTCAATTTTCGATTCTGGATCTTGGGTCGGTTTTTATACCCGATTCTCGATTCAACTCAATAAATAGATATAATACAAATACTATATTAATAAAAAAATAATAGTGAACAGCAGTTTACAAGTGGGTAATTAATAAAAGGTGGGTGACATCTAGTGAAGAAGACAAGTAAAGCAGGGGCGGAGTGGGACCAAAAAATTTACCGGGAAATTTCATAGACCACCGGTCCTCCGTGGTCAAAAAATAAAAAAAATAATAAGGTCTCGTATTTGTAGTAAAACTATGGTTATACAAATCATAATCAATCTACCAAAAAAAACCCTTAATAAAATCATGGCTAATTTTCCTAAATGAGTAACTATACAAAATGATACCTGTTTGAAAGACGGGGATGTGCATCTGTCAATCTATTACATAACAGAGCAAGGCCAGAGATGAACATGCTCTTAAACAGGAAGTAATATATGGAATAATTTGTGCTAGTGATGAGCGAGTCACTCGAAACTCGGATCATTTAACCCGATCCCTAAAATGACTCGAGAACCATGAGTCCTTAGTGACCATTAACCCGAGTCAGTTGAGTCCTCTCAGATTTTGCTTTAAAAATGAAAAATTTGATCAAACACAAAGCTCTTCAAATGTTTACAACAGAATTACAACACATAACTCTACATAAGCTGCCATATGTTCTATAACTTGCAACAACGAGTTAATTTACATCACCAAATGTCGACTGGGGATACCGAGTAAGCCAAAAGCTCACTTTCTGCAGCTCCAGGTACAAAGGGATGCGTGCGCGCGACAATGAGTTGGTCGGCGGCTCGGGGATTCACACAGAGAGTGACTCAACTCATAGAGCTTGAATCCGACGAGCCTTGCTCGTGTTATTAACCCACTGACTCATGTAGGCTAATCTGTTGCAATATTTGACTGGCACAATGTTTTGGGTAGAAGCTGCAAATGTTTAAAAATGTTAAATACGAGGACTGTTGCAGCAGTGCTGCTGTAAAGATCCGCCACCGACGGACGTACACGGCTCCTCTTGTTGACTGAGTCACTCGGAGTGACGTGAGTGGTTTACTCACAGGACCCGTGCAGGAGCGGGCGAGCGGCTCTGTCTGGGACTCACTTACAAGATCATGTTCTTGCGCGGATGAGTCACTGTGTGGCTGCATTAACGGAAGCCTATCGTGGATATTGTAAGTCAATCTGAAACAGGACATGTTCCTCTCACGGCCCAATTCAACACAGCCTCACATCTTTTAAACGTGGTGTTGATATATTTGTCGTTATGAAATGAAACTAAACACACACACCGAACTTTTACAATTATGTTATTGATAATGTTACCACGGACATGCATGTTTTTTTACAAGTTCCTCAGTTAACATGAGCCCTTTTTTTGCGAGCAGAGGAGTCGTAGACTCGTATGCGTGATCTGAGTTGCTTGGTTGCATTAGTATTAGCGATTGGAACTGGGAGATTTTGACCTGGGAGATTTTGACCAAGTGATTCAAGTGACTCAAGTGACTCGCACAACCCGGATCATATAAGTGAGTGACTCAGATTAACCCGAATCCTTAAAAAGATCCGGGTTGACCATCACTAATTTGTGCATCTTTGAATAACTGTTAGAATATTTCCTTTAAATATAATTTTAATTTCGAGAGATAATAATGTTTTTTCCACTGTTATTGCTTATTTAGACTTGTAAGTTCGGTTAACAGCAAGTTTGACGCATTTACCTCAGAGTTTATTTCAGTAATACCGTAAAACTTCAAATAATAGCCCGGGCTTTTATTTTCCCAAACCTATCATCACACCAGGCGTTTAAAAGAGACAGGCGTCTATAAGAGACAGGCTTTTAATTTAATTGTTCCAGCATGACAGCAGGAGGTTACCACATATTACGTTTTATTTTTAATTTGAATGTGTTTAACAAATTAGTTCGTGTAATAACAACAGTCTTAAATTATTGGCAGTATAAATAAAGCAACCAATGATATGTTTCTTTATTGGTTGTTGCGTGAAATCTTACCCAGATACAACAGTGCTATTTTCTGATTGGCTATTGTGTAGCCTCTTTCTTTTTTTTGTATTGGCTCGCTCGACTAGAACTCTAGGGAAGACGGGCTTGATAGAGAGAGAGAGCAGTGCGGCCAGATACATTTTAGGCGCTGCAGCATATTAAATATGATAAATAGTGTTTCCACGTGAGAAAACAATGTGTGGCGGGAGTGCATGCATGACAAAAGACTGAAAGCCCGGCTATTATCAGCGGCCCCAAAACACTACCGGCTCACTGGGAAAAGTCCTGACTCTCCGATTGCCACTTCGCTACTGTCATCATCACCTCAATCCTGGCGACGAAGCTTGTTGTGTTGTCATAGTGATGAGTAAAGGAACGACTGCGTCTGTCACGTGACATCTACCGGTAAGCAAAAAAAACTTTAGCGTGTTCAATCTGCACCATAGAACTAAACAGACTATCTGACGGGTTTTAGAAGATTAAATACAACCCGAAACTAAAAAACAGACCAGGCCTTTATTTGAGACAGGCGTTTATTTACCCAAACCTGTCGTCACACCAGGCGTCTAAAAGAGACAGGCGTCTATTTGGGACTCGGCTATTATTTGAAGTTTTACGGTATTGCTGTTTTTCCCGTAATAATAATACAATTTACATGTCAATCCTGCTTCCTTGTCTGTTTATTCATTTCATTATGCTGTTATGTGTGGACATTTATTGCTATATGAGACGTTCATTGCCGTTCATGTTGTGAGGATATTTATTCCCATATTGCTGTTGAAAACTCTTGTCTATAATATGGAAATCACATATTATGAAATATATAATGTGATACTGCAAAGTTACCCTTCTAATTTTTATTTATGATATAGCCTATGTGGAGATAAATAAACCTTTGCAAATCTGCTGATTTTATCCATTCATGTCCTGATCATCAGACTAGAGATTCTAAACATCCTTAATCCACACTTACTAGTCTATCGAATAGTCTATCCACTTAATCGCATAAGTTCTGCAATAAACAGGCATTCAGCTGCTTTTTTTCAGCGGCTTTTTACATCAAAGGCCGTCAGGCTATGCCATTTGGGGAGGAGCCGCTCACTGATCCCCCTATATTTAAAAAAAACCTAGACATGGTTGGACCTGCCGAATGCACATATACTGTGTTGAGCAGAGAGGTTGCACAATTTACTTTGACCAGCGAGAGGTAGGAAGTGGCCGCACATCAGGCCGCCAGACGGGGTTGCTATATAACTTGCAATGTATAACCATTATCAGACCGGCCCTTGCGGCCTCAAATCAGTACCGGCCCACCGGGAAAAGTCCCGATTGCCACTCCGCCACTGTGTTTTAGTTAGTAAGGGGGAAATCCAGGTTTTTGTTACTGTAACAACGTATGTATATCACCACTTTCATATCATAATGGCTTATTTATTTTGTTAATAACAAATAATCTTAATATTCATCAAGGTCTAAAGCTGAAGATTAAAGTTAATTTATTATCTGTAGCAAAATTCTCAGCACATCCCTGAAGACTCTTGATATTTTGACATTTAAAGATTCTTACTATTTAAAAGCTGCATAAACTTTTTTTAGTTAAGGCTTAAAATATCTAAATAAAAAATATTATAATATTAGTAAAACTCCGTAGTAGTGTGTGGCTTTTGCACTTTTAAAAGTACACTTCTACACTTTAATAACCTAATTTAGTGCCTTATTTAGCTAGAATACATGAAAACATCTAATTAAGTAAATATTTATATTTTATCCGATTAGTCGATTCATAAAAAAAAGAATCGCCTGATTAATCGATTATAAAAACAAGCGTTAGTTGCAGCCTTAAACTTAACCAGCTAAAATCAAGCTGGGAGACCAGCTAAAACCAGCCGACCAGCTTAGGCTGCTTTTCGCTGATCTTTTCAGTTAGGGGTGCTCCAAAACTTCAGATTAAACCCCTTTAGGGACAGCTACGACACATGCTTATCTAAATTTAAACTTCTGGAAGAATTATCAAAAAATGCCCTGAGCTGTTTCGGTTTCTCTCGCGTAGACGATCAGGAGCAACTGTAGGTGCTATCGGCATATTTACTGCACGCGGTAAATCCAGAAGGACTGCTGATGAATAAACAAATCCAATTAAAGAAAGCGTTAGTCTGGGAATGCTTACCTCAGCCTCTTTAACACACATACACACACACCTTAATCTGAGCTTTAAGCACGCTGACATTGAGCATCACTGTGCGGCCGTCCTGTGGAATTTATTACCTCTCTGAACTACAGCTCACAAATGTCAATCACCCCAATAACACACACACACACACACACACACACACACACACACACACACACACACACACACACACACACACACACACACACACACACTATCATACACTCACACAAATACAAACACACATTCACACACACAAACCTGATGGATGTTGCCATCTCATTCAGCAAGCAAAACCAGCTACTGAGATTCTATCGATCTACCGGCCTGAGACGAATACTGATCGCACAGTTCTGAGAGCGAACCGAGAGAGACAGGGAAACACAAATTAACACGCCATGGTTATTCAAGACGTACACCCCGCATGTTAACAGAAGCCCCGCCCACAAACATAAAACACAACCCTGCCAAAACAGGTTGATAATGCAGCCACCACAGCTCTACTAAACAACTTGATTAGCAGGTTAAGGTGTGTTTGATTGGGGTTGGAACTGAAATCTGCAGGACAGGTGCCCTCCAGGAACAGGGTTGGAGACCCATGTGCTAGAGACTAATATATTACATGGAAATGAGAGCGGTACGGGCAAATCCAGATTTTAAAATAATTTAAGTTGGATATTCTGTGCTTGAGTGTTCTCTACACAAAAGGCAATTTGAATTTTAGGCTAGTAAAGCAAAACTAATGAGTAAAATAATAGTTATTCAGCAGGGTTTTTATCCTGAGCAAAAAGCTTTCATTTAAAGATTAGCAGTAAGCTGCTCTATTTTTCACTCTTACTCTTGACAATGAGACTGAAAATTATTTGACTTTAAAGAGTCAGTAAGTATGTACAGTATGTTCAGCAATGAGAACTGTGTGGGTGTGGCTAAAAACTCCTCCTTAGACACGCCAATCTTCTGCATAAGGTGGGATCATTACAGCATACATTGCTTTTTAAACTCTCGTACTGCTCAAAAATAGAAATGTATCTGCGGTAAGAGAACAGAGATCATTTAAATATGAAACTTTGTATAGTTTATATGTTTAATGCCGAGTTCAGACTTTACCCTGATTTTAGCCCTGATTTTGACTCGCCGACAGGTATTGAGAAATCGCAGAAAAATGCCCGAAATAACAGACAAATCGATGCTCGTGCACGCGAGTGACAATCACACAGTGTGAATTATCAAAGACGTGATCCGAGAAAAATAACATCGAAGATGACCTACAGCCAATGAGAGAGCAACATACAGGGCAGCTGGAAGTTCGAGGAGAAGTCTCTCCAACCATTCTTCTCCTTCATAATCTTAATTTCGTTTTCTTCTTTCTGATTAAAATGAGCGCACATGCAATTTGTATGGTAAGCTTCTTGTGGGCTACCATTTTAATAATAATCCCAGTCCCACGTAAAAACTCCGGTCTTGCACGAGTGGCCTCGTGTTGTTTCCGCGTCACTTCTTGCGTGCGTTTGGTTGTGAGACGTAGTTTGCGGACCAGGACAAAGTTGTCAGCGATTCTTTCTATGGTAAAGTCATGCAGTGTGAAACCTCCATTTGCCAATCCATCATAAAGTGTGAAACAGCAGCGACCGAACGCTACATCAGATAGTCACGCAGTGTGAAAACATTTGTGACCCGACTAGTTTGAAAATCATGCAGTCTGAACTCGGCATAAGATTTAACACTGTTCATTACACCAATAGAGGCTTATGAATCATTTTAAAGGTTTATTTAATCATGAAAAGTTTTACATAGACTGTTGACGAAAATTGTGATATGCTATAGACCGTTTCAGCATAAACAAGCGGCTGCACGTAGCTTCCGGTAAACTCCGCTAAGAATAAATAACAACAAAGTTCTTTAAACATAGTTTATTTATATAACAAGCAAAAAAACAACACATAGACTACCTAGGAAACCAAAACATTTGTTATTTTCGACGAGGCATTTGTTCAAGAGATCAGTTTAGCAACTAGTCAGAGCATTAAAAAAACGAAACCGGAAGTAAGGTTCGGATCCAGACATGTATCATGTGCTTCCAATGAAACTGTCTATATATGATATGCAGTGTTGGGGAAAGTTACTTTTAAAAGTAATGCATTACAATATTAAGTTACTCCCCAAAAAAGTAACTAATTGCGTTACTTAGTTACTCTTCATGGAAAGTCACTTTACTATTAAGTTACTTTTGCATTACTTTTTCTTACTTGGCTTAGGCTTGATCTCTTGATCTCCAACGACCACCGGCTAAACCAGTTTAATTCGCTTACCCGCCTCCTATCCCTACCGTTTCTATAAATATATATATATAAATATATATTAATTCCTCCCTAGGGTTTTTGTCCTTCTAGGACTTTTTCCCACTGGGTTTTTTTTCCTAGAGGGTTTTTAGTCCCAGGGAGAGTCAGCCAACTTTGGCATAACTTAGCATTTTACTGTATACGTTACGTTATTAATATGCTCGCTTGTACGGTTTAACCGCTTTCTCTACTTCTTATATTATCTATTGATTATCTGTGTTCTCCTCTACATCTTCTCATGTAAAGCTGCTTTGCAACAATTAACACTTGTGAAAAGCGCTATATAAATAAAATTGAATTGAATTGAAGGCCTTGCAGGTGTTTTTTATGATCGCAAAAATGTCAAGCTCTGGTCTGCCATCTCCATTTCTGACTCAAACTGTTCCCGCTCAGGCACACAGAGTGCGTATTTCTACGTTAATATGTTCAATTTAATTCAGTACATTATTTTATTTTTAAATTGAATTAATTTAACTGAAAAGTAACTTTTATATAAAGTAACTTAAATATTAATGTGTACATTTATAAAGTAATGTGTTACTTTACTTGTTACTTCAGAAAAGTAATATTGTTACGTAATGCACGTTACTTGTAATTTGTTACCCCCAACACTAATAATATGCGATACGATAATGCTTTAAGTTTGTAAAATCAACTTAAATTACAATAAAATATAACTTATTATAGGGCTGCAACTAACGATTATTTTCATAGTCGATTAATCGGGCGATTATTTTGGAATTAACAGACTAATCTGATAAAAAACGAAATATTTACTCAATTCGATTATTCACTTATTAGAGCTAAGTAAGATACTAAATTAGGGTATTTGCACGTAGAAGTGTATTTTTAAAAGTGCAATAGCCACACAATAGTACAAAGTTGAACTAAAAAAGACATTTTAAATGGAAGTGATATACATGCGTTGTTACTGTAATACCAACCCTTACTTTAAAACAGATGCTTGTTTTGTGATTCAAGACAAATACAAACTCACTTATATCAAAGGACAAAATCAAACCTTTATTAATTAAAGGGGACCTTTTACAATACTTTTTTAAATCTTTGGTGTCCCCAGAGTACATATGTGAAGTTTTAGCTCGAAATACCATATAGATAATTTACTATACCAAGTAAAAATTTTCACTTTTTAGGTGTGTGCAAAAATGTGTAGTTTTGGGTTTGTCGTTTAACATGCAAATGAGCTGATCTCTGTACTAAATGGCAGTGGCATGGTTGGATAGTGCAGATTAAGGGAGCAATATTATCCCCTTCTGACATCACCAGGGGAGCCAAATTTCAATTACCTATTTTTTCACATTCTTGCAGAGAATGGTTTACCCAAAATAAGTTACTGGGTTGATCTTATTCACATTTTTTAGGTTGATAAAAGCCCTGGGGACCCAATTATAGCACTTTAACATGGAAAAAGTCAGATTTTCATGATATGTCCCCTTTATATCTAAGCCTGAATTTAATTATAAGCCCACAGCTCGCGTTGTATGAAGCGGATGCGTGTCCGACGGTGGAGCGAGACAAAGCAGGGAATGTGACATCACAGACCAACTAATCGATAATATAATTAATCAACAAAAAAATGTCATAATCAATTATTATCAATTTAATCGATTAGTTGTTGCAGCCCTAATTAATTATAACATAAATTATAATCACTCTTGACATTATCTCTGCTATCTGAATCAACCAAAAACTTTAGATTATACATATTTAAATTGCATGTCATTGTGATACATATTACGATATGCACATTTGCACTATTTCGGTATACTGTATCTTGCTGCTGATACAAATACATCCTTCGTAGGAAAAAACAAACAAATAAAGAAAGGCACATGCTGTAAAGTTGAAAAACTTCTTGCAGAAACGAAGTGTCAAATAAAAAATCTCTTCAACGATTTCTCTGCAGGAGCTTCTCATAAAACAAGAGAATGCTGAGTGAACATCTACTGAAATTAAGGAGACTATATGGTTACAGTGAAGAGCAGAATTTGTCTACGGCTACAACTGTGATGAACTGCTGACAGTAATGGCCAATTCTATCACCCGCGCTGCTCCGCCTGAGGGCCGTCCATCTCTGAATTGGTACCAACTGTTACCCGAGTGTTGAGCGAGTAACAGATTGCCCAAGTATGCTGCAGCTGAAATCCCATCACATGCGCTCCAAATTTTCTCACCGAAGGGCAGCAACATGCACAACTTGAGTTAAATATCAGATATTGTGACTGCTACTGAACAGATCGGCACCTTCATACAACAAGGATCAGACCCGAATCAGATTATTAGCACAAAGGTGCAACCAATGTGATTTATTTTCAAGACATTAAGATTTTATCTTTAACGCAAATAATTCTAGTGTGAAAAAAGCTGGAGATTTTAAATAATAACACTAGCATACAAAAGCTCACTGTAAAAAAATGATTCGTTGGCTCAACTCAAAAAGTAAGTTACCTGGTTGCCTTAAACATTTTTAGTTAAAGGAAAACACCACAGTTTTTCAATATTTTACTATGTTCTTACCTAAACTTAAACAAATTAATACATACCTATATTTTTTCAATGCATGCACGCAATCTTTGTACAGCGTGTCATGAATGTGTTAGCATTTTGCCTAGCCCCATTCATTAGGATCCAAACAGGGATGAATTTATAAGCCACCAAACACTTCCATGTTTTCCCTATTTAAAGACTTACATGAGTAGTTACACGAGTAAATATGGTGGCACAAAATAAAACGTGGCACTCAGTTTGCAGCACTTCGCAGTAATATTGACGAAATTTGAGCGAGAGGGGGAGTAGTCAGGAGTGATGATGTTACTGCGTGCCGAGGTCGAAGTGCTGCAATGTAAGTGCTCTCCGCCATACAAGACAAGCGCCGGTTTTTAACGCGGAAGAAAAAGCGCTAGCAGCTGGCTTTTTTGAAAAATGCTGAGCTTCCGTTCAATTGAAAACATGCGCCGACCGCGGGCGTAAAAGCTTTGGTGTGCACGCCCCCTAACACCCCATTCAAACAGCCAGCGACCAGCAGTAGCAGAGCGACGCGATCTCATTCATTTCAATGGAAACCGGACGACTTCCGGCGGCACGAGCAAAAGTGACCATTGGCGACCGTATGGGCATGTCCAGTGACACGAGAAAGTTAAGAAAAGTTTAACTTTATGCAAATGTCGAGCAAATTTCGTGAGTGACTACCAATGAGAACGAACCAGTGGAGTTCACGTCATCCTTCTCTTGTCACTTACTGACGTGGATGGTACTCATTTGTTTATGACAAGCAGATTTAGAAACGCCTCATTGAAAGAGATGGGCGACACACAGCGGGGGTAAGGAATGAATGGGGCTAGGCTAAATGCTAACACATTCACGTTGCGTTGTACAAAGATTAAGTGCACGCAATGAAAAAAGATAGGTATGTATTAATTCATCTAAGTTAAAGTAAGAACATAGTACATTTTAAGGCAACCAGGTATCAATCAGGTTTTTAAGTTGAGCCAACAAAACTTTTCTACAGTGCTGTCACCGGGGTCAGTATTGTACCTAAATTGGTGGTTTTCCGGACAAGGCTTAAGCTAGTCCTACCCAGTCTCCTGAGGTTGCGTATAAATAGCACGAAGTGTAAAACTCGTGCAATACATACGCCAAATTCCACTTTGGCGTGCATATGATACGCAAAGTCCTTCCCATTCACTTAAACGGGGCATCTTTTTTTGTTGTTTTATTTATTGGTTTCTCAATTTCTTTGTTTTTTAAACCATTTTCGCTTGGGTTTAGGGTTAGATTTTAGATTTGCTTAATGAGGTTATTTAATATACAGGTTTCTCAATGTTTTTGTCCATATTTAAGCCATGGTCGCTTGGAGTTGGGGTTAGAGTTGGGGTTTGGGTTGGGATGTCATTTTTATATAACAAAAAGTTGTTCTAACCCTAACCCCAAGCGAAAATGGTAAAAAATTGCAAAAAAATTGAGAAACCAATAAATAAAACGACAAAAAAGAGGCCCCGTTTAAGTGAATGGGAAGGACTTTGCGTATCATATGCACGCCAAAGTGGAATTTGGCGTATGTATTGCACGAGTTTTACACTTCGTGCTATTTATACATATTTTCAGGAGACTGGGCTAGCTAGTCCCAGACTAAAATGCTTATTTGAGATGTCTTAACTTAAAACTTTTTTCAAGATTCACACCAGTAATGTTTTTTATAAATTATGTTTGTAAAATGTCTTAATATAACTAAGGCCTAGTCCTGGCTTAATCTAAACCCTGTCTGGGAAACCGCCCCAAACAGTTTATATTAGTACTTCAACGACACATATTTGTACCTCACATCTGACCTAAATAGTGTATACTTTATAAGGACCTTTTTAAACGGTACCGTCCCAGTGACAGCTGTTGTACCTTTTATTTCTTGAAAGTGTAAATACAGTCGATGCATGAGGGTAAGCACAATGCCATGAAGTGTGCTTTTAATAAATGCCCAAGTGGGTGTAAGAAACGACTAATGCACTCTTCCCAGCATTGACTCTCACGATGGTTGTACACAAGTGCCCAAATTGATAACTCACATTAAGGAACTGATTCGTGGACCTGCATTTCTGAAGGTAGAACTCTGAGAGATTATAAAGAAGAACCTTAACAGAATATCAGACATGATCGCGTACCCCAAACCAGCTTGATCCAAATTTCCCAGATGGATTTAATATTCAGTGCACAGACACACAACTGCACTCGACAGACTAGATCCTAAATCCTGAATCGGATCAATTCAGAAGTACTAAAGAGCCCATAATGAAAATTAAAGACTCTGATGTCCACCTTTACTGATAACATCCTTTACCAACAGATCAAAATCCTTTCTAGCACACATCTTTTCAAGAATACTAAAAGTATCAACTAATTGTCTTTCTTCAATCACTATACGACAAATCCTTAGACCTAAAGGAGGCTTGGCAGACAACAGACTGACCCAAATGCGGGGTGTTGGACTGTCTCGGATTCTGACAGCAGATGAGCACTGAAAAAACATCTCGGATAAACACATAACAGTGTAGATACATAAACCTAATGGACACTAATTATGCATTTATGTATTTTTAGGTCACAGACATTAAACACACACCAGTCACATAGAAGTACCTGTAAAGTCATTCAAGTCTGATGCCTATAATTTCAACACAGATGCACACACAGCATGATTGAACTTACAGCATTATTTTCTGTATCCTTGCAATACCGCGTTATATCTCATAAAACGCGACGATCCGTCCCGACACCGCTGAATTCATTGCAGGTTCAATGACTTTGCTTATAATAAACCCTTTATATGATGATAGACGATCCTTCGTATGCTTCGGTATGTCTATGTAAAGTCCTCATACGATAACACACATCATCATCTTCATCATTATCTCCCAATTGAGTCGCACAGATATTGTCCGTCGGTCTGTCTGTCCCGTTAAAAGCACAGCGGTGGTTTGCTTTTCCTCGCGTCTGCAGTCTGGACTCACCCAGCGCCGAATGAGAGCGTCGGGCGCGCACACCGGCGCGAGCGCGCGCCTTCATCCCGTCTCTATGAACGCATACGATGATCGTATTTCCAAAATGTTCATTATAATAAATGAAACATCTGACTGTATAAATTGGATTTATTGTACACTATTCGCACCGTTATTATTTGATCACCACGGCTGACAACTTATTTTAGTTTTTACTGCTTTTCGTGTCAGAGATAGATAGATAGATAGATAGATAGATAGATAGATAGATAGATAGATAGATAGATAGATAGATAGATAGATAGATAGATAGATAGATAGAAAATGCAATGTTTTAGTTCTTCGTTGCAAACTTCACCATGCTACATCATTCCCCAAAACAGTTTTAGATACCATTGTAAAATATAACTTACCATAAATATTTTGTCATGGTGTTTATTTTTAAATACTTTACAGTATATATCCTTTTAGCCGACAAACGAATAAGGAAAAGAGGACGCAGATAGGCTAATTTAGGATACAAAATCACCCTGGTATATACAGCTGTTGACTGCAGTACCGCACGCGAAGTCCTGGGGTCGCTGTTGGTCTCATTCAGATTTATTTTGAGTTCCAAAACAATTTTCCGTGCACTTTTAGCATCTGCTTGAAGAAGCTGTTTGAACACACTATAGCTGTGAGCGGCATAAACAAACTGCCATTGACATAACAGCTGTCTGTTTAAATTCATAGAGGTCAGCGCACATCACGCGCGCCCGTAACTGCATTCGGGACTTTCAGCTTCTCTCTCCGCGTGATAAATCAGATTAAGGCTGCGTACAGGAGATTGTCCAGACAGACGCATGACTAGATCAATGGCCTAACCGACCGGCCTGCATTAACAGATGAGTTATGAGAGATTTTTGCAGACGCCACGACTATGCAGAGAATAAAGCTGAAGGATTGGGCGTAACACCTGTGCAGTAACCCACTTCTTGATCGGATGCCATGGGGTATATATCTCTAAATTCTGAATATCAATTAATAATATTAATTTCATAATGATCCTTACGTTGAGAAATCAAACAGAAGAGAAAGAGATTGCAGTTTTATGTTGGGGAACAAGACTGCAGATCTTTGTGTAGGCTATTCGGCAAAATAAAGCATTAGCATAAACAATTATTCCATATATGCAAGGTTTCATAAAATTGACACACGGCAACTAAAAGGAAATGATTTTATTTAAAATTCTTATCCTTACGGCAAGGAATGTAGAACAAAAACAATTTAACAAACAACAAAGACACAATGGCACTGTAATATTGATGTAATGAGGTCACAGTTGTTTGTTTCTAGAGTAATTTACGATGGCTTTGAATGTTGCTTAACCAATCAAAATCAAGGACTGGAACCAGCAGTCCCTTTTATTCTAGATACTATAAAGAAATGTAGTCAGAAATCTTATAAGATTTATTCTTAATATTAGAAAGAAACAGCTTGGTAATGGGGTAAAACAAATCCTAATATCTGCAATTTAATGTACTGTTACTGTGGTCATTCCCTCAGGTACATTGCTTTCAAAATTGGCAGGTATTCTCATTACTTCCACTTTAGAAACTTGATATACATGAAAAGCCTAATGATTTTTGACAGATATGGACATCTCTGGACTATACACTCAACTAAAGGATTATTAGGAACACTGGTTCAATTTAAGTATGCGGCAGTCCTGTGGGCGAAAATGCCTTGTTGATGCAAAAATGCCTTGTTGATGCTAGAGGAGAACTGATTCAAGATGATAAAAGAGCAACTTTAACTGAAATAACCACTCGTTACAACCGAGGTATGCAGCAAAGCATTTGTGAAGCCACAACACGCACAACCTTGAGGCGGATGGGCTACAACAGCAGAAGACCCCACCGGGTACCACTCATCTCCACCACAAATAGGAAAAAGAGGCTACAATTTGCACAAACTCACCAAATTTGGAAAAATGTTGTCTGGTCTGATGAGTCTTGATTTCTGTTGAGACATTCAGATGGTCAGAATTTGGCGTAAACAATGAGAACATGGATCCATCATGCCTTGTTACCACTGTGCAGGCTGCTGGTGGTGGTGTAATGGTGTGGGGGATGTTTTCTTGGCACACTTTAGGCCCCTTAGTGCCAATTGGGCATCGTTTAAATGCCACGGCCTATCTGAGCATTGTTTTGACCATGTCCATCCCTTTATGACCACCATGTACCCATCCTCTGATGGCTACTTCCAGCAGGATAATGCACCATGTCACAAAGCTCGAATCATTTCAAATTGGTTTCTTGAACATGACAATGAGTTCACTGTACTAAAATGGCCCCCACAGTCACCAGATCTCAACCCAATAGAGCATCTTTGGGATGTGGTGAAACGAGAGCTTCGTGCTCTGGATGTGTATCCCACAAATCTCCATTAACTGCAAGATGCTATCCTATCAATATGGGCCAACATTTCTAAAGAATGCTTTTAGCACCTTGTTGAATCAATGCCACGTAAAATTAAGGCAGTTCTGAAGGCGTAAGGGGGTCAAACACAGTATTAGTATGGTGTTCCTAATAATCCTTTAGTTGAGTGTATGTTGAAAATGTTTAATACTCAGTGGCGGGCAGTGACTTCTTTTTTCGAGGGCGCACGATGCGAAGTTCGTCACAACATGTATGTATTTCGTCATGTGTGTGGTTCGTAATTTTAAAATATGTGTTCGGCGCGTCGAGGGAACCTATGTGCATCACATGTCTTGACAAAATAAGTGCCTGCTGCACACGCATCTAAAGGGTTTATGATAAAAGAGATGCTCGCGTTTGACAGATACTCGCATAATCTCAGAGTTTACTGTTAAGGGAGTGTCTTGTGTGTATTTTGTGAACGTAAGCGTCTCTATTATCATAAAAGGGGTTTGAAACATGTGCAGCAGGCACTTATTTTGGTGAAATATTATTACACATGGTTCACATGACGCAAAAAACACATATTTTGAAAACATACATGACACTATTTTGAATTTTCGCCCCTTGGAAGAGCACTCACGAGCCACCATTGCTCTTGTTTTAATGTTTGAATTTCGCATCACTATGAAGAACGGACGCCTTGATTTTCAAAAAAATGTGCTGTTTTGTAAAGCTCCAATACAGCTGCTGTCGAGAAATTCATGTATTTATTTGCCAACCTTGATAAGATATTGTTTAGTCACAAAATATCATTTTTATTCGCTATGGTGCTCGATTCTCTTCTGGACCCTGTATGTGCATATTAGTTTTTCAGTCTGACTATTTGTGATTCAGGGAAAATGACACAGACAGAACCGGAGCCCACAGCGGGGAGAAACAAACATCAGAATGCCATCATCCGAATCCAATGATTTATTTCACAGTTAACGCCGGAGCAGCATGACAAATCTGAATAGTTTGTAAGGCACAGAACGTCGCGATGAGGGCAGAAACACATTAGGCCTAATCTGACGTTTGAGCGACACTTGATATGATCTACAACGCTACCGTGACACAAACTCTGTCTGCGCAAAGAAACACTTTCAGTTTCAGAACATACATCTATTTTTCCCTCTCCGTATCTGTCTCTTCTCTTTCCATGGCTATAAAGGTCAAAAATACATGAAGTCAATACCAAACAGTAAAGAACTAACAAATAGTCTTAAAGGGATAGTTCACCCAAAAATGAACATTCTGTCATCATAAGATATTTTAAGTCCCTGTTTACATTAGAGCATTTGTGTTTTAAAACTGCATTTTAAAATGAAAACAATCCTCGTTTATACTGGCATTTAAAAAAAAATCTTCATCTACACTATACACGACCATAAACGCATGAAACATGACCAATCACGTATTGTAACTGGGCATGCGCATAAAAGTGTAAAATAACTTATTACTCTAATAATAGCTTACCTTTGCGCATTTATGCAGCCTAGGGGTGTGGGATATTGACAAAAATGTATACCTGGATCCTTTGCCGGCAACTACAACAGACACTTTTTTTGAACCAATAAAAATGTGTTCAGGAAAGTATTATATTGTTCTAGCTCCCCCCACAACATATTAATATGATTAATGGGTTATTGTTGATGTTATAAACCAAACAGAAAGGTGTTTATGATTTAAAAAGGAAGCGTTCAAGTGAACAGTACTAAACAGTAGCGAAGGGTAACTTGAAGCAAAATAAATTTCAGCAAATGCTTATTGCTTTAATGTAGGAAGTTCCTCTTCAGCCATTTCACGCTGTTATATTTATAATAGACTAGTTCAGTGGTTTTCAAACTGGGGGCCGCGAGATGGTGCCAGGGGGGGCCCAGTTTTGTGACATTTTATGAAATACATTAATTTATCATGAATTCTGTGTGGTTAAACCTAAAAAAATAAGGCTACTAACCAAAAGCACTACTTTTTTGTATAATTTAATATGTTTTTTTATTAAAATTTATAAAAATTGTCACAAATTTTCTTTAGGGGGCCACGAAGGAATGCCCCGTACACAAGGGGGGCCGCACGCTGAAAAAGTTTGGGAACCACTGGCCTAGTTCATTGTTCGCAGTTCATATTTATGATCTTATAGTCCATTTGAAAATTTTCGCACGAACTGACTGTATTCTTCAAAAAAACACCAAATAACTTAACTTCCCCTACCTTTTGCTGTTCAATGTGCGATCAATTAATTAAACATTAATATGACGTTAATTTTTAAAAGTATGCGAGGTCCGTGCACGTCCTCCCCTAGCAACACAGAAATAGCAACAAGCGCAATCCGCTAAACGAGCATTAAATATTAATATGACGTTGATTGTATTGTTTTTATTAATTTATATTCACAAAACCTATCAACAAAACATTGATTAAAATTAAGAGACAAATTATATGAAACGAAATTCATTTTAAAGTAGCAAACAAAACTTATATTAAACTCGAAAATAATGTCTGACCCATTACAATTCGCCATTCATATTGGCCTTTACAACGCCCTATATGGCGTTTAAAATTACAGTCTATCTTTCGTAATAAGCTAACTAAATTCAAACAAAACATAAACAACATTACAACAAAATTCAAACCCAACAATACTCAAACATAAATATAAAACAGACATTATAAGGACACATGTTAAAACAATCTGATATAGCGTTTATAATAGCTGGTTGGTAGATGTTTACTATTTTTGGCAAAACCTCCATTGCAAACCTCCATTTACCTGAATAAAAATAATTTTAACTTTAAAAATGATGCGCTGTGACGTTTATATCAGCTGTTCGTTTACAGAAGACTCCGTCTACGTTCATTTACACTGTCTGAGTTCTCAAACTTAAACAGGGTCTTCAGCGTTTACGAACGATTCCGTTTATGAGGGTCGAAAACGGTGGTGTAGTGTAAATGAAAGGGATAAACGCATTAATGTAAACATAGCCTAAGGGATGTTTGTAACCAAAACGATCATGAGTCCCATTCACTAACATAGTATTCTTTTCTCCTACTATGGATGTGAATGGGGCTTATGATCGTTTCCTCAAAATGTCTTCCTTTGTGTCCATTAAAACAAAGAAATTTATACAGGTTTGTAACAACATGAGAGTGAGTAAATGATGACAGAATGGTCATTTTTGGGTGAACTATCCCTTTAACATTTCTTATTTTGGCTTACACCTACCAGCATAATGTCAGCTACATCTGGCCAGGATTTGGCAACTTATACAGAAAGAGACCATCTGACGGACATGAAAAGAAACCAAATAAATATTTTCTATGTGTTATAAGGGTGGATTTATGTAAAATATGCAAAACTTTAATAATAGATGGGTGCGTGTTAAATATGTGAAAGTGAAATACATCCTTACAAATAAAGGTGGACATGAAAGAACCACTTTTGGTTGTATGGTTCAGTGTGTAATAAACCTGGGTGGAAAAAGCTAATTGTGCAATAAGGGTGGATTTATGTAAAATATGCAAAACTGTAATAATAGACCGGTGCGTAAAAAAGTTAATTCATATAATGTATTCAGACTTATCGGTTTTATGAGGAGAGAAAAACGGCTTGGCTCACTTTAGCTGGGCTCACACACAATACACTATGTGCTGATATTTCTCTGTTTTTTTAATGATGGCATTTCCCTGCCCGAGGCTGCAGTGCAGATACAGCAATAGCTACTTTAAAAGCACAGCACTCATCTACTCTAGAACAACAACAAAATCTCATTCTCTTGTTCTCCTTTACGTCCTATATTCTCTTACCATGTTGGAAACAATCATATCTGTTTACAGTACGCACATGTTAGGATTACATGTTTCTAATTTTATTATCACAGATTCATTGTTTGGAATAAAGGTGAAATTTAAGAACAGAATAAAAAAAACATAAAGCCGTTTTTGAAGTAACCACCTGTTTTTTTATGGCTTTGAATCAATCGCATTTCAGAAAACATCAATAAAGACATTTTGTTCAAAAACCTCAAATCCTTTCACGCCAAGGCTTGTGTGATTAGATCTGAAAAGATTTTCACTTATACAACAGCACAACTTATTCTCAAAAGCCTTCAATTTCGGAATATACATTCATTTTTTTTCCAGAACCAGAAAGGTCAAAAACACATAAACTCAACAAAAAACGGTAAAGAAATGATTGCTTCCACTAGCAAAATAGTCTTAACTGACATGATGTAAATACTAATTTGACTGACATTCCCAGCTTATTTTGGCTCAGTCTCACATAGCCAGACTTTTGTCTACCAGCATAAAGTCTGGTCCACTTGGCAGCTAATTCTGGCCGAAAAATTGCCCACTTTTACAGGAAGGGACCATCTGACATGTAAAGCAACCAAATAAATATTTTTTTTATGTGCTATAAGAGGGGATTTAGGTAAAATATGTGAAACTATAATGTAAATAAAGGTGCTACATTTTTGCAGATCTCACGGAAAGTCGTATTATAGACCGTTTCATCGGGCGCACGTGCGGTGATGCGATAAGCGTCCGAACTCTACTTCCTGTTTCTGTTTGTTTAATGGTCTGACTAGTTGAACTCTTACACAAATACCTCGTCGAAAATAGCAAATGTTTTGTGTTCCTATGTAATCTATGTGTTGTTTATGTTGCTTGTTATATAAATAAACTACACTGTAAAAAAATTGCTGTACTTATGCAGCTGGTTGCCAGTAACTTACTGTAGAAGATAAAGACTGAAAATGTTTCATGTTCATTTAACTTTGAACAAACTCTTGCCAATAAATAACATAAATGTCTACAGTAAGTTACTGGCAGCTAGTTGCCAGTAATACCCAGTAATACTGTAATTTCTACAGAATTTTTTTACAGTGTACTTTAAAAGGATTTTTTGTTATTTATTCTTCGCAGAGTTTACCGGAAGTTACGTCATGACCACGAAAGTCGCGTGTTTATGTTGTTACTGCTGAAACCGTCTATAGTCATGAAAAATTTTATTATTTATTCTATCCATGGCACGAAATAAATTTTTTTGTGCCTTGAGAACGAATGTCTTTTCGCACAATTTTTTTTCATGTCATTTTATGTATCGTTTTCTAATAGTTTTTTTCCTATTTACTTACCATTGTCGCTTGGGGTTGAGGTTAGATTCACTTTCTGTTACATTTTTAGACATCCTAACCCAAACCGCAAATCTAACCCCAACTCCAAGCGAAATTATTTAAAAATAGAAAAAAATGAGAAAACAATATATAAAATGACACGAAAAAGAAAGTTGTGCCACGACCATGAAAAACTGTTTATAGAAATTCGTGTGAGTGACACGAAAAAGACATTCAAGGCACGTAAAAAAGCTGAATTTCGTGCCATGGACACAAATAAATTAATCACGTTTTTGTGACTATAACACAACTTTTCGTGAGATCATGTTGCATTTTTGACTTCATGGTTAGTGGTTTTCAAACTGGGGGCCGTGAGATGGCGCCAGGGGGGCCCCATTTTTATGACATTTTATGAAATACATTAATTTATCATGAATTCTGTGTAATTAAACCTAAAAAAATAAGGCTACTTACGAAAAGCACTACTTTTTTGTATACTTTAATGTTTTTTTTATTAAAATGTTGAGTATTAGAACAGTTTTTTGTCACAAATTTTCTTTGGGGGGCCGCGAAGGAATGCACCGTACACAAGGGGGCCGCACGCTGAAAAAGTTTGGGAACCACTGCCATAAAGAACCTTTAAAGACACCCTATTATGTTGCTAAAAACAACGTTATTTTGTGTATTTGTTGAAATGCAATGTGTTCACGTGGTTTATGGTTAAAAAAACCCTTTATTTTCCACATACCGTTCATTATTTTTGCTTTTAGGTCAGCTCCCAATGCAATACTGACAGGAGTTAACAGTCTTTACTGCCTTATCAATTCAGAAAATGCAGATGACCAAGCTGATCGATCAACTTTACCAGTGTGGCTTGAGCAGAATGTAACAGATTAGTAAGGTAAGGATACTAAAACATAAAACCATGTCTGCATTTGTGATTGTAGAAACGACAAACAACAAGCGCTACTGTACGCTGCTCAAAACGTATGTTTGGTTCAAATAGTTACTAGTAAATTCTGAAAACAAAGACTACTTACAGGCTGTGGGTCTGAGAAAATAGATTTCAGTTGGAGACGATAACTCGGGTCATTGTGTATACTTTGGGATTTGTACCTTTGCTTATTACTACCTTGTACTAATACACACACCAAAGAAAATGTAAAATCATGAATCGGATAATAGGTCCTCTTTAACATCCACAAGAACACGAACCTTTTACTGTGGTCAGTATAAGCGATTACATCATCATTACCTACTAGATGTTCACCTACATACAGTACTGTGCAAAAGCCTTAATGCCGAAGTATGATCCATTTTTTTCCGTACGCGAGGGTCTAATTTTCATCATCAGAAGAGTACGCATGTACTGTACGCGCACCGCTATATTAAAAAAAAATGCATACATTGTATAGGTGCATGCGCATACAGAAGTATGTAGTATATAGGTCACATTGCAAATTGTCACAATGCCCATGCGTCAAACGTCAGCGCACGTGTGAGAGTCAAATGAACTATGGTTTGCAAGGCTGTGTGTTCGACTCACGCATCTATATCTATCTATCTTTCACCCCGATGATTATATAAAGAGCAGATTTTGCATTTAAATCTTACAATGAAACCCAACAGAAAGGAAACCTCACAATAATAGGTCTCTACAGTACTTCAACCCCATTCAAATCTCTAAATAAAGAGACTGTACTGTACTAAAAATCCTCAGTAATAAAACTAAGGGTGTAGTTTCAGATTAATAAAAGCCATTACACCTCACAGTATTTATAAAATGATTTTATAGGAAAAAATAATATGGAAGTGAATAGGACTCATGATCGGTTTAGTTGCAAACATTCCTTAAAATATCTTTATTTCTGTTCATCATTACAAAAGAAATGTATGCGGGTTTGTTTGTAACAACATGAGAGTGAGTAAATGATGACAGACTTTTAATTTTGGGTAAACTATCCCTTTAAATCTTATTATACAACAGTTCTTTCTGGTTCTCAAATCTGATGGGTGTGTCCTTTAAAATGCAAATGAACTGATGAAATGCAAACACTGATCGCCATAATGGTGGTTTGTTGAAATTGAAACTCAATTGTGCTGTCAATTATTTTTTCTCTTTCTCTCTCTCTCTCTCTCTCTCTCTCTCTCTCTCGCTCTCTCTCTCTGCACTAAATGGCAGTGGTTGGATAGTGGTTTAAGGGGTAGTATTATTATAATAAGATCCCCTTCTGACATCACAAGGGGAGCCAAATTTCAATGACCTAATTTTCACGTGCTTGCAGAGAATGTTTTTAGATACTTTCCGTGTGTCTCAGTCTATGAATCTTAATCGGAAGTGATTATCCCTATGCCCTATTCCCTTCGAAAATCAGAGCTCTTGATTTAAACTTTCGAGGGAGTAGCGTCATAATGTCACATCCTGTGGTGATTAAAATACACTTGGCGAATAAAGCAATGAAAACAATGATTTTCTCTTTATCTGGGGTGTCTGTTTATGTGTGTCCCCTTCCTGAAGTGCCCTTAAAAGGACGCAGAAATGCCGTTTGTAACTCACCCAGTATATTTTGGCACTAGTAAGGTAAGGACACTGGCTTAAATTGGGACACTTGATGACTTTTTTACTTAAATATTGCTTAATTAAAATCTATAGTGCTAAAATCTTGCAGTATTGATATCTTACAACAGTGGTCCTCAAACTTTTTTGCCATGCGGCCCCCCTTGTGTACGGGGGCCCCCAATGGTGCCCTTCGTGGCCCCCCAAAGAAAACATTGTAAAACATAAAATTTGAATTAAACAAAACTGTTTATTAGTAGCCAAATTTTTCTGAGGTTTAATTACACAGAATTTATGAAACATTAATGTATTTTATTAAATGTCATAAAACTGGGGCCCTCTTGGCACAATCTCGGGGCCCCCAGTTTGAGAATCACTGTCTTACGGTACTAAAATACTAATATCTTACAGAACAAACTCTCAGAGTCCCACACTAGTATTAAATCGCTGTTGGATTCAGTGTTTCGAAGGAAAACTGATCTCGAAAGCATCTGTCTGGAAGCCAATAATCTATTTTTACCCTTCATCTCAATTACAACTTCGGTTTACAGAATTTCCCAGATGAACGCTCAAGTTGTGATCAATTATAAAGCGCTTAGTTTTTCAGCAAGTCAAATTCAAGGAAAATTGCAGAAACAAAATACTGTGTAAAGTGACGGTTGGGGATTTGGATGAAGATCAGCTTCCAAGTTCAAGTTTTTCTTCCTCTGCCTCCTAAATGTCTAAGGGTTGTAGAATAGACTTTAGGATAAATGGATAATTTTTGTGGCTCTTATGTGCCGTACTAAACTACAAAAACACCATAAAAATATCTCTCTGATGGATACAGTGTGTAGAAATGAGACAACTGCTGCTTCGTAAGAATGTATCATCACGATAAATAAACCTAACTGGTAAACGTAGTGTGAATACATTAGTTGAAGAACAACCTGTAGGTCAGAAGAGAAAACACAGCTCCTAGGATAACAAAATCGAAGGGATTGTGCGGCCATTTGATTGATCTCCTTTAGGTAGATCCCCCCATACCATCCCTATAGATAAACTCTAAAGACAATTTAATTAACAGGCAGGTGCCAGCAGGGGAGATAATCCTGCAGAGTTTGATGTAATTCAAAGATGATTAAAAAGCCATCGCAGCATCTCCCAAACGTAATGCCGGCCTCACTTTGACCACACAGAGGGTGCGAATCACAGATTTACCCACAGGCCCCTCCTGCGGCGCCTCTAATCAGCTGGGCTCATCTGGAAGAACTGGCTGAAATTTCCATGAGAAAGGTGTCGATGTTCCCTTGTGGCATGAGCAGGTATCTGGGAATTGTGTTCAGAGGTATTATGAGTCAAATTTCATCACATCAATGGACTTACTATTGACAGCAAACGTTCAGACTTTCTGCTTTGGTGCTACTTACACTCCATAGCAGCGACTATGATTCCTATACTCCGACTGCAATAGCTACATCACACAAATGTATTTTTAGGTTGGATATTTATAAAATAAATATTTGCTATATATTTCTGCTCTTAAATGCCTCTCTACATCCATGTTTCTTGGTTAATGTTTATAATGTTCAGAACTTTAATTAAATGGGATCTCGGTGTAGACGGAGCTGGCAGCAGAACATCGCGACATGGCATCATGACGCTACTTGTTAGGACAAAAACTGATTAACATAGAAACTGATTATCGCGTTTCGCTGCGTCACTTATCCTGTGCAATGTGCCACACAAAATTCAGATATAGGGGGGTAATTTCCGACCAGTGTTGTGAACTATAGCTATAGCTGCTATTCAATTCGGCCTCCCCGTTAGTTAGATTAAAGGAAAGCACTGTTCAAAAGTTTGGGTACACTTGACTAAAATGTTAACTATGATTCATAGATCAAGAACAAATCAAGAACAAAAAATAAAAAAGAACAAAGTTGCACATTAAGTACGGTCTAAAATTAGTCTTTATTTTATGAATTAATTATAATTATTATTTTTTATAATAATTTTTAATTTTAATATATATATTCATTTTTATTTTTAAAGCTACAGAAGTGATTTTCTCTTATCTTGGGTTGTTTGATTAACATAAATGACAGACTTAAGTAGGTTAATTGAGGTTACTGTCTCTTTAAGACCAAATAAGCACAGACTGGTTTCTGCTTCTAATCTATACATACACTAAATAAGAAGATTTGACATAAACAAATGTTTTAATAAAAAAATAATACTGTGTTTGTATGTGCTCTGTCAAGAACAGAAAGATTTTTATGTTTGCTTGCTTTTTAAAACGCGTCTCTTCATGTATGCACTACTGAGTGCACTTAAACGCGCGCACCAGGGTCGTTGCTAGACATAAAGCTCTACTGGGGCACAGGCACCCCATTTTTTGCTGACTTTTTTGAATGACTGCTGTGTGCAAGAAGTGTGCAAAACTTCTATACAATGTCCTTTGCTAAACCCACTATTCTACAGTGCAACAGTTACGGCGAGAGTTTCGTTGCAAAACGAGATAAATCCATTTTTTAAACATTTTTGTCAAAACATGTTTATTATTATGTTATCATGTTATTATTTTGTTTTATGGTGATACTTAGCCGTATTTTTTAAGTTATGAAGGTTTAAATCAAAACAAACCAACTGCAGTTGAATTGAAATTAATTGGAATGCACAACCAAAAAACGAGATTTCAGAACAATTAAAAAAACGGTGGTTATCTCGTTTTTAAACAAAACTCTTCATATATACATATATAAGTGTAATCTTCATCATACCTAACATTATTAACATGTTTGGAGGCATAAAAAGCATAACATGTTTGGAAACAATGACACAGCAGAGAAATATTTTCTACATTATACAATGATAGCAATGATTAATAACTTATTTTTACAAGAATATTTTAAGAAACCAGTCATTTTATGACTGCTATACTAAATAATCTTACTGCTAACTGTTATGTAAGATTTTCATAAGGTAACTCACTCGCATGTTGTGCATGGATGAACGCAAAGATGTGCGCGGACATGGATACGTCCGTGCACGCGTCAATGCAACTGCTTCGTCGCTTTTACAAGCGTAAATTGGGTAACTACACTGCATATAGATCTGTTTTTGCCGCGTTTGTCTTGCGGTTTTATATCACTTGAATGTTAATATTTGCAAGCCTTTGAAACACGTGCAAATGGTAAACTTTTCCTATTTAAATTTGCGTATTAATTTGGGAATCACATGCGAGCCAAACCGTGGGTCGTGATCCTTACGGATCATCTGCAATAGCACTACTGAACGTTACAACGTCACCCATTCGCTACGTTCATTTTCGAAACTGGCAAGTTATACGGCTGGGTTTGATTTTGACTGGGCTAAGCCAATGTCAATCAACATTCCATCCAATCGGATTTTTGATATGCTGTCATGTTGAGTATCTACGTTCATCTATTGGGTGTAGCTGGCCATCCGAGAAACAAACTCGGGGGCCCTCTAGTGGCTCGGGGCTCCAAGCAGTTGCCTGCTTTGCCTGTTGACAAGGTGCGCTTCTGGGTTTACCGCTACACTTATAACCATTATCCCACGTAAATTCGATTTCATGACAATCAGGGGTGCGTTTCCCAAAAGCATCGTTAGTCGTAAGTTACGCCGTTACTGACGAAGGTCAAGGATTTGGTATTTTCTGAAACCATAGTTCAAATGAACAATCGCAAGCTGCATCACAAACTTGTGTGGTTTGAACGACAGCTCTTCACCTGTCGTTAGAAGCATAGTTCCTTGTTATTATAATATGTGGACTTACATTGATTAGGCTTTTGAACAAAATAAACAAAATAATACATTCTATATCCATCATTCTAAATATATAAAAAAGTTATTTTATGTCTTTAAGTTTGTAAGCAGAATTAAAGCGCTGCATTTGAAACTGCGCATGTGTGCGGTCCTACGAGCTTTAAGACCCTGGGGAATCCTTGGGAGGAGTGACGTAAGAGGGAACTTGCGCATGGATGAAATATCTTGGAAATAAACAACAGGTAACTAAATCACGATAACAAAATCAGACTTCCGATGCAATATATGTTATCTACAGCAATAATCTGACATTAAATCGATTTGCACAGATTAATTAATATTTCACCTCCCACGTGACATCATCAACTATGTTGCAACTATGTATGTACGAAATGTGCGACAAATTTACTATGCTTTCGGGAAACAGTCGTGACAAGGTAGTTAGTTTATCAAACTATGTATTGTACTATGGTGGTTCAGCAGCGAGTTACGTCGTTGTTCGGGAAACGCACCCCCTTTAACAGCTTTATACTGAATCGCTAGAAAGTTAGACACTTGGCCGTCGAAACATTATTTTCGGACTGGATGTGTTTGTCAAATGTTACCCATGCTGGCAAACTGTGTTGGAATAACCAAATTTTGAAAAAATATGTTTTTTATATTTTGACATTCTCTATTAAAAAAAAAAACTTCAAAACGACGTATGATTTGTTGAAATCTGACAACAAATAACAGCGCTACACCTGTTTGAAATTGACAGAGTCAAAGCCAAGGACCATAAGTAGGATTTTAAGTGTTGTATTAATCAAAATCAATGTTTTTATTCATAAATATGTCCTCGTTGGTGTCAAATGACCTCTGCCAATGATCTGACTTTTCTTTGTAAGCTTAGAATTTCTTCTCTTTATTTACATTGAACGGGTAAGTCCAAGGAGGCTTCCATGTCGTTTCGCCATACTGATAAACTACAAGAGCAGAGAGGGACAAAAAGCACTAGCCTACCAACACGTTTCCACAACGCGTTTTCATTCAGAACACGTGAACCAGCTGAAACGGACACGGAGATAAGTGAGTACATAACGGCTACCGTAGTTGCAACACGCATGCGGAAAAGCGAGGCGCTAGAGAGCACTATTCGTTTGAATGCAAAATACAATTTCACCACTAGATGGCGGTAAATCCTACTTATTGTCCCTCTAAGAAGAATCAAGTTAAAGATTTTTGAGGGTTCAGAAGCAAAATCACAGCATCTGTTCCTTAAAATGGTTAAATTAATAGATTTGGCCCAAACAAAGTCAAAAACAATATGATTGGAAAAATATATTTTCAACTCTTTCTTTTATTGTTTGATTGACATTGAGACAGACAGCTTTAACACATCAGATATTTTTTACCGACAGTTAACCAAACATTTACTTAAGAACAGATTATATCTGCGTGAATTCTTGTCAAAACAGATATTTTTAAAACTGTAATTCTGTGTAGATGTCTCGGGGTCAAATGCTTGCGGATCTGTCAGTCAGTGTGTTTTTATATCTCATCTCCCTTAATAACTCTTTTAACATCAAGCAAGTCTTACACTTTAATTCCTGTGTTTTAAAACCAAAATCAAAATGTCAGACGGGCATGTGGATGCACGCATCTTTGTATAACATTCAGCATTTAGGATGGTACACCTCTCAGAAAACTTACAAATAAAGATCATTTTAGATGTTAATGACTATTCAGAGCATTGGGATCGTTAAACGAGGGCTTAATGTATTTATTTTTTGAAAACCTCAATTTCGACCAAAATTGACATTTATACTTTCTTTTGCCTCTAGGTCAAAATTAGACAGTGCGCATTTTGACTTATTTTGAATGGGTCACAAATCCTTTCCATTAGTGAAATTTCGTTCGCATTTTAGCAACAGCCCTGACTTACACGCTGCTGCTTCCTTAAATTCATTCCACTTGGGTCATAAAGAGTCTATATAATTTAAACTTCATTTCGTGTTTTCATTACTTTTGCATGCTGCACTCCCACGACACAACAACAAGGTAAACAAAGCTTTTAGGCTATCAAGCATTTGTTTAATTGAAAGGCAACAGAATACAAGAAAACGGCATCTACTCCAGTAAATGTTTGGACCCACACACTTTTTTTTTTGCTTTCGACGGCAATGGTTAGACATATCATTTTCTGTAGGGAGCATTAGCACGATTGTGCAGCAGTAGCGTTCTAGACAACGCAGATTTGGGATTTCCCACCTTAACCCAGAAATAATGTCTGGAACGGTGCTCTTTTAGGGTGGATCCCAATTCAGGGGCTGCGGCCTTATTTGAAGCCCAATGACGTCTTGGGCTGCGACGAAGGCTGTCCCAATTTGAAGGCTTCTTTCACATGCAAGCCCTCCAAATGTGGCCTCTTATTCCCCTGAAACCCAAGATCCATAGATGTATCGTTCACAGCCTTGGCTACAGCACGCAGCTCCCCCCAGTAGACTAGACTGTCTCATTTCAGTTTGCTTCTAAGACTTTAGAAGGTGCAGCCTTCAAATAGCGAGCCTTGCCTTCTAAATCTGCGGCCTTGAAAGAATACAGACCCCGAATTAGGATGCACCCATAATGTTTCTAAACACTTTAAATGTTTTACATTTAGGCATTTAGTAGGCTTTTATTCAAAGTGACTTACAAAGATTCAAGACTTCAAGCGATTTGTCATAGGGAGGTAATAATACAAGAAGTATTATACAAGTTACAAGTTTTCACAACTTCAAAAACAATACCTGTTGAGAAAGAGAGTTAGTTAATTTTTTAAGATAGAAGATAGATGTTACTAACTATTTTTAATGTTACTTAAAGGATTAGTCCATTTTCTTAAAAAAATCAAGATAATTTACTCACCACCATGTCATTCAAAATGTCGATGTCTTTCTTTGTTCATTCGAGAAGAAATTATGTTTTTTGAGGAAAACATTCCAGGATTTTTCTCATTTTAATGAACTTTAATGGACCCCAACACATAACAGTTTTAATCTAGTGAAATGATTGTCATTTTTGCCTTTTAAACCACAACTTCTCGTCTATCTCCAGTCCTGTGACGCGCCAGCCCCACCTTGCGCAATACGTCATCACGTCAAGAGGTCACGGATGATGTATCGAAACTACGCCCCAGTGTTTACAAGTGTGGAGAGAGAGGACCGTTCCAACGTTGTTGTATGTGGAATGATACTAATTAATGTCTTTTGTGTCAGTTTACTGTTTAAAATGGTCTGCAAATGTGCGTTTCATATACTGTATGTAACACCTGACCTTTCCACGGCAGTACGCAATTACGTGAGGTCGCGCTGGCGCGTCACAGGACTAGAGATAAACGAAGAGTTGTGTTTTAAAAGTGCATATTTTTTCTTTTTCTTTTCAAAAACGACAATCGTTTCACTAGATAAGACCCTTATGCCTCGTTTGGAATCATTTAAAGTCTTTTGAAACTACGTTGAAGCTGCAATTTTAAACTACATTAAAACTGTTACGTGTAGGGGTCCATTAAAGTCCATTAAAATGAGAAAAATCCTGGAATGTTTTCCTCAAAAAACATAATTTCTTCTCGACTGAACAAAGAAAGACATCAACATTTTGGATGACATGGTGGTAAGTAAATTATCTGGATTTTTTTATTTAGAAAATGGATTAATCCTTTAATTCAGGTTTTGAGGTGGGAAATATCCAAAATCCGAGTTGTCGCGTGGGGCGTAAATCAGGCGTGTATTGCAAAAGTAAACAAAATAATATATTATAATATATTATATATAAATAATATATAAAACCCACATGAAAAAATACTGTGTATGCTATATTATTTACTATTTTACTAAAGTGTAAAATGTCCTTAAGTGAAGTGTTCAAAATTTTTCACTTTGCTTGGTTGTTTTAACCCATGGTTGGGTAAAATATAGTCATTTTCTAGGTTAATTTGCTAGGTTGTGTTTTTCCATATTTTACCCAACCATGGGTTGAAACAACTAAGCATTTGATAAAGACTGTAGTGTTTTTAAACCTTACTATAGTAAGTACAATAGTATACTATAATATTTTTTCATGTGGCTAACCCAAATAAAAGAGTGTGCTGTATAAATGTCATTCTGGTTGAACGAGAATAAATATAAAGTAGACTGAATGGACTTTTTCCTGAAAAAATAGACCATAGTTATCTAAGATGTCTATTTGAGTTTTATAAGAGCTAGTCTGCAATACATAAGAGATTTCAATATTAACTCAATAAAGTCTTTTTGCATTTAAACTTTCCAAGGCCAGAAGTCTAGACTGAGCGATCTGCATTCATTTTATAGCTCTTTATTACTGCATGTCAATAATTATCTGAGTATTTGTACTTCTACCAAATTTTTTGGAGAAATATCTGAGACAAAACTAAACATAAGTCCATTGAGTCACTTAAGTTTTTTTCTGTAAAGGAATCGGGATTAGCTCTTTGGTGTGTCTCTGGTTCACATTACACCCTCCAGATTCAAACATACGTGCCATAAACCCTTTCCATTCCTCTCACCATCGGCTAAAAATCTCCTTCCCAGCAGCTTCCTCATCGCCCGCCAAAATGTCTTCACATCCGATGAGAAAGACTGACCTTGACGAGTCCCTGCTCTTAAACGCAGATTACAGCAAATCTTTCTCCAACACACACGCTCCCAGAAATCCATTTTTACACTTCTGATGGTTTTAAATCTCACCAGAAGCCACCGAACAGAACGCTCAGATTACAGTCAAATTTACTGTGAGGGAGCAGCATACACATAATTTTTTGATCTCATTAAGCATGCATAGATTCATAAACATGAATATTCAAATGTTCATATGAATATATTCACAGTATTTACTCTTTTCTTCAATGGCACAAAGACATCCATGCACACATGCACGCACGCACACACACTAATCACATACAAACAGCGTTTATTTGCAGGAGTTTTTAACAATTACAATTAGAAACTTACAGCTATTTGAACAAAGATTCAAAGTGTTTCCCAGCATGCATCAGCACCGTGTTTGGCACTTTGTACGTGGTTGAAATTATGCTCTTTACAAAAGTTATTCATCTTATTTTGCTTTGATTTAGAGTCAATAAAAGCAGCTATTTTAATGAATCACAGGCACTGAACATCCAAAGGAACCATTAGCATGTGAATCAGTACATGCATTTTAACATACAAGACAAATTTTGGGGATTTTTGATCACTTAATGTGACGTGTTCACAGATTATAATTGCTTTTCAATTAATCTTAACCTCCGATAAAGCTCTGACAGCATTAGAAATTTGGTCTGCAGTCCTGCTGTGTGATGGCTCCTATGACAGCCATTTAATGAAGAACCAGCTGTTGTTAGTGAGATTTGGTGGGCTGTTGTCTAGTGGTCCCCTTGCACTCCTGGTCTGCATTTAAGTCCACCCTTCCCTAATTAAATTCCGTTCGTCACCTTCAATGTACGTCATTGCCTAAGTTTCACGAGTGCACAATATGGGCGTAACCCTTACATTTAAATGTAATACCCCTTAGGATCACTTAGAGTAAATTATGGACATCAAAGTACTGCAAGCGCTTTGAAAACTGCTGGCAACGTGCAAGTTGCAGTAGTGACATTACAGTTGTGGTCTATAAAGTAGCCTTAAGTGCACATGTGAAGCACACTCACCTTAATCTTTATTCTTTAAAATTGGTCATATGGTTTATTAGGTGAGTTACACAAAAAGCTAGATTGGTCTAATTTGAATACGAAAAGTAAGACTGAATAGCCTCAACTATTTTTTTGTTGTTGGTCAGACTAGTTTTTAAGACACAAGATCTGTCAGAAACCGCCTACTTCCATATTATATAGTAGGTGAAGCGAGTAGTATGTCCAAATTCATAGTATTCGAAAAACAGTGGGCGAAAAGTACCCAGAAGACCGGCTACTTCTGGCAAGATCCCGAAGTGTTAATTCGATGGACACTTTACTATCCCGTGTGAGCCCCAGGAGAAGAAGGAGAGGCGTTGTTTTATTAAAAAATGTCAGAAAGCCTTAACTGGGCTCTATTCAAATGCAAATACATATATTAAACGGCTGTCCCTTGTGGTTAAATTGCGCTTGTTTAACGTCATTCCAGTTAACGACTAACTTGATGTTATGACAATGTTTTTCACGTGATGTATCAACATGGCAGATGTAGTACATCCGAGTTCATTCATATTCATACTATATAGTACCTACTATTTTAACTCTTTCCCCGGCATTGACGAAGAGAAAACGCTTCCCTGCCAATGACGAGTATTTCTGGCAATCCGTAATACTGCTATTAACCACCAGGTGGCTTTTAAAAATCGCAACTTATAAAACCCAGAAATATCACCTTGTGGCAAACAGCTGTATGTCCGTGTATGTTTTGATCATCGTTCTGAATCTGATCTCTATCAAAAGTCCACAAAATGCAATTATCTCAGCTTTTTGATCAAAATCTGGTGTTTTTATAGAAACTTACCCATATTTGAGAGGTGATAAAAAAAAGGTAGGAAAAAACGTATTTATTTATTTATTTTTAGCAGAGGATCTATTCTTTCATTTATTATGTTTGGTATGTTTATATATTTAAAGAAGAACATTTCTGAAAGGCATTAAACTTTTGTGAAAACCATGAAAAATACTGGCAAAAAAAAGCTGGCGGGGAAAGAGTCAGAGGTTGATGAGTGGGTACTTCATCTAATTCAATACGTACTGTCACAGTATGTGATTTCAGCCACAGGTGCTATGTATGAAACCACTCCCTCGTTCCCTCATTCACTATATAGGGAATGATAATTGAGTCCACAATATGGGGAAGTAGCAAATGAAAATGAGTGAACGATTTCGGAAACTGGCGTAAATACCATGCGCCGGAGAGCGGTCGCAGAGATTCGTCATAAACACCTGTGTGGCTTTATTGATTGTACTGTGAAACGGTAAAGTTTACTTTCTTACTGTTTGTCACATTTGTCATGTTTATTGTATTAGTTAATAATAAAGAGAACAAAACAACTGCGTATCATATTTATTTACTGTTGTTTATTAATTGTTTAATAAAAATTTGTATTCGATTTTAAATAAAAGATATCACAATTATTATTTTTTTGTTTATTTTCAAAAAAGTAGAAAATAACTGACAACAAGAACTAACAAAAGTGTATAAATGTACATTTTTGGTGTTTAATGTCAGTATCCTTCAGCTGATTTCACTTATGCGTTATTCTCACGTTGCATGTGAAAGGAGTGTATCGAATGTACCCTCAAAATCAGAGTGCATTGTGGGTAAAAAGTAGTGAACGAATGTAGGGAATGAATTTGTTCACTCAGGTTTCGGACACCACTACAAAATGGCCGAAACCCAATATAGTGCACTATAGTGGATAGGGAGCGGTTTTGGACACAGCTAGGAACCGGGTGTGCCTCATAAGTTTTTAAAAGTGAAGCCTCTGGCTCTTTGATTGCCCCCTGGTGGCTGGTTGCAGTACAAGTCATAACCCCGCCCTCTCCATTCAAACGAATGGGACTCTGCTCTAAATAAAAAAAGTTATTTACTAGGGATGTCCCGATCCGATCACATGATCGGAAATCGGCCCCGATCACGTGATTTCGGACTCGATCGGAATCGGACGTCACCTCCCGATCAAGACTCGGATACATATGCAGGGTTTAAAATCCATCAAGGTCTCGCTCTGCTCCGCGCCAGTGTACGCGCTGCGCTGGTTCGTGTGAACTGACAAGAAGAAAATAGGCTTGTTCGACTTCATGCGGCGCCACAAGAACCGGCAGCCGGATGACGTCAAAGGTCCGCGAGAGCGATTTAACAGCAAACTCCTCCGTATGATTTCGCGGATCACTCGCGCGGTAGTTTGACGTCACCCGGCTGTCCATTGTTGCGGGCCCGCATGAAGTCGAGCAAGCCTATTGACGTGTTTTCATTCATAAGCTTCACACTCGTGCGTGCAAGGAACCCACGACAAAACCGCGTTTTTACCGCTCATTTAAACGACGCGTTGATCGTTTTGTCATCATGTGCTCAGACGCAGCTCCGCGTCTCACTCAGAACCTCAAGAACGCGCATTCGCGCAGGATACGAGAGATAGAGAGAGAGAGAGGTAAGAATGTTGCCCACGTCGAAAAAAACTTAATAGAAGTCTAGAAACAAAGTATTAAAGTATGTATAGCCATGTCACTCATCTCATTACAATATGTTAACTAGATAACTGGATACAACTGATTGTATAGTTTAATAAAATAATGTATTTTGATTATACAGATTAATTACGACCTAACTATAGGTATTTTTTAACTAACTGCTGACCAGCTTAGGGAATCTCTATGGCTATTTTATAAGACATATTGCTGAATCAGTATGTTGTTTTTCTTGTTAATTGAGTCTTTTTGGGTAGCCTATCTTATGCCTAGAATTTGTCAAGGAGGTTAAGTCTTATAACTTCCTTCTAAGTTTGATCAATTGTGCATAATGATGACATGTGCAACAAATGCATATAGGGTGTCAGACTCATAGATTTGCATAATTTAAAGTTCAGGTTTTAAAGTTTGGGTCAACATGTGGCACAGCTTTAAAACTGAAACTTATAAAATCCTATCAGAGGTACAAAATGTAATTGAAACACACCATTTACCAATTTGCTGTCATCAGGATTAAACATGCTACCCCTCGAACCCTCCCTCCCAACAGAGCATCCCCACAAAACAAATCCCAATTTAACCCCTGTATATATACCATAAATATTCTAATTATTTTTTAACACATCTATAATTATGCGCTGGCACAGAGTTAGACTCTTTTGACTCCACACAGAAACAGCAACGCGTGCGGCATGACATAAGGAACATCCTGGTTCTGTTTTTCGCTCTTCTTTATTCTTTTTTATGTATTATAGAAGTATCGGATCGGGATTCGGTATCGGCAGATACTCAAAATCAAATGACTCGGACTCGGACTCGAGGGCAAAAAAACCTGATCGGGACATCCCTATTATTTACACTTCCAATAAAAGTTTCCAAAAGATGGTTTTGGTCCTTTCAAGTTGTTGTTTTCATGCTGATATGTGTTTAAGTGTTCATTTTTGTGGTAAGTTTCATTTTAGCTAGGAATTTGATGCTATAGAAACAGGGCGTGTCGTTATGATTGGGCGTGTCGGCTCCAAGGACGATTCCTTCTGCGCATGCCTTGGCTCCAAACCGACATTTTTACGTAACATGTCGGCGACCATGGTGGGACATTTCTGGCTTCAATTCAATACAATGGAGGGAGTTGCGTCGTCCATCTTTTTTTACAGTCTGTGCTAGGGACAGTATTAACTTAGTGGCTATGTTTTGCTTTCTTTGGTAGTCTTTATCTGTAGGATTCAAGGTTTCGAGAGCCCTGTCAGTGAAAGTCTACTAGACGTCTAACCATAGCACAAGAATAGACGATGCGTATATGTTAAGAACAAATGAAAGCAAACACCTTGAACACCTGTTGACTTTGCTTACATGATGAAATATAGTACTTCTCCAAATTATTTTTTGGGAAAAACGGCATGTAACCAAATTCAAGGTTATTTAGGGTAAAAGTGGGTTATTCATAGCCAGACTATATTGGGTCTATAGTTAGCCATCATTTCACTGTCTCGGTTTTTGCTTGCTGGGCTGAAAGTCTAAAGCCTCTGGGAATTGGGCCATAATCCAGCCTTGTTCAATTAGATCTGAAACTTAATATAAAAGCGGATTTTTAATTCTTAACATTGGACAACTTGAAAATATGTGCTATTACGTTTCTAAGCTATTGGACTGCAAACTGTGACCACGGACCTAAAGTTACATGTGATGCATTCACAACAATGTCATCAATGTAATTCTGCAAACTGTCAAAGATTTTTTCTGGCTGTTACTGTTAACTCAGTTGGGTGAATCTATTAACATTGGTAAGAGAATTGTTATGCAATTCGTCTCACCAGAGTTAAAAATATCTGGAGGTAAAATAGATCTCGTCACTCTTCACTGTGGTGTTAAAAATCTTTGGTTTTCAAATAAATACAGTTTAAAGGTAAAATGGACAAACAGTGATTCAATTGTACAAACAATATGTAAACACATTTGTAGTGAACTATAATTTTGAGTTGAATAAACACTGTCCATTTTACTGTGCATGGACCAGCAGTGTTTCCCATACATTGATTTATTTGTGGTGGCCCACCACAGAATCAACACTGGCCCCCACAAATAGAATTTTCATGATTCCCATTAACGTTTTTATTTCACTATTTAAAACAGCTTAATTCGGCTTAAAATATAATTTGATATATAATACAGATCAAATAGAGATACATATCAAAGAGTAGAATTGAAACATATTTCAGATTACAACACTAGATCAAACACAAACACGACATGATGACGTCACATATTTGCTAATTAGCGGGTAACGTCATCACCACCACAGTCTCCTCAAAATCCTGTGGGAAACACTGGACCAGAGTATCACAGAAACAGAATTGGACTTATATGCCCTGTCCCATGGTCCCTTATGGCTTTCATAGATTTTAACCATGTGATTTCAACATGTGATTTGTGATAGAAGGTCATGAACCTACTATCCCACTTCACAGAGTCTCCATAGAAACGCTCACAGGTGCTTTTATGATGGATCTGTGAAGCAGTCATATTCTACTGCAGGCCATGTGGAGGAGATTTGCGGGAGATATGTAAGACACAAACTATTAGCTCTCGACATGACGAATGTAAAATTAACCCAATATCTGCTATCTGACAGAAAGAGAAAATGAAAAGAAAATGTTAGAGAAAATGGAGAACATCCACGAGAAAACGCTTTAGCCATCTCAATCCTTCTCAAATAGAAACCGAGCCCCTATTTTTTTCCTGCTTTTTGAGAAAGAGATTTACACATGCAGAATCTGGTGTGTCATTTATCTTCAGTCATGCGAAATACCGTCCTTCAATTTTACTGCAGGCTGGTTTTCTCTCCACACAACCACAATAAATGATGGAGAGAGAGAGAGAGAGGGCGAGAGAGAGAAAGAGAGAGAGAGATACAGCTTTCAGATCCCGGTTTATGGGTTGGAAATTATACGGCATCATTTAAAAATACTACAAGATTAATTTTATGTGTTATTCTGGATGGTTCTTTAACCTCATTGCATTCATTCAAATTAAAGCAACAAAAAAGCACCTTTTCACAACCAATTACATTAAAAGAGCAAATATAGCATCTCAGATCTAAAAGTCCATCAAGTAAAACTTCGAATTGGATCTAGTCTAGCATAGCCAGAGTATAAACAATTAGCATTGAGGTTAATTCACATAGCAGCTTATTCTGGTCAAGAACATCTAACACAACATTGTATAATGCCGTTCAGGTATGAGATTGTGTTTTTTATACAAAACTGTCTTAAAAGTCTTTGAAAAAGATTTACTTGTAATTAAAATTAAATAGTTTTTTTAAGCAACAAATACAGTAGCCAAATCGCCACTTTCCCAATTTACATTTATGCATTTGGCAGATTATCCAAAGCGACTTAAAGGATAATTCTGGTATTTAACACTTTGAGTCTCATTTCTGGTTTGTTTTGGATGAACTGCAGTGATGGACACTGAAGTTTTGACAGTGGGTCGTGTCTTGAATTTTTGGCTCGTTTGGAGGCGTCTCTTGACTGCTTCGGAGTGGAGGTCAATGGTCATGCACAGGCGTGTCGTTAGAACAGCGCTTAACGTTCATTTTCGGAACTGTGCTGCTCGCTGAGTGGTTCGTGGTGTTCGTTGATTAAAAACAAGTAGTGTAGCGAAATACAGTTTCTGTCGTGTTTTATTTGGCATTTTGTAAAATTCCATTGACTTCTCTTGGAAGACTTATTACTCGCTGATACCAAATGCCAAATAAAACACGTCAGAAACTGTATTTCGCTACACTACTTGTTTTTAATCATCAACGAACACCACAAACCACTCGGTGAGTAGTACAGTTTTGAAAATGAATGTTAAGTGTTGTTTTAATGACATGTTTGTGCATGGCCATTGACTTCCATTCTGAAGCAGTCAAGAGCAGTGTTGGGGGTAACGCATTACAAGTAACTTGAGTTACGTAATAATATTACTTTTCTGAAGTAACGAGTAAAGTAACGCATTACTTTTTAAATGTACACATTAATATTTGAGTTACTTTTTCAAAAAAGTAACTCAAGTTACTTTTTTAGTTTAATTAATTTGATTAAAAAATGTTTACTGAATTAAACTAAACGTATGCACTCTCTGTGCCTGTGTGGAAACAGTTTGAGTCAGAAACTAAGATGGTGGGCCAGAGCTAAACATTTTTGTGATGAAATATGCAATTTCTGAATGCAGAACTTTTCAGTCATAAAAACACCGGCAAGGCCTGAAAGAGATCAAGCTTTAGCCAAGAAAAAGTAACGCAAAAGTAACTAAAAGTAACGTAAGCATTACTTTCCATGAAAAGTAACTAAGTAATGCAATTAGTTACTTTTTTTGGGAGTAACTTAATATTGTAATGCATTACTTTTAAAAGTAACTTTCCCCAACACTGGTCAAGAGACAAAGTCAAAAAGTCAAGACACGACCCATTGTCAAAATTTCTGTGTCCATCACTGTAGTTCATCCAAAACAAACCAGAAATGAGACTCAAAGTGTTAAATACTGGAATTATCCTTTAAATATTATTCGGACTGGATTGGTTTTACATAGGTAGGTGGGGTAAAGCAATTTTTATCAGAGCTTCTCAGTGATTTTAGTCCCTCCGAATGCTCCATGAGTGCGTTTACATGCACAGTCTTACGCCGATTACGTTTAATAAAATGATAACACGTGGGGTCATGTAAACGCGTAAAACAATTTTCTTTAATCGGGGAAAGCCCATAAATGGGCTGTAGTTTTTTGCTCATTACCCCGATTTTGCGTGGCATGTAAACCGGCTTTCTCACGGTTTTGTCCATGTGCGCATGTCTCCGCGTGTGAAAGATACACATCAGATGCGGAAGTAAGCGTAAAGTAATGCATAAAAGTCTCTGCTCTACTAAGGCAGTTGGCAGAGAACCTGCGAAAAATGATGTTAAATTTACAGGTTCTGAAGACACGAAAAGAGATAAAACAATATAGCTTAAGACAGATATGCCGTCTGCTTTATGATCGACTATTATGCACTATAGGCGATGACGTCACTACCTGCGAGAAACCTGATAAATCTCCAACTCCCATGTAAACGCAGTTGTCTGCATAGCCGGTTTATTGATTTGCATGTAAACGCATGAAAACGCATGTTTTTTTATAATAAGCAGATTTTTGATAGTTATCCGCTTATTCTGTGCATGTAAACGTACTCATTGTCAGTAATCATTTTGGACAATGTCAGTAAAGGTTACGGCGACTTTCACCTGTAAAAAGGTCCAGAAAAATTACTTCAGGTAATACTAATGCAGTCCGAATAGACCAGCTGTAAATATACACATACATTTTGTCATTTCCTGTAACTTAACGTGTTTTTTCCCAAATATTTAAGCCCTTAAAGAATCATTTACTTGCGTTCTAGGTGGTGGAACAAGTCAGTGGCAAGTCAGTTTCTGCATACAACAACACATACTTTAAAAAAAGGTAAAAACTCTTCTCAGAGGCACAGACCTGTTTCTAAAACTGACTAAATTCGAGTTTGCCGTATTGTGTGTTTGCGCATCATGTGATATCAGGAAGCAACATGTTCACGTGACGATGAGGGAGTTGACGCGCTGCGTAATTGATTTACCCCTCCCAATTCTGAATGTTTTACTGAGATTTCTAATCCCATGCGAATTGACCATCAATATCACAGACGGCTTGTGGTAAAATTACATTACTCCATCTATCGAATCCCATCCGAATAGGGCTTTACAGTGCATTATAAGGTGTACATGTTTTTATCAGCATGTTTGTTTCCTGGGTTGAAACTCATGACCTTTTGGCTGGAAACTCAATGCTTTATCACTAGCTGTGTTTCCATTACCATTCAAATTGCACAAATTGAAGTAGAGCATTGAAAATGTGCCCAATGGAAACATGGTAATTTTGCATAAACTCCCATTTATCGCAAAAAATATTTTGCCATGTCTGATTTTAGGACAATACAGAGGAGGTGTGGCCGACCTCATGGGACGGCATGAGAACAGACAAGCTCATGACATCAAAATACCACAAGAGCGATTTGGGAGTCGACTGCTCTTGCAACATGATCTCACATGCTATAGTCACAGAATTTTTGCTCATTTATCCGTGTCATTGTCACGGATCTCCGCATTTTTCCGTGGCCGTACCACGTACTTTCTTTTCCGTGTCGTTGTCATGGATTGGTTACTTAACTTTTTTTTCCTATTTTCAAACCATTGTCGCTTCGGTTTAGGGTTTGATTTGGTGTTTGCGTTAGGATGTCACTTTAAGTATTGGTTTATAAAACTTTTTCTGATTTATTTTCATATTTTTTAACCATTTTCGCCTGGCATTAGGGTTAGAGTTGGGTTTGGGTAGGGATGTCATTTTATGTAAATCTAACCCTAAACCGAAGCAAAAATGGTAATAGGACAAAAGAGTTGAGTAACCAATCCGTGACACGGAAAAAAAGTTTGTGGTACGGCCATGGAAAAACGCTGAGATCCGTGACAATGACACAGATAATGAGCAACATATTCCGTGACTATACAACGGAAATTTGTGAGATCAGGTTGGCTCTGTATGCTTTCTAGTGGATCTCGCTGTATTTTGATGTAATACGCATGTCGGTCTGTCGGTCTTCCCTTAGGCACCCGCTGTTTTTGAAATAACATATTGCGAGAGAACAAAATGACGTTTTAGTCGCATAACATCAATTAATGTAAATGCCGTCATTTCGCAAAAGTTTTTTGTCGACAATTGTAAAATAACGCTAAAGTTTTGCGAAAATCTTTGATGGAAACACAGCTACTGAGCTATAACTTGTGAACAGATTAAAGCCGCGGTCACACAAGACTTTCAGTTTTTGCTAATTTCTACATAGATTCTTGCGTATGTGGGAAGCAACTAGATATGATATCACTCGCCAAAGTGTTGTTTATGGTTGCTTTTATTGTTATTGTACAAAATATGATTGTGCAACACTGTTTTCTTCAGTTTCTTCACCTGATAAGGTCACACTTCGATCATCGATAGTCACTATCCTCACATGATACAAATTCCCTGGTCAGAGTTCACCAAACTTGAACTGTGGAACACAGCAAAACTACTTGCCACAAACTGCAAGTCTGGAAAAAAACTGTTATGGTGTTACTGATTCACAACCTGTGGATGCAAGCTAGCACTAAGGTAAAGCTAATCTTACATTATAGCGATGACGCTGGCAGTGACAATTCTCTCAGACCAATCAGTGATCTACATTGTTTTCGCATCACGTTTTGGTATCAGCTTGGGTCGCTTGGAACCCCGATCGAGGTGGTACTAAAAAAAGTATCGGGTACTACATACTGCAGCCAGTGGAAAAGCTCACAAAAGTAAGCTGACCCAAAGCAAACCGTGGGGTACTATGCAATGAAAAAGCGCCATTAGGGGTACATACTGGTATCTTAAAAGTACATATCTTTACCTAAATATTAAGACTTTTTAAAAGGTACCGTAAAACGTTGGTACCTTTTTTTCTGAGAGTGTACATTATTTCCCCCAAATAAAACATATGCACCCTCACTTCAAGAAATTTAAATTAGTTAAAGTCTATTTGCCATTTTCCTAAGATGGGCTGCTATACGTGTCATCTACAGATGAAACTAACCTAGCCTAATCTTCAGCGATTGAATTTTTATATACTGGCTGGACTTTTAGGTGCAGACATTTATCGTGACCCTCTGAGGTTCTGATGGGTCCCTGTAAACTCCTAAAGAAGATGCAGTCTACATGTCAACTCTTCTGCTGTCAACACGACACAACTCTTTTATTCTGAAATGAACTCTATTTCCTCTCTGGCAGATCGGCTTTAATATGATTTAAAGTGTGGCTGTAGGAGATGGCAGCGTAGTGAGAAAAATACCGCACCAGCACTTACATAACATCACAAAAACACAAATCATCTGCTGTGTAGGAGAGGCTGAGGTGTACTCACGGGCAGTAAATGCTTCTCTGCTCTTTTCGGAAGGAGGCGGGTTCACAGGGAGTCGTGCTGTAGACTCCTCCCCTTCTGGTTCCACATTCCCGGCTTAATATCCGCTCAGTGCACGATCCCAGATCAGAAAAACACCTACATCCAGAGAAACACAGCAGGGGAGAATATTTTAGGACATCTTAAGGTCCATTGTCTTATCAGTTTAGATTACTGTATAAATTCGGTAACACTTTACATTATGGTTGGATTTGTTAACATTAGTTAATGCATTAGTTAATATGAACAATACTTTTACAGCATTGCTTAATCTTGTGTTACTTATAGTGTAACTGTTAACATTAGTTAATGCACAATAAACTATGTTGCTCATTGTAAGTTCATGCTAGCTAATGCATTTACAATACAAACTTATTGTAAATTGTTCCTTTGCACTTGAAGAGTTCATATTAGTACCCCAAAGGTACATATTGGTACCAAATGTATAAATATCTGTACCTAAAGGGTACATAGGACCTTTTTAAAGGGTACTACCCAGGGGACAGCTTTTTTGACAGTGTATATCTATCCTTCATCTTTATAAATGATACCTCAAATCAAAAAGTGAGGTATTACATTTCTAAGCTATTGGACATGTGATATTAGATAGGGGACCTGATCATATCTAGGGACAGGAATTTCATAGAGACCTGAGGATGGGTTGAGCAACCACTCAGAACAGGCAAGCAACTGTAGCAACACACCTTTGGCAACCATCTGTAATAGCTTGTCTGTGACATATGCGTAGTCAAGCATTACTCACATTTTCTTTAGACAATGTAAAAATCAAGTTTATTTCTTTGCTGCTACACTGTCGTTTAATTGGTTCTGCTGTGAACCTTTCACCGCATCTGATTGGCTCCATTAAAGCATCTCTTTGTCCCCTTTCGGCCATGCAGTCGGAGTTTCTTTGTCTCTGATTGGTTGCGAGGTGCGAATGTAGGAAGTAATTCAGAAGTCACACACATGCTGAGAGACCATCTTGCCCGCCCTTCATTTTCAGAGTGATTCTCCCGCTGTGGCCTTTTCGCCACCTAAATCCCACCTGCACACATAATCAAAAACTTTTCCTGCAGCACTCGATCCTGGGATTTGGGGCATTTTTAATATCCCTAAATGTGCAGAATTTATATAATGTGGCTGTTGTTCACTGACAGTCTTGAGAGGTAATGGAATATTTTACTGATGTCTTTGCAATCTATCAATGTTGCGAGTTTAAAATTTTGTCATTTTCTATTTCTGTGGTGTCACTCAATAAGGTCATTTCCCAGACTGATCTCATGGGAAGTCGTGTTATAGTCAAAAAATATTTGATTAATTTATTCGTGTCCATGGCAAGAAATTCAGCATTTTTTCGCGCCTTGAGCACGAATGTCTTTTTCGTGTCACTCGCACAAATTTCTATAAGTAGTTTTTCGAGTTGTAGCACAACTTTCTTTTTCGTGTCATTTTATGTATTGTTTTCTCAATGTTTTTTCCTATTTTCTTCCCAGTGTCGCTTTGGGTTGGGGTTAGCAGCACTTTCTTTTAAATTTTTAGACATCCTAACCCAAACATCAACCCTAACCCCAACTCCAGGCGAGAATAGTTTTAAAAGCAGATGAAAAACATGTAAAACCCAATACATAAAAATACATCCTCACCCAAACCCCAAATCTAACCCCAACCCCAAGTGACAATGATTTAAAAATGTGAAAACAATATTGTACACAAAATGACATGGAAAAGATAGTTGTGCCATGGACATGAAAAGCTATTTATAGAAATTTGTGAAAGTGACACGAAAAAGACATCCGTGCTCTAGACACGAATAAAAGCTGAATTTCGTCCCATGGACACGAATAAATTAATCAAATTTTTCGTGACTATAACATGACTTTCTGTGAGATCATGTTGCAATTTCCTGTCTCAGCTATTTTGTTAGGCTTGGCATATAATTTTTTTCAATCAGGTTTATTATTGTTGGGGTTGGGGTAAAGTTATTACATGCATTCTCACTTATTAAGAGTGTTTAAGAGTTGGATTCCTCATGCTTAACATAGACAAAGGGTCAAAAAAGCAGTTGGACGTATGATAAAGTATTTCTGTGCTGAATGCACTTCTCCAGGGGTCGTACAAGTTTCTGAAAGTTTTTTTTCCGCATGATTTATACGCAGTGATGGGAGTAACGCGTTACAAAGTAATTCCACTACTTTTATCAGTAACGAGTATGATGTAACGAAGTATTTTTTTAAATCATGTAACGCAATTACAATTACTGAAATTTAAATGAGTTCCTTACTCGCGTTACTCTATTTTGTAAAAAAAAAACACTTACAGACAAGACATTTCTGATTTAACGTCGCATGACCGTGGTTGGCGGCGCAATGAATCATTACACTTCATCATGGCTGACAGTGCATAGAATGAACATGAAAAATCTAAACGGGCCAACATACCTTTGTTTAAAAATTGTGCGCAAGTCATAATCTATCCGGTCTCATGTTTGTAAATTATCTTTGCCAAGCAATCCCAGTATGACATTAACTTGCATTTGTAGTCCACAAAAGCAATAAATCTGAGAAATGTTAATATATATCTTAGATGTTAACATCGGCCTTTATGGAAGAGAAAGATCCGCGATTGTTGTTTCCAGAAAAATATTCACACTGCGCTGTACAACTGTTAACTCATTCACCACCATTGACGAGTTATCTCGTCATTTATGAGTTCATATTTAACTAATAAATATGCCTTTCTGGACGAATTTCAAAGTGAAAGTGTAATACCGCTTTTATCCACCAGATGGCGCCAAACCGAATTTATTAAAAACGGAAGTTAAAAAGATTTAATGATTTATTTTAACTGCCTTTATGTTTGATAGTCATTCTGAGTCTGATCTCTAACATAAATTCTTTTACAAAAACGAAATTTTTTAAGCTTTTTGCTCAAAATGTTGTATTTTTGAAGAGAAATATCCATATTTCAGTGGTTAAATTAAGTAGAAAAAGTAAATATATAATGAAACGTTTTTTTCCCCATTTTGTTTGTTTGAAAGCAGAGGGTGTGTTCTTTAATTTGATATAATTTGTATGTTTATATATTTATAGAAAATAATTTTTCTTGCAAGGAATTTTGTGAAAATTTTGTTAAAATCACAAAAATGCAGGTGGGCAACTTTTCCCAAAAAGGCTGGCGGTGAATGAGTTAAAACGTGTTAAAAACTCCATAGTATGAGAGTGCGCATTTAGTTTCAGTTTCAGTTTCACTCGCTCCGTATCCGACAAAACTATCCACTCGCTCTGTGTCCGTCGGACAAAACAATCCACGTACTCCGTTTTCTGATTAAATATCTTCCTTTAATCCTGTGTATCATTTAAATCCAACAGAAAACATATACAAACAATATATGACCAAAGAGCGCACTACCGCAGCAAGCTTCACAAGCTGTGTCCCAATTCCATGGCCGCGCCAAGGTGAGCACTCTGTCTTTCAAGGTGGAAGCCTCAGAAGTTCGCGAAGAAAACTGAAATGAGACGGTCTAATCTTCGGAGGACGCATAATTTGCGTCAGCTGCTGCACGCGCACACCGCGCCTGTCAGCAGGACACATCAGAGACGTTTCTGACTTATTAAAATAAATATGGAATCAGAAAAATTATAATTTATTTTAGAAAATATGACATGTTGACACAATTGTCTCCAAATTCTTAAAGAGACAATACACAGTTTTAACACACATATTTTCAATGTAAACATACAGAATATTGATATACATGATATACATAAATAAACTAAGCTTACATATTAAGATAATTTCTAACAAAAATATTCAACGGCTGAATCTAAAGCAAAATAGGCTCCTACAGTATGTGAAATATTAGGTGTAAAATAACGTGTAAAATAATCCATCCATATAATTTATTGTTTGACTGTTCAGTACTGTTCATTTTTACATTTAAAAAGCAGACATAAAAGTAACTTAAAAGTTACTTTCCCTAGTAACTAATTACTTTTGACATACAGTAACTGGTAGAGTAACTCAATTACTTTTAAAAGAAGTAACTAGTAACTGTAACTAATTACTAATTTTCAGTAACTTGCCCAACACTGTTTATACGTAACAATCTTGCTTTATTTCTTTTATAGGCAATTTCAGTGCAGGAAGTACAGTGGAAGTCCTTATATGGGCACTTCACCCGAATAGCCATGCACACAACAACCAAGAGCTGACACAAATTCAAAACACTTGGTTACTCTTTGGTTATTTTTTTGGTCTAATCAGATTCAATGGATTATGCTAAGCAATGCTAAAGGTGATACCACCAATGAGCATATTTTCAAAAAAAGACTGTCCCTTTAAATCAAATTTAAGCTTGTTCATCTTCCCAAAGAACCCAGCGTTATTAAAAACAATGGATATAGTTTGTTTACCAGGGGTTGCAGCGGAGTTGTGCAACTATAATAATAATAATACATTTTATTTATAACGCGCCTTTCTATGTTTGTTTAACTCTGGATTTCGTTGAAATGGGGCGGTCCAAACCGAGTCATGAGTCGCAGGTGTTAAATAAAACTGCATCAAATGTCTGTGTTTTGTTGGCAATCGTCAAGTGCATCTAATGTAAACATCATGAACGGGTATAATCATAAGTTGACCAGAGATATTGGGATAATGTTTTTTTTTGTGTTGCTTGCTTGTGACTCGCTCGCCCGCTGTATGCCTCCAGGGGCTGGGTTTTTTTCCGGGAAAGTAGCAGTACAGCTGATCTGTCTTTTATCAATCTAAAACCTTTAAAAATCATGTTAATGTTTATTAAAAAGTAAATAAAATATAGGTTTAAATGTTTTTTTGAGAAACTTAGTCAAATTAAATGGATAGTGTTAGTTGAAAACGTAAACAATAAAGTAAATAAAAATATAAAAATAACTAAAAAAGTTTAAGTTGGGGCACTAAGATTATTCAATAAAAACTTATAGTTAAAAAAAACTATAACTATAACTGTAAAATAGTTGTGCTTATTGCAAAATGTCTAATGCTTAATCTAAAATTAACATGAAAACTATTCCAAATATTTAAAATTCGAATAAAAGTATTATTAATATTAATATTATAATAATATTTTTATTATTAAGTATCATTATATATTTTTAATAATATTTATACAAAACAAAAAATAACTATTTGTCCATGTACCTTTTTATTTCAATGTTTTAATTCGCATTTATTTTGTATAGTAATAGTAGTATATAGTTTCAGAGCTGCTTTATTAGAAATGCATTTCAAATATCAAAACATCAAAGTTTTATGTAAAAGTCAAAAATGATAAGGAGGAACTGTATATCTTAAGTCCTACATCTTTCAACTGTTGTTACACTGTTTAATTGCCTTTTCACTTTCACTTCAGTTCATTTTTAACTGCCCTGTGGCGCAACAAATTAACGTTTAAAAGTACAAATATTTCATGTAGTCTCTTGATGTGAGTTCATTAAAACTGCATGCAAAAGTTTTAAATGGAGTACAGCACGTCACACTGCGGGACATGTCGACTTATTAAATGTATTTCGCACGAAATACAAACTCGAAATATCTGTAATTTCACAAATCAGCAGTATGTCCTCATCTAATTCAAAAATGTTCATTAAGGAAAACGTTATTAGAAAATCTCTATCAAATTGTTTCTTATATTAAAAAATGCACAAAAACACTCAACAAAAGTTAAGAATTTAATTAAATTAGTCAATTCTGTTTTTAAACAGGAAGCTATGGCAGTATCCCAGATTCAATACAACCAAGCCATCTCTGGATTGTAGCCAAAAGCAATCTAGGAAAAGAGTGGCATGTCTTTTGAGAAATTACACAGCAAATATGTTAAAAATAAGAGGAAACATCAAGGGAAGGTGAGAATTAGTTTTGCCATTAAAACTTTGATAGTGTCTCTGCTATGATTGGTTAACTTGCATGTATAGTAACTATCTGTTTTTAGGGTGGGCCAAGCTGCTGACACTAAAAAAGTATTGATGTCCTGACATCTTTTAAATGACCTATTTTGAAGCGGAATTTTCATAAATGGCACAAATGTAGGGGAAAGGACATGCTTTCTTTAAAAATTGAAGGTATTGCAAGATATTTTGTTCTTTATTTTCTTGAGACGGTTATGAACTGTGACCCAAAACAAGATCAAAGTCGCAATTACTGACTCATAAATTTACTTGTTTGCTTAGTTGAAAAAGTCGAGTGGCGTGCTAAGAGCCAGCCCATGATCTTTGGATATTGGAAAAGCAATCAAACGGAAGACTAATTAATGAGCTTTTGAATTATTGCTTGACTTGACAAGAATCCTCATGGGAAGGGGGTTTAATCTAATGCTTTATAGAGAAGGAAGATCTCATAGCAGTACACAACAATCACTGCTTTCTGATCAGCCCCAATGAGACGATTAAACGCACAAGGATATTAAATGATGTTTTTGAAGCTGGAAAATAAAACGTTTGAGTATTTTTGGTTATAATGCACGTGTGTTCATCACCCTTTTGGTATAATAAAATATGTGACCATGGACCACAAATCCAGTCATAAGTCGCACAGGTATATGTAGCAAAAGCAGTGGTGGCTGGTGTCTGCTCTTACGAGGGGCGCAAATTCAAAATATGTGTTCGGAGTGTCATGTGTGTTGCTCGTGTTTTCAAAATATGTGTTTGTTGTGTCATGTGAACCATGTGCATCACGTGTTTTGTCAAAATAAGTGCTTGCTGCACACACGTCAGAACCGTTTATAATAAAAGAGACGCTCACGTTCACAAAATACACGCAAAAAGACACTCCCTTAACACTGAACTCTGATTACGCATGAGATTATGCGAGTATCTGGCAAACGCGAGCGTCTCTTTTATCATAAACCCTTTAGCAGGCACTTATTTTGACAAGACACATGATGCACATAGGTTCACTCAACGCACCGAACACATATTTTAAAATTACAAACCACACACATGATGGGCTACATACATGCTGTGACGAACATTGCATCGTGTGTCCTTCGAAAAAATAAGTCACCGGCTGCCACTGAGCAATAGACACATTGTATGGTCAAAATTATCATAAATTTCCATAAATATAACAAAAATGCATTTATCATTAGTAATATGTGTTGCTAAGGACTTCATTTGAACAACTGTAAAGGTGATTTCCTGAAAATTGTCATTTTTGCACCCTCATGGTGCATTCACACCAGACACAGAAGAGGCGGTTTACATGTTAAGTCAATGCAAAGACGCGAATAGGCATCCGGTGACGCGGTAAGTGCGAATAGGCATCCTGCGGCTTGTTAAGCGCGAATGGTGCATATCACTTGAAATGAGCGTTGCCGCGTGATCTGCGTGAGTTGAAAAATCTGAACTTTGGCGGAATTTTGCGCCACGTTAACCAATCAGGAGCTTTCTCTAGCAGTGACGTGATTACAGGAAGCGAGCGGAGGCAGATAAACAAAACAACAATGGAGGACAATCATTATCGCTGCACAAGACATCTTTGTACTTTTACAGGAATTAAAAAGATCTTTGTTTGTAAGAAAGTGAGTGAGGAGGTCGAACAATCTGGTAAGTTTACTTAATTTGAGCTGTATAAGCCCCTCCCCCCATGTTGCAAATTACGCGTGAATGTCTCGAATGACTCAAATTTCATGTGCAAATGAAGCAAGTAAACTCAAAATGTTCAAGCGTCCAACTAAGGGCGAATAGCACGTTTTTTCTGCCTCTTCCGCGTCTGGTGTGAATGCACAGTCAGATTGCAAATTTTCAAATGGTCATAACTCGGCCAAAAATATCCTATCAAACCATCCATCAATGGAAAGCTTATTATTCCATTTTCAACTAAAATAAATTTTAAGAAATTTACCCTTATGACTGGTTTTGTGGTACAGGGTCACATTATGAATTGGTTTAATCATAATTACCCATTTTAGATGTGTTTGGATTGTTCAATACAGTCTCATGGCAATTCTCAAGTATTATACGTGACATACAATTTCATTCATACATTTTAGTACGATTTCGGCCCATTGATGATGGGTTTAGGGGTGGGGCTTCATTATTGCTTTTCCAATAATTGCACAATTAATTTTGTACAAATTCATACGAATTAGCCCCCTTGTGAAATAGTTACGAAATCCTGTGAGGTCTGGCTGGTTTGTTTAAATTCACTGAAAATGTTGGCCGAATTAATAACGCACGCCAAATCTAGCTTGGATCCCACACAAGAGCAGCTCTTTCATTCCTAATGTAAAAACAAAACACCCCATTGATCAATTTGACTGGATCTCTTTTAATGACTAAATAGCCGTACAAGCATTTGATCGCCCAGCTGTGGTCTGTCTCACACGGAGTGAGTGAGCGATTACTGCACGCCGAGTGTCAATCAAAAGCCCCTGAACTCCGGTGACAAAATTGAGAGGTACGGAGCAATATTTCGCCTCTCTCAGCAAATGAGATCCTTTTAAAATACAGCATAGAATTTAATTCCCCATCATTTCAGTTAATGGCTGTCGGCATTTTTCAGTAGGGCACATATGAGAATTACCCCATTCTTCTTTCGCAGTTTCGGCCATCTATCAGTCCAGGCGTAATTATTCCCTTGGCTCCGGGAAGCTGACAGGCCTATTGCCGCCTCACGCTCTGCGTACAATAGAGTTTAATCCTGCCAGCGAGATGTGTGGCGAGGCGGAGCTCAGTGCCAAGCGCAAGTTGAATGGGGTGGGATTGTGGGTGGAGATTTGAACCATGAGGTGTGAAAAGATCTGGCCGGAACCAAGCAAGGGTAAGATGACTAAGCTGCCAGGAGTATGTGGGCACAAACTAAATGATCTTTCACACCAAACCTGACGCAAAAACGCATCTGCAGTGACTCAGAGACTTAAGCATATTAATACGTTACATACATATACTGTTAATCAGCCACATATATTTATTTCAGAGGACTTTTGGGTATGCCTTTATGTTTAAATAGTAAGCACCCATGTTATATTTCACTGTCCAGAATAATAAATAAGCACTTTAAATAATGAATGTTAATTTTAAGTTAAAGATTACAGATAAAATGCTATACGTTGTGCACATGTGAATATATAAATTGCAATTTTAAATAATAAGTATAATAATATGTATAAAATATTGGTATATGGTTCTTTATTACCTCTAGAAAGACAGACAGGGGGACTTGATTGACTATCAGTCTATATGGGCGGGGCTAAAAGACAGACGGATGAAATTATTTGACTATCAGGCTGTGTGGGTGGTGCTAAGAGACAGACTGCGTGACATGCTTCGACTATCAGGTTGTGTGGGTGTGGCTAAGAAACAAACAAGGGTGATGTGATTCAACTATTAGGCTGTGTGGGCGGGGCTAAGAAACAGACAGGGGTCACATGATTTGAATATCAGGCTGTGTGGGTGGAACTAAGTAACAGACAAAGGTGACATGATTCGAATATCAGGCTGTGTAGGCGGAGCTAAGAGACAGACAGGAGTGACTTGATTCGACTATCCGGCTGGGAAAGCAGGGCTAAGAGACAGACAGGGATGATATGATTTGAATATCAGGCTGTGTGGGTGGGGCTAAGAGACAAACAACATGATTCGACTATCAGGCTGTATGGGCGGGGCTAAAAGACAGAAAGGGGTGACATGATTCGAATATCAGCCTGTGTGGGCGGGGCAAAAGACAGACGGGGTGACATGATTCGAATATCATGCTGTGTGGGTGGGGCAAAAAGACAAACAACATGATTCGACTATCAGGCTGTATGGGCAGGGCTAAAAGACAGACAGGGGTGACATGTTTTAAATATCAGGCTGTGTGGGCAGAGCTAAGAGACAGATGGGAATGACTTGATTCGACTATCAGGCTGTATGGGGCGGGGCTAAGAGACAGACAGGAGTAACTTGATTCGACTATCAGGCTGTATGGGGCGGGGCTAAGAGACAGATGGGGAGACTTGATTTGAGTATCAGGCTGTGTGGGCGGGACTAAGGATCAGACAGGAGTGACTTGATTTGACTATCAGGATGTGTGGGCGGGATTAAGAGACAGACAGGAGTGACTTGATTCGACTATCAGGCTGTATGGGCGGGCTTAAGAGACAGGCAGGAGTGACATAATTCGACTATCAGGCTGTATGGGCGGGGCTAAGAGACAGACAGTAGTGACTTGATTCGACTATCAGGCTCTGTGGGTGGGGCTAAGAAACAGACATGAGTAACTTGATTTGACTATCAGGCTGTGTTGTTGGGGCTAAGAGACAGTAACTTAATTCAACTATCATGCTGTGTGAGCGGGGCTAAGAGACAGACAGGGGTGACATGATTTAATATCAGGCTGTGTGGGCGGGGTTAAGAGATAGACAGGGGTGACATGATTCAAATATCAGGCTGTGTGGGTGGGGCTATGGGACAGACAAGGGTGACATGTTTTGAATATCAGGCTGTGTGGGCGGAGCTAAGAGACAGACGGGAGTGACTTGATTCGACTATCAGGCTGTATGGGGCGGGGCTAAGAGACAGACAGGAGTAACTTGATTTGACTATCAGGCTGTATGGGGCGGGGCTAAGAGACAGACAGGGGTAACTTGATTCGACTATCAGGCTGTATGGGCGGGGCTAAGAAACAGACTGGAGTGACTTGATTTGAGTATCAGGCTGTGTGGGCGGGACTAAGAGACAGACAGGAGTGACTTGATTTGATTATCAGGTTGTGTGGGCGGGACTAAGAGACAGACAGGAGTGACTTGATTTGACTATCAGGCTGTATGGGCGGGCTTAAGAGACAGGCAGGAGTGACATAATTTGACTATCAGGCTGTATGGGCGGGGCTAAGAGACAGACAGTAGTGACTTGATTTGACTATCAGGCTCTGTGGGTGGGGCTAAGAAACAGACATGAGTAACTTGATTTGACTATCAGGCTGTGTTGTTGGGGCTAAGAGACAGTAACTTAATTCAACTATCATGCTATGTGAGCGGGGCTAAGAGACAGACAGGCGTGACATGATTTAATATCAGGCTGTGTGGGCGGGGTTAAGAGATAGACAGGGGTGACATGATTCAAATATCAGGCTGTGTGGGTGGGGCTATGGGACAGAGAAGGATGACATGATTCGCATATCAGACTGTGTGGGTGGGGCTAAGAAACAGACTGGAGTGACATAAACTGACTATCAAGCTGTGAGGGCAAGGTTTAGAGACAAACAACATGATCGACTATCAGGCTGTATGGGTGGGGCTAAAAAACACCCAGAGGTGATATGATTTAACCAGCAGGCTTTGTGGGTGTGGCTAAGAGACGTATAGGGGTGATATGATTTGAGTATCAAGCTGTGTGGGAGGGACTAAGACACAGAGAGGCGTGGCTTGATTTGAGTATCAGGTTGTGTGGGCGGGGCTAAGACACAGACAGGAGTGACTTGATTTAAGTATCAGGCTGTGTGGGCGGGGCTAAGACACAGACAGGAGTGACTTGATTTAAGTATCAGGCTGTGAGGGCAGGGACAAAATACAAACAGGAGTGATATGATTCGACAATCAGGCTGCATGGGCGGGGCTAAGAGACAGACAGGGGTGAAATTATTCAATATCGGGACTAAATGACAGACAAAGGTGACTTGATTCGACAATCAAGGTGTGAGGGTGGGGCAAAAAGAAAGAGGTAAAATTATTGCATTGTTGATGATCTAAATGGCATGTAACATTCAGCCCAACACAACGAGTTGGCCATATCAACATCTTTTGCTGGTGGTGCATCAAAATTCTTATATTCATACTCTGATTTTGAGTTTCAAGGAGGAGTTATGAATGATTTTTTTATAAACCATCATACAATATGTATGTACATGTAATACAGCACCAGGAAAACTTTCTATAGTAAAGCATATCCAGGTCCAACAGACGGACATCCCCCTGAGTCTTATAAAGTGAAGTATTTCTATTCAAACTAGTCTCTCAAACTTCTGCCCAAGTGTGGCCGTATTCAGCTTTAGATGAAAACGACACACTCGACATTTATCTAAAAAATTCAGAAATCTCCTCGACAGGAGCCCTGCCGGGCAGTTTCTTTCATATATGTTTGAAGTTTCACAGTTTACATTCACAGCATATATATAGTGTGAATCAGCTTTCTAAAGATTCTGTCAGTGATTTTCACATTTCTGTACTACTTAACTTATACTTAAAGTTTTTTCAACCATCTCTGTCCTGCTATAAACAACTGATAATCTGATCTGAACTGGTGTTACTGTTTTCCTAGGTGGTCTTTAACTCCTTTCAACCTAGCAGCTCAAGATGGTAAACCACCATCTTTTTTTTTTTTTTTTATAAAAATGTCTTTAGATTTCTTTCTAGTGTTCAGAACAGAAAATAGACCTGACATCACCATTAACATTGTTCTGTTTGTTGCAGTAATCACACCTGAGGTTTATTTCTGTATAGAAGTCATATCAGCTAATGAAATGTACCGAGAGTTTGAATGTGATCATATTATCTAACACAGAAGATGGAACATCAAGTTCTGCTCTAAAGGTGCCGCACACAATAAACACAATGCTTTTCTGCTCTGTAGAGGTAATGAACTCTAATACGATGGAGATATGAATCAAAACGGTGCCACAACCTCACCCAAAACAACTCCTTACAGACAGACAAAAAATCATTTTTACCTTCACTGACCATTAGGATTCGAGTAATGATTTTATTTCTTTAATTTCAGATATATTAACGTGTAAGAAACGCAATGTGCCATGCCGGAAAGTGATGACATCTGGTGGAAATGATTTTATTGGCTGCATGCAGATGTTTTAGCTGAGTGGGATTGTAATAAATCACCGTCTGTTCAATAGAAACATCTGCACTATAGTACTTAGTAAAAGTTGCCTAATGAATATGCATTTTAGCATTAAATAATTTGGTTTTAGATGCTTCAAACTATTAACAGGAGGAATTACTATGTATTTTTTAAACAAACCCATACAGCAAAAAATATATTTTCAAATTTAATTTTAAATAATATACCAAAAAAATGATATGTACTAAAAATATATATTTATTTATTGTATAAATATATATTTTTTGGTATATTTTGACATATATTTTAATAGTAAATATTTTTCAAAGCATTTATTCATGTCACATTGGAAGAAAAACTTTGTACACTGTAAAAAAATAAAGGCTGGATTTACTTAAAGGTGCAGTGTGTAATTTTTAAAAGGATCCCTTGACAGAAATGCAAAGTAATTTACAAAACTATATTATCAGGGGTGTATAAAGACCTTTTATAATGAACCGTTATGTTTTTATTACCTTAGAATGAGACGTTTTTATCTACATACACGAGGGTCCCTTACATGGAAGTCGCCATTTTGTGCCGCCATGTTTTTACAGAAGCCCTTAACGGACAAACTTTTTTTACTAAGTTATCTCAGTCAATAACATTTTTTTGGTGCTGGCTACTGTAGCTTCTCTATGCATTTCAAAAGCGAGGGAAGAGCAGTGGACTGAGCCATTGGTTGCAACCTTACCACTAGATCTCGCTAAAATGTACACACTAGGGTGACCAGATGAGATTGGCTGAAATTCGGGACGGGGGTCTGACGTTAATATTAAAAGATAATGAATTTCAAACAGAACCAATCATATTATTATAAGTACCTATGCATAAATAAATTGATATAGTATGTTTAGAACTATTTTATACTTCATAGTTTTCTTTATTTTACTTAATAATAAAAGATAATGAATTTTAAGCTGAAGTTACTTAACCAATCATATTTTTATTAATATAAGTACATACATAAGGTTAAGTATTTTTTTTAACACAGTGAGTGCCTCGCCACTCCTTCACGTGACTGACTGTCACTGCCAGCACTTTCAGCTGTCCTCGCGGCTGCTGCAACTTTCGCTCTCTTAATCTACTCTATAAAACAAAAAGGTCCTATTGTCTTGGAGCTGGACACACCAAAACTTTTAAACGCGGCTGAAAAAACCTTGAGGACGCCGAATGCCAGCTGTTTTTCAGCCGGGCGCTTTGGTAGCTGTGATATTTCAGCTGTGAGCCGGTTGGTTGGTGTGGTAATGTCCCGCCCCTCCTCCACTGTAATTGGACGGCCCTGTGAGAACTGACATTGACGAGCGGAGCGTTTCACTCAAAGTTTAATATTTTTGAACCCTGAGCCCCGGGTTTCAGCGCAGAAAAAACCCGCTAGCTGCTTGCTTATTTGAAAAACGCAGAGTTTCCATTGGAATCAATTGAAAACATGCGCCAGCCTCAGGCGTAAAAGCTTTGGTGTGTCCAGCCCCAGCTTCAGGATAATTTTCGGGACAATTAGAGCAGGATTCTGGATTCGGGACAGCGGCTTAGATTTCGGGACTGTCCCGAATTTTTCGGGACTTCTGGTCACCCTAGTACACACTGCACCTTTAAAAATATAATGGATTATTTTTGCATCCATTTTCAATTTAGGCAATTGCTTAAAATTTCAAGTAAAACTTACTAAAAAAAAACGATGCAAAAATTATGCACTATATTTTTAAGTAAATCCAGCATATTATTTTTTACAGTGTATGTTACAAACCTGCAAACATAAGGTTAAATTAAATAAAATATATTTTCAAAATTTAATTTTATATTTTATACATATACAACTTACACATATATTTTATACAAACTTTGATATTTTGGTTAGAAAATTTTTTTTTTGCCAAATGGGTTGTAAAATTAGAAATGTAGGCCTATTTGTTGCCCCTGAAATACATTTTGAAATAAATTTAATTAAGCTTTACTTTCTACAAAACATATTTAGCATATATTTAAAAAATATTTTATTTTTTTCCGAATGCTGTTGTAACTACTGATTTAAAAAAAAATAGTTCACCCACATATGAAATTCTCTCATATTTTACTCATCCTCATCCCAGATGTATAAGACTTCCTATCTTCAGCTGAACAGGAATAATTTTATATTAAAATCCTGTCATGTTATCTTCTTATACTGGCTTTAACATGGCAAAGCTCTAAAAATTGCATACATCCATCATCAAAGTAATCCAAATGACAGTGGGTTAATACATGTCATCTAAAGCAAAGCGAGAGAGCTTATTTTTAGCGAACAATATGTACAGGGTTTAAAATGAACTTTTTCACTCACCAGACAATTTGGTTACTAAATTTATAAGTTTCTGGCCAGAATGCCTACTAGCCAGAAAAAGAAAGACAATTAACCAGATAAACTACACTGTAAAAAATGCAGCATGATGTTAAAACAACTGGTTTTGCAAGTCAATTCAACCTACTATTTTAAGTTTTTACCTGCGATAAGTTGACATTGTTTACCTTAATTTTTAAAAAGTAACTTAAAACATATATGTTGATTTGACGAAAATGCTGCATTTTTTACAGTGTGTGTCACTATATCACATCTTTATTTATAAACATTTATTAAACATTTAATAAAATCTGAAATGCATATTATTCATACAAAATTCTGTCATCCTGCCATCTCCTCCTTTCCTCTTTCATCCTTTTCACCAAAACGGTTTTTAGGTAAGCAAACACAGTAAAATGAACATTAAATAAGGCCTCAAATAAATTCCAATACTTATATATTTATATACTAAATTGATTTTCTGTTTAATCTTTTTTACAGGACTTTATTGTTCTTGTCTGCACTACATGAAGTAAAATAATGAAAGTGTTTTTCATACTGTTCTTTAACTAAAAAATAAGTCAGTGGTGACGTCTTGTTTTAATAAGCATGCAACGAGAAAATAAGTCATAAAGGGACATTTTCCCGGACAGGGATTAGTCCTAGACTAAAATAAATGTAAGAACTGTCCGAACTGAAAACAACTTGACATCTTAAAATACATCAGTGCCCCTTGTTTTGCCCCAAAATGCACATAAGTAATGTTTTTAGTAAGACATGTTTGTTAAAATTAGTTAAATTTCCTAATTAAACTAAGTCCTAGTCCTGGTTTAAGATAATCTCTGTCCGGGAAACCACCTCAATGTGTCCCATTGGATAGTGAGCCAGTGCCCGAACCCCTGTACACGATATAATGATTTAAGACCTAGAGAGGATCGAGGCACACGGATAGATGGGCCATTCATGCCCATTTTGCCACTTGGTATTAAAACCAAAATTCCTTTTCACACTGGGGTTAGTAACCCCACTTAAGTATCGCAACATTATTATCTTCGAGTCTCGAGTCAAGTGCGCCATTGTTTGTTGCGTTGCGTAGTGACGGGTGATGCGCAAATGCTGCGCAATAATGCTGTATGTAGTTGACCATAATGACAATTTGAGTATTTGCGCTAAAACGTGCAGATTTGGCTTAGATGAGCTTTACAAGGAGATTAACGATTGAAGATAATTTATAAAAAGTAACCCGCCAAATTGGCTAGTGATTTGACGACGTTACCGGCCACAGCTGACTTGTGTTAATTAGCTAGTGTTCATTTCAAACCCTCAATATGTTGCATATTTATGGAAACAAATCACAACATACTGTACACATTAGCATGGTAAGTTGGCGACACGTCAATTGATAATGTCTTATATAGGAGCCATGGGATTTCAATCTAAATTTGTTTGTGCTTAACCGGAGAAAGGAAGTCGTATACATCTGGGATGGCATGAGGGTGAGTAAATCATGAGACAATTTTTATATTTGGATGAACTACATCATGCATCAAACAGACTGGCGCCTTGGTTCGTGTAACCTCAAAATAATTTACTGTACATAAATTCAGTGAACCAAAAATGGCAGACAAAACAAAAACATAAAACCATATACAATTTCTTCTTATTCAGAATTTCATTGTATAAAAAAGTATTTTTGTTTTTCGGCCTTGATTCATTCAGGCAAACGATGACAGTCTAAACTCTTCACAAAATTTCACAACTTGTTTCCCACGTAATGACTTCTGCTTCTAAAATCTCTTTTATACCGAACACTGTGAAATGTTCAATCCTGGCAAATAGACAAGGCAAGTGACAAGGTGAAAACAAACAGTACATCAACGTGTTTGTGGGTATTACTGCTTGTGGTTTCAACGCCTGCTGATGGCGAAAAGTTTGATTTAACGAGAACTGTAAGATAAATCATTGCATTGCATGCGGCCTCCGCTCATACAGACAAGATTTCATTGGTTACTTGAGTATACTGTATGGGTGAGTATTGAGTCATCATATCTAAAAGGTTTATTACTAATACTGACTGCAGAAGAGCAGACACGAGCTGATCAGCCAAAATAAGATGCACAACAACATCCACCGTTTTAGACTTCTCATGCAACAATAAACTCTAAATTTTTACAAATTAAAGTGGTGCTAACGTGAAGAAGAACCAATTTTGGTTCCATAAAGAACCTTTTAATGAAAGGATCCTCAAAGAACCATTGCTTTTTTATGTGATCAAACAACCTGACATTTAAAGGCGGGGTGCATGATCCCTGAGAGCCAATGTTGATATTTGAAATCACCTAAACAAACACGTCCCTACCCCAATAGAATCTGGACCTTCTTTTGATAGACCCGCCCCACACATATGCAACAATGTTGGTTAATAGACACGCCCCTTACTGCTGATTGGCTACAAGTGTGTTTTGGTACTTGGCCCGACTTCATTTTCCAAAGTTTTTTTTTAAATCATGCACCCTGCCTTTAATGTGGTTTGAAATATCCTTGGATTCCTATGTCAACAAAAGTAGCATCTATTTACATATATATCTATGGTTCGAAGAGGAGAAAAGAGTAAGAGTAGAGGCTGGGACTAATACGAATATTCATATCTACTGTTTGACTAATTTGCATATACATAACTCTACGTATACTAATGAGGCAAGGGAGTTACATTCAAGGTGTATTAACTCTTTTCCCACCAGCGCCAGCATTCTTTATGATTTTCACAAGTTTAATTCCTTCCAGAATAATTTCTTCTTTAAATATATAAACATACAATATATCAAATGAAGAACAGACCATCTTCTTTCAAAAAACATTTCATCCTACCTTATTTTTTGAACACCTCTCAAATAGGGTCTTGGACATCTTGGACTCTTGCTCGGACCAGAATGCGCGCGTCTTGGACTTTTGCTTGGACCTAAATGCGCGAGTCTTGGACTCTTGTTCAGACCTGAATGCGCGTGTCTTGGACTCTTGCTCGAAACTGAATGCGCGCGTCTTGGACTCTTGCTCGGACTTGAATGCGTGCTTCTTGGACTCTTGCTCGGACTTGAATGCGTGCGTCTTGGACTCTTGTTTGGACCTGAATGCGCGCGTCTTGGACTTTTGCTCTGACCTAAATGTGCGCGTGTTGGACTCTTGCTCAAACCTGAATGCACACTTCTTGGACTCTTGCTCGAACCTAAATGCGCGTGTCTTGGACTCTTGCTCGAAACTGTATGCGCGCGTCTTGGACTCTTGCTCGGACTTTAATGCGGGCGTCTTGGACTCTTGCTCGAAACTGAATGCGCGCGTCTTGGACTCCTGCTCGAAACTGAATGCGCGCGTCTTGGACTCTTGCTCGGACTTGAATGCGTGCGTCTAGGACTCTTGTTTGGACCTGAATGCGCGCGTCTTGGACTTTTGCTCGGACCTAAATGTGCGCGTCTTGGACTCTTGCTCGAACCTGAATGCGCACGTCTTGGACTCTTGCTCGAACCTGAATGTGCGCGTCTTGGAATCTTGCTCGGAACTAAATGCGTGCGTCTTGGACTCTTGCTCGAAACTGAATGCGCGCGTCTTGGACTCTTGCTCGTACTTGAATGCGCGTGTCTTGGACTCTTGCTCGAAACTGAATGCGCGCATCTTGGACTCTTGCTCGGACCTGAATGCGCGTGTCTTGGACTCTTGGTCGGATCTGAACGCGCAGGTCTTGGACTTTTGCTCGGAGCTATATGCGCGCGTCTTGGACTCTTGTTCGGACCTGAATGTGCTCGTCTTGGACTCTTGCTCGGACCTGAATGCGCACGTCTTGGACTCTTGCTCGTACTTGAATGCGCACGTCTTGGACTCTTGTTCGGACCTGAATGCGCGCATCTTGGACTCTTGCTCGGACCTGAATGCTCGCATCTTAGACTTTTGCTTGGACCTGAATGCACACGTCTTGGACTCTTGCTCGGACCTGAATGCGCGCGTCTTGGACTCTTGCTCGTACTTGAATGCGCACGTCTTGGACTGTTGTTCAGACCTGAATGCGCGCATCTTGGACTCTTGCTCGGACCTGAATGCGCGCATCATAGACTCTTGCTCAGACCTGAATGCATGCGTCTTGGACACTTGCTCGGACTTGAATGTGTGCGGCTTGGACTGTTGTTCAGACCTGAATGCGCGCATCTTGGACTCTTGTTCGGACCTGAATGCGCGCATCATAGACTTTTTTGTTCGGACCTGAATGCGCGCGTCTTGGACTCTTGCTCAGACCTGAATGTGCACGTCTTGGACTCTTGCTTGTACTTGAATGCGCACGTCTTGGACTCTTGTTCGGACCTGAATGCGCGCATCTTGGACTCTTGCTCGGACCTGAATGCTCGCATCTTAGACTTTTGCTTGGACCTGAATGCACGCGTCTTGGACTCTTGCTCGGACCTGAATGCGCGCGTCTTGAACTCTTGCTCGTACTTGAATGCGCACGTCTTGGACTGTTGTTCAGACCTGAATGCGCGCATCTTGGACTCTTGTTCGGACCTGAATGCGCGCATCATAGACTTTTGCTTGGACCTGAATGCGCGCGTCTTGGACTCTTGCTCGGACCCGAATGCGCGCGTCTTGGACACTTGCTCGGACTTGAATGTGTGCGGCATGGACTCATTCTAGCACTTGAACTTGTAATATGCGCGGCTTTGACATTTCCTTGCACTAGAGAGGTTGTTAGGCGCGCAAAGGGTTAAAACCAGCAAATTGTTGTTCCCTCTCCCTGGCACGTAGAAAATTTTAGACTTAATGACGGAGATGGCAATAGTTTTAAGAAGGTTGCGATCATGATGTGTTGCCCTTGCTTCTTTTTAAGTCACCATTAAAGTGACAAGTTATAAATAAAGTAGTGGGGCAGTAGTTTTTTAAATGAGTAAACTACTGCCCCGCCCCTTGATACTATCGTGTATCGGCAATCTCACTGGCTGACGATAGGACGATCTCAAAATGGGGCATATCGCCCAACACTACTCTCAAATATAAGTAGGTATCTTAAAATTTTGTGTAAAAAGCTGAGATAATTGCATATTTGTAAAGGACTTTTGTTAGAGATCAGATTAAGAGTGATGATCAAAACGATGATTATACACAGAGTTTCACTGTTTTTGGATCATTGTATGCTTCGGTGCTTTATAAGTTGTGTAAGAGCGCCACCTCGTGGATAATAGCAGAAAATAGATTGCCGTAATAATTGTCAATGGTGGGAAATGTATAAAAAAACAAATTTCACAGAAAAAACTTTGACATATGCTATTATAATGCGTAAAGGTGAGTTTTAAAAGAAAAAAAATCGACTACAGGGGGACTTTAATGATCAGATGGATGGGTCCAGATTTACCAGAATTATTTGCAGTATGCATTTGGCAGATGATTTTATTCAAAGCGACTTACAGTGCATTACAAGAAATACATTATTTTATTACTATTTGTGTCCCCTGGGTTTAAATCGAAAACCTTTTGCGCTGCTAACGCAATGCACTGAGCTATACAGTGACAGAGTTTGTTCAGAAATCCGGTTTTACTACTGTGGATGATGGTCTCCAAATTAGTTTTAATGTCTAGACTTTTCAGACGATTGGATCTATATTCGTTCCGGCTCTCAAATTCTCAGAGTAACTGGAGATCATAGAGTTCTTAGAAATGCTGTTTGGTGCCAGATGAGCACGTACACTCCAAAAATGCCTTTCAGACTGCCTACGAACATTAAAAACTAAATTCATCACATTTTTTTGTGAAATCTCATCTGAATGATTAATACGGCCTGCAAATATTTTATCACGGATGCAGCGATTCAGAGGGTTGGTGAGATGTGCTCAGCAGCAGATGGTATGAGCCGCCGAAGGTTTTCTGCATGAATATAAAGAATGAAAACGCTTGTGGAAGGACTTTAACTCCACTGCACCAGCAGAATGGACAGAAAGTGCAGTCATGTGGATTTTCCCCCTTTCTTCAGATGAGTGAGCGGTTAGAATAGGACGGCTCGACGTGCTAATGGAGAACGGAAGTGAAAAATGAGAGAAGAATGGGTTTTCTAGAATCTCCTTCATCATGGTCCACTTTTTAGCATTTGTGGAAATCACGTTACTCTTATTCTGACTGATAGCATTAGTTCTTGTTCAAATGGAGGTTGAAGGAATCTCATAGTTCATATATTATGATACAATCTAGATCTGTGTGTGAACACACGCCTGCAGTGGATCTCCACTGTTTGAATGCCCTTATCAATTTCCTGGCATTGAAGACGAAGGATTGCTGGCCGTATGTGGCCAGAGGCACTGAAAGTAGGCAAATAATGGTTCAGTCCAGCCATCATCCCCATGAGATAAGACCTGCCACTCAGAAAGACAGACACACCAAAGACTACGAGTTCAGCCATTCCAGTTCCTTTACATGCACAAAAGACCATCTTTTATCATTCCTAACGATCTCCGCCCTTAGGATCGGGATACACGTGGAGGACATTTCACATAAAACCACAGAGAAACCTCATGAGAGATAACCCAACTTAAATACTACGATCAATGCAGAATTTTACAGATGGAGTGTAACATAGATATTTTTAAGCTATTGTTTCGAGCAAATGTTCACTTCCATGTAGCTTTGCAAACTGGGTAATTCAATCATTTTCTACACTGTAATATTTTTTTGGTGCCTTTCTTTTAAGTCATTGGTTGCACTTAAACCTATCAATTTAAAGAGATAGTTCGCCCAAAAATTCTGTCATCATTTTCTCATCCTTATGTTGTTCTAAACCTGTATGAGATTTTTACTCTGATGAACACAAAGAAGATATTTTGATAAATGATGGTAAGCACACAGCTGCCGTAACGATTGACTTACATAGTAGGAAAACAAATATTATGGAAGTATTGTAATAAATGATGAAGAAGATATTTTGATAAATGATGGTAAGCATACAGTTGATGGTACCCATTGAATTTCATTGTAATTGTTTGACTTAATTTATTATGACTCAACTTGTATACTTAAATGTTCTGATTTCTTTGTATGAATTCAATATTTGGCTTGATGGCTACATCTGGTGGACATTTTGTGTCAACAGCCCACTTAGAAATCCCCTTACTCATAAAAATGCTCATGTGTCAAATACTTATTTTCCCCGCTGCATGTTAAATTTACAGAGATGGTTTTCCAAACCGGGTTTAGATTAAGCCAAGACCAGTCTTTAGTTACATAAGGACATTTAAGCATTTTTACAGATACATCTGACAAAGACATTACTGATGTTTAACAAAACAATGTCACTGATATATTTTGAGATATGTCAGTGCAAGCTGTTTTCAGTTAGAACAACTCAAGCATGCATTAAAGTTGTGGACTAAACCTAAACCTGTCCAGGAAACCAGCCTATAATCTTGACCCCATAAACAATGACTGCCCCAGGTAGCCAAAACAATTTGGCCCACTAATGGCCCTAATCTGGCAGGCCAGAAAGAATAACCCAATCCAGATGCAGGATGAATGATGCCCCAGAATCGGCCCAAGTACACTGACCCATTTTGGGGTGCCAAACGTGAGCCGACACTGCCAGCCCAACTAACAGAGAAAAGTTCTAAGAATGGTCCTTGAACTTTTCTAACATTCCCAAAAATGCCAACAAAAAATGTCCAGTTTTTTATTGGTTGTCTAAACGTTAGAGAAATGTTACATTCTATCATTTTTAACGTTATGACAATGTCATGTTTTAATGTTCACACAATGTTTAAAACAACTGTTTTGCTTATTATGTAAATGATAGAGAAATATTGCATTTTATTTTAAAACTGTTCTAAAACTCGTTCTGTAAAAATATTGCTGTAGAAAAAAAATTCACGTATAAGGCTTACTGTGCGTTTACACCATCACTGGCGGGAGTGTCAAAGTGGCCAGAAGTCATTCATTTTCAATAAAAGCCTGTGGCGAGCCCTGACGAGAATCAGCACGTCTTGGACGGCATGAGTGTCCAGGAGAGTTGAGATCAGCTCAACTTTATGGTAATGAGCTATGACACAGTTCGGCGGCAACCAACCGGAAGGCGGAAACCCTTAGAAGTGTTCCGCTTGAGAGGATTCCAGAGAATGCATTCGAGCGTCAGAGCGGTTTTTGACGGTCATGCCGGCGGCGATGTGCACATACAGTTAGATGTTGATGTTTTATTTAAAGTCACCATTATGGTGATCAGTGTTTGTTTTAGTTGGCCTCTTGATAATTTGTTATTAGTTTTTCCCTGGTTGGATTAATATTTTCTGGCCTGCCAGATTTGAGCCATTAGTGGGCCAAACTGTTTTGGCTACGTGGGTGCATGCCAATAGTTTGTATTGTACCAATCAGTTCTCATTTAATTATGTTATTTATGTTATCCAGCGATTCATGGGATATGTAACAAACCCAACTCTGACGTCAAGCACATCGGGGGCTACACCACACACTAGTAAATAATTACCCTTGAGATCGTTCGACTGGGGAATCTTGTTTTATGAGGCGGATGCTTTGTAGACCGAGAAATAACTCTGCACGTACACGTACTGGCCACACATTGTGTTTTTTTGAGCACGCAGACAAATGAAGGTCCGAGGAGCAGAGGAGAACAGCTGGAAAATTTTCTTTTTTCACCTTAACGTCCTTCAGAACACAGCGGCTTTCCACACGACCACAGCAGGAAAACGATTACAGAGTCTGCGTCAAATCAGAACATCCATTCATCACAAACCAAGATGCCGAACACCCCATTTCGCTTTTAACGTCCAGAGAGAACGGCCACCAACATCACCTCAATCACACATAAGAACACCAACACACACACACAGAGAGAGAGAGAGAGCGAGAGAGAGAGGGCGAGAGCGGGAGAGAGAGAGCGAGAGAGAGAGAGAGAGAGAGACATAGAATATGTTAAATCATAACCAAGCGATTAGAATTGGCGCTTTTGACCCAACCACAAGTTGAAAATAGATCAAAATTATTTGTATTATTATAATGTACATAATGTATGTACACTAAAATATGCAGGGTTAAAGGTGGGGTGCATGATTTTTGAAAAACTCTTTATAAAAGGGAGTCGGGCCGAGTACCAAAACACACTTGTAGCCAATCAGCACTAAGGGGCGTGTCTACTAACCAACATTGTTGCCTGGGTTTGTGTACATGTGAGGCGGGTCTATCAAAAGAAGGTGGGGAAGGGGCGTGTTTGTTTAGGTGATTTCAAATGTCACCATTGGCTTTCAGAGATCATGCACCTTGCCTTTAATCCATGGTTGACTAAAATATAGACAGTAACAACCATTGGGTTATAAATTAACCTATGATAGGTTGTTGTTACCTAACCAACCCAGCATTTTTAGTGTGCATGGTTGGATAAAATATTGATAAACACAACTGTTCATAAACAGTTCATATTTGACCCAACCAACCATATAAAAAGTATATATTGGTTCAACTTAAAGTGGATTTGACTTATTATATGAAAATATATTAGTTAACTCAAAAAAGTTTTGTAAAAATATTGTGTCAACTAATTTTTTTAAGTTGAATTTTGAGACAACCAGGTACACTGAAAAAAAATAATTCATTCAATTTACTCAATTTTTTTAAGGTAAGGGGTTGTAATCAATTTATTTAAGCTACATTTAAACAAAAGTGTTGTATTTTATTTTTGCATAAATAAATTGATTGCAACCACTTACCTTAAAAAATGGAGTAAATTGAATGAATAATTTTTTCAGTGTACCTGGTTGTGTATTTTTTTTAAATTGAAACAACAATTTACAGTGAAGGGTTAAAACAACTCTCAAAACAGTAACAAATGTTACATAAACATCTCAATTTAGTGGACAAAACAAATAAAAACAAACAAATACTTAAACAAACCTGCACATATACTGAAAAAATGATTCATTTAATTTTCTACATTTTTTTAAGGTAAGTGGTTGCAATCAATTTATTTAAGCTACATTTAAACTCAAGTTTTTTATTTTATTTTTGCTTAAATGTAGATTAAATAAATTGATTGCAACCGCTTACCTTAAAAAATTGAATTAAACAAAACAAAAAAAAGAAAAACAAAAACAAAAAAGTTTGTTTAAATGTAGCTTAAATATATGATTGCCACCACTTACCTTAAAACATTGAGTAAATTGAATGAATCATTTTTTTAGTGTACATAAACATAAATAGTAACTAATATCTCATTTTGACTAATAAATTAACATAGAAACCTAATAAATGGCTAACTACAGCAAGGTTTTAGCATAATACTGTTTAGGGAAACAGATATGATGTGTTAGTTATTATTATTTAGCACATGTTTAAGTAATTGTCATCTTTAATAAACGTTTAATTTATGGAGATCTATCTTATTCACATAACAGAAAGGTGCAGCACAAACCACTGAGTGAACACAGTTTGTTTATACACGACATGACAGTGACAAAATGATTTGCATTCACTAAACACTTGCATCACCTTGTGTGCCGTATTACAGCACAAAGGATGCTTATCCACTGACAACTTACAATCCTGTTTACCATAGAAAAATCTTAGAAGACATCCCTGCAAAAAGCCAATTTACAAAATCTCCTGCTGTAACTTCTGTCTATTTTTCCTGAAATGAACAAACCAGATCAGCCTGACCATGCTAAGATGTTTTCTTAAACTAGGTTACTAAAGGTTTCAAGAACTGAAATGAAATTCTGGAATGTAGGTTATGCTCGTAAATATTTGATTATATAAAAACAATATATACGTAGACAATGCTCAGTTGTTAAAACCGGGGTCTATTTTTATAAGGGATGATGATAATAAATTATCAAGGTTTACTTTCAGTTTTAAGATGTTTAAATGTCACAAACACACTATTTGATGTCATATAATGTATATAAAAGACATATTTATATTTAATTTTGTGTAATATTAAACTGTGCCTGTTAAAATGATTTGCAATCTCACGACTGACCAATAAGAATCAAGCATTTTAGAGCGCTGTGTAATAAATAATAATAATGTTGACAAAAATATTTGTAGCACTGAATGCATACTGTAATTCGCGTTTGGTTACGTTACAAAGTAATTTACCCAAGCGCTATAAAATTGCTGGTAATTTAAAGCCTGAGAAAATTCATTCATTTGTGCATCAATAACTCTGAACAAACCGTTATCCGTAATGTATTCCCTGGCCAGAACATTATCTACCACAATTACTGCAAACACGACCCGTTCATAAACAGAGCAAAAATTACTCACTTTCAACGACTGGAAACGAGCAACAGATTTCATATAATGGAGCTCTATTTATGGACTAAACGCCATTTTTGCCCTCAACATAATTTGTCCCAGTTGACCCAGCGGAGTTCAAGTGTGTATCAAGTGCGTTGTGTAAAATAATCACATTCATCGTTCACTCGCTGGCTTTCAAATGGTGTGGGAGGATCTAAATCAAAGCCTCGGGCCATACAACCCTCTCATGACCAAATGCAACAGATCCCGGTCATTTTCAGAACTTTGATATCCAAATATAGAATTCCAGCAGCCAAGGTCATTTATGTGAAAAGTGATGGACAAACACTGCTTTTAAAAGTCACACTTGATATCCATTTTTATAAACGTGCAAAGCGTCTGTTTATTCTGACCAACAACTCCCAGTAAATTAGACAGTAGTGTAATGTGTACATCATGAAGTCAGCAGTTGTGTTTGACCTTCATTCCGACTCCGAGCATCAATTATCCAAGCTGCTATTGATTTTCCTGCAGTACTGCTGGGCTCACTAATGTTGTCTGAAGAAATCATCTGTGCTGGTTGTTTTATACTCCAACATCTCCATCTCCTATTTGTTCAGTATTATCACTTCAATATTATAATGATTCTGTTTTGATTTAATTGTTATTGAATAACCATACAATGTTGAAAAATGGTCAAAAAGAATCCCCAGCTGTCACTGGGGTCGTACACTTTCAAGAAGCACACATTTGCACTTAAAGTGTTCAGATACCTCAAAGGTACATATTGGTACCAAAGAAGGATATAAGTACCTCAGTGGTACATATTGCGGCCAAAGAGAGCACATTAGTACCTCAAAAGTACATATTGGTACCAAAGAGTAAATATTAGTTCCACAAACGAGTTAATAGGAGTGCTACTTGGGTGTAGAAAGGTGTATTCCTCTGGTGCTCTTCAGCTTGGAGATCCAAAATGTAACACAAACAAACAATAGTTTTGAGGCACCCACAAGGAATATAAGTTAAAAAGCCTTTATTTTAAACTTGGCTTTTCATTAAAAACATGTCAACATGTTTCGGCCTCTGTGGCCTTCTTTAGTAAATATTAGTACCTCAGAGGTACATATTGGCTCCGAAAACTGAATATTAGTTTCTCAGAGGTATATATTAGCACCAAAAAGTACATATTAGTACCTCAGAGGTACATATTAGTACCTCAGAGGGATATATTGGTACCAAAGAGTGCATATTAGTACCTCAAAGGTATATGTTGGCACCGAAGGCTGGATATTAGTTTCTAAGAGGGATATATTGGTACCAAAGAGTGCATATTAGTACCTCAAAGGTACATGTTGTCACCGAAGGCTGAATATTAGTTTCTCAGAGGTACATATTAGCGCCAAAAAGTACATATTAGTACCTCAGAGGTACATATTGGCACCAAAGAGTGCATATTAGTACCTCAAAGGTATATGTTGGCACCGAAGGCTGGATATTAGTTTCTAAGAGTGATATATTGGTACCAAAAAGTGCATATTAGTACCTCAAAGGTACATGTTGTCACCGAAGGCTGGATATTAGTTTATTAGAGGGATATATTGGTACCAAAGAGTGCATATTAGTACCTGAGCGGGACATATTGGCTCCGAAAACTGAATATTAGTTCCTCAGAGGTACATATTATCGCCAAAAAGTACATATTAGTACCTCAGAGGTACATATTGGCACCAAAGAGTGCATATTAGTACCTCAAAGATACATGTTGGCACCGAAGGCTGGATATTAGTTTCTAAGGTTGTTTTCACATATGTTGGTGCGCACCGTGGTGTGGCCTCGGAGCGCACCAAAATACATTGTATCATTTTTCAGTTAGTGCGGTCCGTGTTCACATATACATATTTTTTACTTTACTTGAAATGCCGCACCGTACACCACGTGACAACGGTCAGCGCTGTCATTGGTCTCTGACAGCTCTTACCGTCTCATGACCACCCCCACGTTTCCACGACAACCAGCCTGACAGAGAGAGCGCAGCTATCAAGATGTGGAGATAAACGATGCACGTCTTTGTGAAGTTTCTTTGCTTTAACGCGAAATTGCGTAGCTGTTCTATTAAAGCCTTTCTCACGGAGCCGTTTGCTAAAAAGCCTGTAATGTCACTATTTGTGTGTGGAGGACAGCTATGCATTTATAAAATCATCAGCTCAAACGTAAAGGAGACAGCGAATCTCTCTGCAACGGACCAGATTGGCTTGTTTGTTGTTAACCCACAATATAACACCCGGCTCACGTCACAACGGAAGCCCAGTGGCTCAAACATGTGGAGAACTTCCTGTATTTGGTTCGGTCCGAGGTCCGTCAGTGTTCACACCACAGGTGGGTCGCCCCAGAGTTCGGCAACAGCCGCTCCGAGACCACCTGTTTAGAGCGGTCTCGGAGCGGCCGTTTAGTGCGCACCCGAGTGCGGCTGTTGTGTTCACACTGACCCAAACGCACCGTACTCGGAGCGACACGTCATTTGGGCCGACCTAAACAGTGTATATGTGAAAACACCCTAAGAGGGATATATTGGTACCAAAGAGTGCATATTAGCACCTCAAATGTACATGTGGGTACCAGAGTGTGCATATTAGTACCCTAGAGGTACATATTGGCGCTGAAGACTGGATATTAGTTCCTCAGAGGTACATATTGGTACCAAAGAGTGGATATTAGTACCTCAGAGGGACATGCTGGCCCCAAAGAGTGCATATTAGTATTTCAAAGTTACATGCTGGTGCCGAAGACTGGATATTAGTTTCTCAGAGGTACATATTGGTACCAAAGAGTACATTTTAGTACCGCAGAGGTACATATTTGGCGCCAAAGAGTACATATTAGTACCTCAGAGGTACAAATCGGTGCCAAAAAGTACATATTAGTACCTTAGGGGTACATATTGGCACGAAAGGGTATATTAGTACCTCAGAGGTACATATTTGTGCCGAAGTGTGCATATTAGTACCTCAGAGGTACGTACTGGTACTAAACAGTTTATATTAGTTCCTCATACTGGCGCCAAAGAGTGCATATTAATACCTCAGAGGTACATACTGGTGCCAAAGAATTCATATTAGTACCTCAGAGGTACACGTCGGTACCAAAGTGTTCATTTTAATACCTCAAAGGTACATATTGACGCTAAAGAGTGGATATTAGTGCCTCAGAGGTACATCTGAGTACCAAAGTGTGCTTATTAGTACCTCAAAGGTACTTATTGGCCCCAAAGAGTGGATATCTCTGCTAAAAACCAATAGACACCATCACAGAAATTCTATTGGTTTTATTGGAAATTTTAATGGTTCTAATGGAATATGGCCCAAAACACACTACAGTGGTTTTCATGGTAAAAAGCTAATGGTTCCTATTGGTATTTTAATGGAAACCATTAAAATTTTCTGTAATGGTTTTATTGTTTTTTTTTCAGCAGGGATTAATTCCTCAGAGGTACATATTGGCGCCAAAGAGTGCATATTAGTACCTCTGAGGTACATATTGGCGCCAAAGAGTGGATATTAGTACCTCTGAGGTACATATTGGCGCCAAAGAGTGGATTTTAGTACCTCAGAGGGACATATTGGTACCAAAGAGTGCATATTAGTACCTCAGAGGGACATATTGGTACCAAAGAGTGCATATTAGTACCTCTGAGGTACATATTGGCACCAAAGAGTGCATATTAGTACCTCTGAGGTACATATTGGCACCAAAGAGTGCATATTAGTACCTCTGAGGTACATATTGGCACCAAAGAGTGCATATTAGTACCTCAGAGGTACGTACTGGTACCAAACAGTTTATTTTAGTTCCTCATACTGGCGCCAAAGAGTGCATATTAATACCTCAGAGGTACATGTCAGTACCAAAGTGTTCATTTTAATACCTCAAAGGTACATATTGACGCTAAAGAGTGGATATTAGTGCCTCAGAGGTACATTCGAGTACCAACGTGTGCATATAAGTACCCCAGAGGTACATATTGGCACCAAAGAGTGGATATCCCTGCTAAAAAAACAATAGACACCATCACAGAAATTCTATTGGTTTTATTGGGAATTTTAATGGTTCTAATGGAATATGACCCAAAACACAGAGTATTACTTTTTGGTGGTCTCTAATGGTATGTATTGTTTTTTTGTATTGGTTCTAATGGAATATGGCCCAAAACACACTACAGTGGTTTTCATGGTAAAAAGCTAATGGTTCCTATTGGTATTTTAATGGAAACCATTAAAATTTTCTGTAACGGTTTTATTGTTTTTTTTCAGCAGGGATTAATTCCTCAGAGGTACATATTGGTGCCAAAGAGTGGATATAAGTACCTATGAGGTACATATTGGCGCCAAAGAGTGGATATAAGTACCTCTGAGGTACGTATTGGCGCCAAAGAGTGGATTTTAGTACCTCAGAGGGACATATTGGTACCAAAGAGTGCATATTAGTACCTCAGAGGGACATATTGGTATCAAAGAGTGCATATTAGTACCTCAGAGGTACATATTGGCACCAAAGAGTGCATATTAGTACCTCAGAGGGATATATTGGTACCAAAGAGTGCATTTTAGTACCTCAGAGGTACATATTGGCGCCAAGAGTGCATATTAGTACCTCTGAGGTACATATTGGCACCAAAGAGTGCATATTAGTACCTCTGAGGTACATATTGGCACCAAAGAGTGCATATTAGTACCTCTGAGGTACATATTGGTACCGAAGAGTGCATATTAGTACCTCTGAGGTACCTATTTGCTCCAAAGAGTGCATATTAGTACCTCAGAGGTACATATTGGCACCAAAGAGTGGATATTAGTACCTCAGAGGGACATATTGGTACCAAAGAGTGCATATTAGTACCTCTGTAGTACATATTGGCACCAAAGAGTGCATATTAGTACCTCAGAGGGACATATTGGTACCAAAGAGTGCATATTAGTACCTCTGAGGTACATATTGGCACCAAAGAGTGCATATTAGTACCTCAGAGGGACATATTGGTACCGAAGAGTGCATATTAGTACCTCTGAGGTACCTATTTGCTCCAAAGAGTGCATATTAGTACCTCAGAGGTACATATTGGCACCAAAGAGTGCATATTAGTACCTCAGAGGGACATATTGGTACCAAAGAGTGCATATTAGTACCTCTGTAGTACATATTGGCACCAAAGAGTGCATATTAGTACCTCAGAGGGACACATTGGTACCAAAGAGTGCATATTAGTACCTCTGTAGTACATATTGGCACCAAAGAGTGCATATTAGTACCTCAGAGGGACATATTGGTACCAAAGAGTGCATATTAGTACCTCAGAGGGACATATTGGTATCAAAGAGTGCATATTAGTACCTCAGAGGTACATATTGGCACCAAAGAGTGCATATTAGTACCTCAGAGGGATATATTGGTACCAAAGAGTGCATTTTAGTACCTCAGAGGTACATATTGGCGCCAAGAGTGCATATTAGTACCTCTGAGGTACATATTGGCACCAAAGAGTGCATATTAGTACCTCTGAGGTACATATTGGCACCAAAGAGTGCATATTAGTACCTCTGAGGTACATATTGGTACAGAAGAGTGCATATTAGTACCTCTGAGGTACATATTGGCACCAAAGAGTGGATATTAGTACCTCAGAGGTACATATTGGCGCCAAGAGTGCATATTAGTACCTCTGAGGTACACATTGGCACCAAAGAGTGGATATTAGTACCTCAGAGGTACATATTGGCACCAAAGACTGGATATTAGTACCTCAGAGGTACATATTGGCACCAAAGAGTGGATATTAGTACCTCAGAGGTACATATTGGCGCCAAAGAGTGCATATTGGTACATATTGGCACCAAACAGTGGATATTAGTACCTCAGAGGTACATATTGGCGCCAAAGAGTGCATATTAGTACCTCAGAGGTACACTTTCGTAACAAAGAGTGGATATTAGTACCTCAGAGGTACATATTGGCACCAAACAGTGGATATTAGTACCTCAGAGGTACATATTGCCACCAAAGAGTGGATATTAGTACCTCAGAGGTACAGTTTGGTAACAAAGAGTAAATATTAGTACCCCAGAGGTACATATTGGCACCAAAGAGTGGATATTAGTGCCTCAGAGGTACATGTGGGTACCAGAGTGTGCATATTAGTACAAATTGGTACCAAAGATAGCACATTAGTACCTCAAAGGTACATATTGGCGCCAGAGTATATTTTAGTACCTCAGAGGTACAGTTGGTACCAAAGAGTGTATATTAGTACCTCAGAGGTACATGTAGGTACCAAACAGTTTATATTAGTACCTCAAAAGTACAAATTGGTACCAAAGAGTGCATATTAGTACCTCAAAGGTACAGTACATATTGGTACCAATTGTATTCATATCTGTTCCCAAATGGTTCATATTAGCACCTTTTTAATGGTTACCACTCCAGTGACAGCTTGGGACCATAAAAAAAATTCAGTGCAATTTTTTATATAACATTTACAGAATTTAATAAAATTGGACCCAATCATTACTGATAATATTATATTTAATTAAAATGACAAATTATTGAGAATTGAAACACAATACGACCACAAATGTGCATTAGAAAACAAACAGGCATGATTTCATGTTGCCATTAACACGCAATATCCTGTCTCAAATCCATAACTGGCTTTGAAATGTGTTAAGCAGACAGAATGTCTACCCAGCAGGCAGTGCAGCACATAAAACCACAGTACGTTACTGAGAGCTCATTGTTTCGAAGGAGAAATGCTGCTGTGTTACATGGTGATATTTACGCTCCAGAGGTTTATATTTATCTCAATATTTCATGCGTCTCCGCATGGAAGCCACCATTTTAAAACGCGCCTCCTATATACTTCACGACTCTACAGATGCATGTAAGCAAGAAATGTCTTCCGTCTGAAATGTCTTCTGTTTGTAGTTTTACACATCTCATGCTTTTTGGACGGCATAATAACATCTTTCAGCATCAGAGCTATACCTCACCTCTCTGTCTTACCTTCACCTTTTATCTCATAGTTTCGTTTGATGTAACTCCCTTAACAAAAAGTGCATTGATGGTAATACTGTGATACTTTCACATATCAAATCAATGTGTTTACCATTTAGTATTACCATCCTACCATGTTAACACACAGTATCTGTTCATATGGATGTACGTGTCTGTTGAATTTGTTTTATTAGCTTTGTGAGTCATGTGAAGAAGCATGTGTCTGCAGATTTGTGCATGGGTGCGTTTTCCGTGTGTACTTCCCGGAGCATTTTCATTAGTGCACTCGGAGACTTTCCAGCCAATAGACTGCCCTTCATCGCTCTCTTGTTGCCATGGTAACCAAGGGGAACATAGGAAATGAATTTGTATCTCGAAGCTTTAGGATCACTAACTGATCTTTGCTTGGATTGAAATTAAACTCTCAGACATAAAAAGCAAGACAAAAAGGAAATGATAAATAACGCAAGTGATGGTGGATTCAGAGAGCTCTCACTTAGCTATCAACGACAAAAGCTCATTACAATATGCACATCCTGTTTTTACGTGAATAAGATATTCCAAATATATTCCATCGTGACCAGATCTGCACGTAAGAAAGATAAATCCCAAAGGAGATTTCTGGAATATTTCAATTTCACCTTTTTGACAACAATGTCATTAAATGGAGTCTTCTGCTTCTCCACACCTTTTGATAACCAGGATATAATCTGACCTGATCATTTGTTGTTTTAAAACCGATATCCAATAATGGAAAAAATTGCTTTTATCTGCTGACACCGATTATAAGCCAACGTTCCTCCTAAAAAGCTTTACAAGAGATCAAAACAATACCTCAAAGTGTGCTCAGCGTTGCCAGTAAGCCAAAGTCTGCAATCACAAGTCAAACATGACCATATCATTTCTCAATATCAAATTTCATACCTATATTCTTCTAAACTAAATTATCCGTTATGCTATCCACATAAGCTTACATCAACGCCTTGGTTGAGCACCCCAGCAAGACATGCATTTCTTTTTGAATTCTCCTAATGTGTTTTAGGAGAAACACTCGAGAGTTCAGTTGATGCTTCATTGAAACGTAACCAAGTGCTACGAAATCGCAACCTTGAGCAATACGATTTCCCACGGGGCGAAGCCTTTCTGACCGGCATGGAAGCAGCAGAGCACATTATGGTGTCAAAACTCATTGATCACCAAAACAGAGTAACCAGCGCCGAACTCTCCGTTTCACAACCCAAGGAAGCACTTTATCAGATATTTCCGTTCGGTTACTTTCATGTGATCCGATGGTTCTGCGCGCAGGATGTAGAATGCATATTAACCCCGGGATGATTGGAGTAAATCAATGGGGAACATAATCATTATCAATGTTTTCTACGACCGTTGCCGATGAGATCATGGTGCACTAAAGCAGTCCTCGTAAATTTTTAATGCCCTCCATGGCTACAATAAACAGACAAACAGCCCAGTGAAATCAAAGGTGAAGGACAAGAAATAAAACATGTTCCCTATGAAACCCGAGGCTCGTGAATGGCTGAAGCCAGTGTGTGTACAGTACGTGTGTGTGTGTATCCTGTAGTCATAAGTCTTGCTCTACATGGAGAGGTTTTCTCAAACAGACCAATTAAACGTGGCGCCCACACTCTGCGCTTTGCTATTCAGAACGGCTGCGTATTAATCGCCAAGCTACAAATCTACTCCCACCTCTTGTGCTCGGATGCCCCCACTTAAAGGCACAGTGCACCTAAAACAGCAGGCAGTCATCATGCCAAAAATCTCTGTTTAATGGAGTCTACTTAATCTCATCATTTCTTGCATCCTGCTACACTACAATTTATCAGGGGCGGTTTGCCGGACAGGTCCTAGACTAAAACATTTTTAAGAGCTCCCCAAACTTAAAACAACTTGCACTTACAGGTATATATCTTAAAATACATCAGTGCCCTTTGTTTTGCCTCAAAATGCACACATGTAATGTTTTTAGTAAGGCATGTTTTTTAAAACTAGTTATATTTCATAATTAAACTAAGGCCTAGTCCTGGATTAAGCTAATCCCTGTCCGGGAAACCAATCCACAGTGTTTCCACTAATCTCATGTTAATCTTCATGAGTATTTATTGCATCCGTCATATCTCAGAAGAGTCTTTAGTTTAATTAGATTTATAAAAGACAGATCAACTGTACTGCTACTTTCCCGGGGAAAACAAGCCCCTGGAGGCGTGCCGCGGGTGGAGCGAGTCACGAGCAAGTAACACAAACAAAACTTTATCCCAATATCTCTGGATAACTTATGATTCACTGCATGTTCATGTCGTTTACATTATATGCACTTACACAACGATTGCCAACAAAACAAAGACATTTGATGCAGTTTTACTTACCGCCTGGGACCGTCCCATTTCAACAATATCCAGCTTCAAGCAAACATACAGTAAGTTTGCACAACTCCGCTGCTATCCCAAAAAAACAAACTATATACATTGTTTCCATTATGCTGGGGAAGATGGACAAGCTTAAATTTCTCTCACAAACAACAACAACACACTTCTCTGGTGATGTTGATTTTGTCTCAGCTCTTGGTTGGTGTGTGCATGCCCTATTTCAGGTGAAGTACCCATATAAGGACTTCCACTGTACTTTCTGCACTGAAATTGTGAATAAACGAAATAAAGCAAGATTGTTACGTATGAATCTTTCATGAACCTTCAAAAAAACTTTCCGAAACCATACGTGCGAACCAAAGACTGTAAAAAAAGATGGACGACGCCCGTTCGCTCTTCTCTTGCTGAAAAGTGAAGCTGCCAGTGTCTCGATACGGCGCTCACATCTCGGGTTTTGAGTCTTCGAAGTAGCGATTTCGGGACCAGTCCTGCGCACTTGTGAGCAGGAAGTAAAGCCGCAAAATCAAGGCCCCGCTCTTGCAGAATGCGTCTATCACAGCTGTCAATCATGACGTCACGTTATTTTAAAAACAAACACTTGAATTTACATCAGCGTGATAAAACTACAGTAAATGACAGAAACCAGCTTCGGAAAAAAGATAATTGATGTGTAATTCATTTGTTTAGTTGGTCTCAAGTCCCATTGAATAACATGGGGGAGGCGGGGTTTATGACCTATACTGGGACCAGTCACTGGAGAGCCATCGAGAAGTTTTGCCTTCACTTTTCAGGGCTTGTATGGCACGCTTGGTACGAACCCTAGCGAAGTGCATTCGGCACAGAAATACTCCATACATCCATACACTGCATACATCCAACTGCTTTTTTGACACGTTGCTTATGATTAGCATGAGGAATCCCACTCTTAAACATTGTTAATAAGTCAGAATGCATGAAATAACTTTAGACCCCCACTTTAACTAGCAAGAAAAAAAGTTACACTTATTTTGATAAGTCATTTGATTTTAGTAGACTGCTAGAGGTAGGTTTAGGGAAGAGGTTAGGGTTAGTAGTATAAGTTGACATGCACTGCCTTCCAAAGTATTTGTTTATCCTACTATGGAAGTCAATGAGTACTGTCAACTGTGTGCTTACCATCATTTATCAATAGGGTGGCCATTCATGCCAGTTCCGCCAGACACATCCCGAACATGTTGTCGGGTGCGTTCTCCGGAGGTCGCGTTGGTCGACCGCATACGTCATCAAGGTTTAATATTTCGGGTTCAATTTCAGAAAAGCAACCGTTACATTTCAAGGTAAAAATGAAACTACAGTGATTGTTTGTCTTAAAAGAAATAAATCATAATTTTCTAATGTATTTTAACTGAAATGTGAGAACCTCGATGGCGTGTGCAGTCGACCAACGCGACTTCCGGAGAACGCACCCGAAAACATGTTCGGTACGTGTCCGGCGGAACTGGCACGAATGGCCACCCCATTTATCAAAATATATTAATTTGTGTTTAACACTCAATACAGGTTTAGAACAACATGAGGGTGAGTAAATGATGGCAAAATGTTTAATTTATGGGTGAACTATCCCTTTAAAGCTATAGTAAAACAGCTGTGACTAACACATTCTTAAGCATGTGTTGAAAAGACAACCACCAAATCCCTTAAAGCTATCTAAATTTTAATTATATCATTAATTCTTTACATCAAATACCAAAACCTAAAAACTCCAAAGCCTATAAGCTAAAAATTCAAACCTAGATCTAATCCTAAACCTTTAGCTCGTAGGCAAAGCCTATGATCAAATCAGAAATGACAACCCTAAATCCACAGCTTCATCTTCAGAGACGGAGAGATCAGAGCAGTTAAAACAGAGGGAAACCCATGACATTGAGACGTCAGTATGATCTCTCAGAATAAAACAGTTTCATTACAGACCAAAGAAAGACATTCACAGGCCATCAAATAAATATTTCAATCCTGTCAGTTGCTCATTGCATCACTTCATCTGTCACGAAAGGCCCTGCGATCCCTCTGGACAGTGTGTGTGTGTGTGTGTGTGTGACTAAACATCATGGTGGAAGCCCCTGAGTGGAGGGTCGGCAGGGATCGTCTACATGAATATTTAATGGCCTGGTTTGTCTCCTGGCAGGTTTCTGACTTTAATTAAGAGCCAGTATGGTCACTAATCTCTGTTTACGCAACAGTCAACCCGAGGAGCGACGTCCCATAGGACCAAATAGAGCCAAACAAACAAGTCCAGATGAAAACAGCAGAGTTATGACGACGGACTCTGATGCACTTCCTGTAAATGTATTCTGAGGAAATTCTCTTCCTGTATGAAATGAGCCCCTCTGGCATTCATGTAATTTTTCCTCTCCTGCTACGTATGTTTTACCGAGATATTTGAATGTTGTACGGAAAGCAGAAAGGAAATTAAATCTTTGCGAAACATTATGAAAATCGTCTGAACTAAGGAAGATTTATCACTTCATCTAATTGCCGATCTCTAATTATGAAATATTAAGAAGCTCTGCATTTTTGAAAGACAACATGAAATGGTTACCACGCTACAATGCTTTAAAATTTAATCATGAGTAAACAGCGATATTATTCGTCAAAGCAAAGTTGTTTCCGAAGTGCAGAAAGTTATTACAGTTTAATGAAGGATGAAAAACAAATATTGTTTTTCTTTACAACTAGCCTACATGCGCCAATGAATTGGAACAATAATATCTGGGGCATTTATTAAAAATATGTGCACTGGGGCTTTTCCCTTTTAAAAGGTCTTAATATGTTCCATGTAGTTACAGATATGTAGACATTTGGTACCAATATGTGTCTCTGGACACTAATAGGAACACTTTGTACATTTGTAGGAAAATGTACCTGAGTGGTTGAGTGGTTCATGTAGGTTGTCTACGAATCGGGAATTTGGTGGTTCAATCCCCGGTTCTACCTGACCAAGTGTCGAGGTGTCCTTGAGCAAGACACTTAACCCCAGCCGCCCCCTATGAGCTGGATGGCGCCTTGCTACTATGAATACTTTGGTACCAATATGTCCCTCTGAGGTACTAATATGCACTCTTTGGTACCGATATGTACCTCTGAGGTACTAATATGCACGCTCTGGTACCAAAATGTACCTCTGACGTACTAATATGCACTCTTTGGTACCAATATGTCCCTCTTATTTACTAATATGCACTCTTTGATACCAATATGTCCCTCTGAAGTACTAATATGCACTCTTTGGTACCAATATGTCCCACTGAAGTACTAATATGCACTCTTTGGTACCAATATGTCCCTCTGAGGTACTAATATGCACTCTTTGGTACCAATATGTCCCTCTATATGAGGTACTAATATGCACTCTTTGGTACCAATATGTCCCTCTGAGGTACTAATATGAACGCTTTGGTACCAATATGTCCCTCTGAAGTACTAATATGCACTCTTTGGTACCAATATGTCCCTCTGAGGTACTAATATGCACTCTTTGGTACCAATATGTCCCTCTGAGGTACTAATATGCACTCTTTGGTACCAATATGTCCCTCTATATGAGGTACTAATATGCACTCTTTGGTACCAATATGTCCCTCTGAGGTACTAATATGAACGCTTTGGTACCAATATGTCCCATTGAGGTACTAATATGCTTGCTTTGGTACCGAAATGTCCATTTGAGGTACTAATATGCACGCTTTGATACCAAAATGTACTTCTGAGGTACTAATATGCAGTCTTTGATACCAATATGTCCCTCTGAGGTACTAATATGCACATTTTGGTACCAATATGTCCCTCTCAGGAACTAATATGCACTCTTTGGTACCAATATGTCCCTCTGAGGTACAAATATGCACTCTTTGGTACCAATGTGTCCCTCTGAGGTACAAATATGCACTCTTTGGTACCAATATGTCCCTCTGATATACTAATATGCACTCTTTGATACCAATATGTCCCTCTGAAGTACTAATATGCACATTTTGGTACCAATATGTCCCTCTCAGAAACTAATATGCACTCTTTGGTACCAATATGTCCCTCTGAGGTACTAATATGCACATTTTGGTACCAATATGTCCCTCTCAGAAACTAATATGCACTCTTTGGTACCAATATGTCCCTCTGAGGTACAAATATGCACTCTTTGGTACCAATATGTCCCTCTGATATACTAATATGCACTCTTTGATACCAATATGTCCCTCTGAAGTACTAATATGCACGTTTTGGTACCAATATGTCCCTCTGAGGTGCAAATATGCACTCTTTGGTACCAATATATCCCTTTGAGGTACTAATATGCACTCTTTGGTACCAATATGTCCCTCTGAGGTACTAATATGCACTCTTTGGTACCAATATGTCCCTCTGATATACTAATATGCACTCTTTGGTACTAATATGTCCCTCTGATATATTAATATGCACTCTTTGATACCAATATGTCCCTCTGAAGTACTAATATGCACTCTTTGGTACCAATATGTCCCTCTGAGGTACTAATATGCACTCTTTGGTACCAATATGTCCCTCTATATGAGGTACTAATATGCACTCTTTGGTACCAATATGTCCCTCTGAGGTACTAATATGCACGCTTTGGTATCAATATGTCCCATTGAGGTACTAATATGCACGCTTTGGTACCGAAATGTCCCTTTGAGGTACTACTATGCACGCTTTGACACCAAAATGTACTTCTGAGGTACTAATATGCAGTCTTTGGTACCAATATGTCCCTCTGAGGTACTAATATGCACATTTTGGTACCAACATGTCCCTCTCAGGAACTAATATGCACTCTTTGGTACCAATATGTCCCTCTGAGGTACAAATATGCACTCTTTGGTACCAATGTGTCCCTCTGAGGTACAAATATGCACTCTTTGGTACCAATATCTCCCTCTGAGGTACTAATATGCACTCTTTGGTACCAATATGTCCCTCTGAGGTACTAATGTGCACTCTTTGGTACCAATATGTCCCTCTGAGGTACTAATATGCACTCTTTGGTACCAATATTTCCCTCTGAGGTACTAAAATTCACGCTTTGGTACCAATAAGTCCCTCTGAGGTACTAATATGCACACTTTGGTACCAATATGTCCTTCTGAGGTACTAAAATTCACACTTTGGTACCAATAAGTCCCTCTTTGGTACCAATATGTCCCTCTGAGGTACTAATGTGCACTCTTTGGTACCAATATGTCCCTCTGAGGTACTAATATGCACTCTTTGGTACCAATATTTCCCTCTGAGGTACTAAAATTCACGTTTTGGTACCAATAAGTCCCTCTGAGGTACTAATATGCACACTTTGGTACCAATATGTCCCTCTGAGGTACTAATATGCACACTTTGGTACCAATATGTCCCTCTGAGGTACTAAAATTCATGCTTTGGTACCAATAAGTCCCTCTTTGGTACCAATATGTCCTTCTGAGGTAAAAAATATGCACTCTTTGGTACCAATATGTCCCTCTGAGGTACTAATATGTCCCTCTGAGGTACTAATATGCACATTTTGGTACCAATATGTCCCTCTCAGGAACTAATATGCACTCTTTGGTACCAATATGTCCCTCTGAGGTACAAATATGCACTCTTTGGTACCAATGTGTCCCTCTGAGGTACAAATATGCACTCTTTGGTACCAATATGTCCCTCTGATATACTAATATGCACTCTTTGATACCAATATGTCCCTCTGAAGTACTAATATGCAGTCTTTGGTACCAATATGTCCCAATGAGGTACTAATATGCACATTTTGGTACCAATATGTCCCTCTCAGGAACTAATATGCACTCTTTGGTACCAATATGTCCCTCTGAGGTACAAATATGCACTCTTTGGTACCAATATGTCCCTCTGATATACTAATATGCACTCTTTGATACCAATATGTCCCTCTGAAGTACTAATATGCAGTCTTTGGTACCAATATGTCCCTCTGAGGTACTAATATGCACGTTTTGGTACCAATATGTCCCTCTGAGGTGCAAATATGCACTCTTTGGTACCAATATATCCCTTTGAGGTACTAATATGCACTCTTTGGTACCAATATGTCCCTCTGAGGTACTAATATGCACTCTTTGGTACCAATATGTCCCTCTGATATACTAATATGCACTCTTTGGTACTAATATGTCCCTCTGATATATTAATATGCACTCTTTGATACCAATATGTCCCTCTGAAGTACTAATATGCACTCTTTGGTACCAATATGTCCCTCTGAGGTACTAATATGCACTCTTTGGTACCAATATGTCCCTCTGAGGTACTAATATGCACTCTTTGGTACCAATATGTCCCTCTGAGGTACTAATATGCACGCTTTGGTATCAATATGTCCCATTGAGGTACTAATATGCACGCTTTGGTACCAATATTTCCCTCTGAGGTACTAAAATTCACGCTTTGGTACCAATAAGTCCCTCTGAGGTACTAATATGCACACTTTGGTACCAATATGTCCCTCTGAGGTACTAAAATTCATGCTTTGGTACCAATAAGTCCCTCTTTGGTACCAATATGTCCTTCTGAGGTAAAAAATATGCACTCTTTGGTACCAATATGTCCCTCTGAGGTACTAAAATTCACACTTTGGTACCAATAAGTCCCTCTTTGGTACCAATATGTCCCTCTGAGGTACTAATGTGCACTCTTTGGTACCAATATGTCCCTCTGAGGTACTAATATGCACTCTTTGGTACCAATATTTCCCTCTGAGGTACTAAAATTCACGTTTTGGTACCAATAAGTCCCTCTGAGGTACTAATATGCACACTTTGGTACCAATATGTCCCTCTGAGGTACTAAAATTCATGCTTTGGTACCAATAAGTCCCTCTTTGGTACCAATATGTCCTTCTGAGGTAAAAAATATGCACTCTTTGGTACCAATATGTCCCTCTGAGGTACTAAAATTCACACTTTGGTACCAATAAGTCCCTCTTTGGTACTAATATGTCCCTCTGAGGTACTAATATGCACATTTTGGTACCAATATGTCCCTCTCAGGAACTAATATGCACTCTTTGGTACCAATATGTCCCTCTGAGGTACAAATATGCACTCTTTGGTACCAATGTGTCCCTCTGAGGTACAAATATGCACTCTTTGGTACCAATATGTCCCTCTGATATACTAATATGCACTCTTTGATACCAATATGTCCCTCTGAAGTACTAATATGCAGTCTTTGGTACCAATATGTCCCAATGAGGTACTAATATGCACATTTTGGTACCAATATGTCCCTCTCAGGAACTAATATGCACTCTTTGGTACCAATATGTCCCTCTGAGGTACAAATATGCACTCTTTGGTACCAATATGTCCCTCTGATATACTAATATGCACTCTTTGATACCAATATGTCCCTCTGAAGTACTAATATGCAGTCTTTGGTACCAATATGTCCCTCTGAGGTACTAATATGCACGTTTTGGTACCAATATGTCCCTCTGAGGTGCAAATATGCACTCTTTGGTACCAATATATCCCTTTGAGGTACTAATATGCACTCTTTGGTACCAATATGTCCCTCTGAGGTACTAATATGCACTCTTTGGTACCAATATGTCCCTCTGATATACTAATATGCACTCTTTGGTACTAATATGTCCCTCTGATATATTAATATGCACTCTTTGATACCAATATGTCCCTCTGAAGTACTAATATGCACTCTTTGGTACCAATATGTCCCTCTGAGGTACTAATATGCACTCTTTGGTACCAATATGTCCCTCTGAGGTACTAATATGCACTCTTTGGTACCAATATGTCCCTCTGAGGTACTAATATGCACGCTTTGGTATCAATATGTCCCATTGAGGTACTAATATGCACGCTTTGGTACCGAAATGTCCCTTTGAGGTACTACTATGCACGCTTTGACACCAAAATGTACTTCTGAGGTACTAATATGCAGTCTTTGGTACCAATATGTCCCTCTGAGGTACTAATATGCACATTTTGGTACCAACATGTCCCTCTCAGGAACTAATATGCACTCTTTGGTACCAATATGTCCCTCTGAGGTACAAATATGCACTCTTTGGTACCAATGTGTCCCTCTGAGGTACAAATATGCACTCTTTGGTACCAATATCTCCCTCTGAGGTACTAATATGCACTCTTTGGTACCAATATGTCCCTCTGAGGTACTAATGTGCACTCTTTGGTACCAATATGTCCCTCTGAGGTACTAATATGCACTCTTTGGTACCAATATTTCCCTCTGAGGTACTAAAATTCACGCTTTGGTACCAATAAGTCCCTCTGAGGTACTAATATGCACACTTTGGTACCAATATGTCCCTCTGAGGTACTAAAATTCATGCTTTGGTACCAATAAGTCCCTCTTTGGTACCAATATGTCCTTCTGAGGTAAAAAATATGCACTTTGGTACCAATATGTCCCTCTGAGGTACTAAAATTCACACTTTGGTACCAATAAGTCCCTCTTTGGTACTAATATGTCCCTCTGAGGTACTAATATGCACATTTTGGAACCAATATGTCCCTCTCAGGAACTAATATGCACTCTTTGGTACCAATATGTCCCTCTGAGGTACAAATATGCACTCTTTGGTACCAATGTGTCCCTCTGAGGTACAAATATGCACTCTTTGGTACCAATATGTCCTTCTGATATACTAATATGCACTCTTTGATAACAATATGTCCCTCTGAAGTACTAATATGCAGTCTTTGGTACCAATATGTCCCTCTGAGGTACTAATATGCACATTTTGGTACCAATATGTCCCTCTCAGGAACTAATATGCACTCTTTGGTACCAATATGTCCCTCTGAGGTACAAATATGCACTCTTTGGTACCAATATGTCCCTCTGATATACTAATATGCACTCTTTGATACCAATATGTCCCTCTGAAGTACTAATATGCAGTCTTTGGTACCAATATGTCCCTCTGAGGTACTAATATGCACGTTTTGGTACCAATATGTCCCTCTGAGGTGCAAATATGCACTCTTTGGTACCAATATATCCCTTTGAGGTACTAATATGCACTCTTTGGTACCAATATGTCCCTTTGAGGTACTAATATGCACTCTTTGGTACCAATATGTCCCTCTGATATACTAATATGCACTCTTTGGTACTAATATGTCCCTCTGATATATTAATATGCACTCTTTGATACCAATATGTCCCTCTGAAGTACTAATATGCACTCTTTGGTACCAATATGTCCCTCTGAGGTACTAATATGCACTCTTTGGTACCAATATGTCCCTCTATATGAGGTACTAATATGCACTCTTTGGTACCAATATGTCCCTCTGAGGTACTAATATGCACGCTTTGGTATCAATATGTCCCATTGAGGTACTAATATGCACGCTTTGGTACTGAAATGTCCCTTTGAGGTACTACTATGCACGCTTTGACACCAAAATGTACTTCTGAGGTACTAATATGCAGTCTTTGGTACCAATATGTCCCTCTGAGGTACTAATATGCACATTTTGGTACCAACATGTCCCTCTCAGGAACTAATATGCACTCTTTGGTACCAATATGTCCCTCTGAGGTACAAATATGCACTCTTTGGTACCAATGTGTCCCTCTGAGGTACAAATATGCACTCTTTGGTACCAATATCTCCCTCTGAGGTACTAATATGCACTCTTTGGTACCAATATGTCCCTCTGAGGTACTAATGTGCACTCTTTGGTACCAATATGTCCCTCTGAGGTACTAATATGCACTCTTTGGTACCAATATTTCCCTCTGAGGTACTAAAATTCACGCTTTGGTACCAATAAGTCCCTCTGAGGTACTAATATGCACACTTTGGTACCAATATGTCCCTCTGAGGTACTAAAATGCATGCTTTGGTACCAATAAGTCCCTCTTTGGTACCAATATGTCCTTCTGAGGTAAAAAATATGCACTCTTTGGTACCAATATGTCCCTCTGAGGTACTAAAATTCACACTTTGGTACCAATAAGTCCCTCTTTGGTACTAATATGTCCCTCTGAGGTACTAATATGCACTCTTTGGTACCAATATGTCCCTCTAAGGTACTAAAATTCACGCTTTGGTACCAATAAGTCCCTCTTTGGTATTATTATGTCCCTCTGAGGTACTAATATGCACTCTTTGGTACCAATATTTCCATCTGAGGTACTAAAATTCACGCTTTGGTATCAATAAGTCCCTCTTTTGTACTAATATGTCCCTCTGAGGTACTAATATGCACGCTTTGGTACCAGTATCTCCCTCTGAGGTACTAATATGCACTCTTTGTTACCAATATGTCCCTCTGAAGTACTAATATGCACGCTTTGGTACCAATAAGTCCCTCTTAAGTACTAGTCTTTGGTACCAATATTTCCATATGAGGTACTAAAATTCACGCTTTGGTACCAATAAGTCCCTCTTTGGTACTAATATGTCCCTCTGAGGTACTAATATGCACTCTTTGTTACCAATATGTCCCTCTGAAGTACTAATATGCACGCTTTGGTACCAATAAGTCCCTCTTAAGTACTAATATGCACGCTTTGGTACCTATATGTTCCTCTGAGGTACTAATATGCCCGCTTTGGTATTGATATGCAGCTTTGTGGTACTAATATGTACTCTTTGTTGCCAACATGTATCTCTTAAGGTACTACTGTAAGCATGCTAATTTTTAAATAACTCATTACTTATTCACAAAGACGCAAAAACATTAAACCAAAACCTTAAGATTCCAATTAAAATCACAGATCAAGCCAATCCTGAAATACTCCTTTCAATTTCCTCTCATGTTTTACACCTTTTTTCTCCATCATCTCTGTTAAGCCTCAAATATCTCATAATGTACAACACCTGTTTGTTGAACCAAGCTGCAATGACATGAGGCGGCCGCCCGTTAATGACTTACTCCTCTGTTTACATGGTTCTGGCCCATTACCTCCAGAGATTCCCAAGATCGCCTTTATTATTGTGCAGAAATGCAAGAGTGACCTTTGTTTTTTTCCCAGAGAAGCTGTTGTCCAAGGTTTATGAGTCTGCATAAACGGGGAAACCTGAATGTAATTATTACAGTCACCTTTAGTCAGGCTCATTATGAAGTGAGACTAATTACCTCTGACTAAAAACCAAATCTGCACAGATATCTATGTTCATACACAGACGCTATGGATCATCACTGTTAAATTGTACCTGCACTTACATGTCCCGTCTACATTATATAAAGAGACATTTACAGTATAAGAGACTTTTTTCTAAATCCACTTTTAATTATTAGTCAAGGTTTCTTGCCAGTCATTTTATTTTTCCACGACTATTTTCACCCTCTGTCTAGACTTTTGCTGCTACTATAACTTTAAAGCTTTTATATATATTTATTGGATTTGTACTGTGTAAAGGCATAGTTCACACAATGAGGTCAAGATCTGGCCTGTTAGCTCCTGCTGGTAAATGTTGCAACTACATCATTCTCCTGTCAAAACTAATATTTCTCTGATAAAATAAAGTTTTACAGACAAAATATAAATCATGTATTTCATTACACAATAGCAGGTGTTGTACTACTGACAAATTCGTTTGGAGTGCTTTAAAAAGCACCAAATGGACTTACATGTTTCCCTGTCTGCTGTCTTTAATGTTGCAGGTCAGAATAATCACTAGTGAAGGGTTTAGGACTGGGCGTATCCCTGTGGTGCCAGCAGCCAATGAGCATTGCCGATATGTGCTTTCCTCTAGAGCAGTGTTTCCCAACCCTGGTCCTCGGGCACCCCCTTCCAGAAAGTTTTAGATGTCTCCTTATTTAACACACCTAATTTAACTCATCAGCTTGTTAGGGACACATGTTTACCATTTTAGAAGGAGGCTGATGAGTTAAATCAGGTGTTTTAAATAAGGAGACATCTAAAACTTTCTGGGAGGGGGTGCCCGAGGACCAGGATTGGGAAACACTGCTCTAGAGTGATTGATTGTGGCATTTACAGCTTACTAGTTAAATAAAACTGTGTCCAAACCTGAAAGCCCGAAGGTTATAAAAGGGTTCTTCATACAGATGCCATATACCATTGTGGTCTTTTTTTTACAAAATTATTTTAGCACATTGTTTAAACATTAGATAGTATTTTATGCATGTTTTGTGATGAGGTCATCGCGAGGTTATAAAGGATTTGTCACAGCTTACAGTAGTACGGATTTTGGAGTAATTTTAGAGTGTTCATTTTTGGAGATGTTAATTTACAAAATGACTGTCATGAACAGATGTCCTGGATTTAACCTGCGACAAGTTACTCTATTTAATTAACATCGAACTAAAAAATGCCTCTTGAATCACGAGCTCTGCAGTTATTAACCGTGTCACGCTGATGGTGGATTTTACCAGATGGAGTGTTTAGTTGAGACGCAGATCAGGCTGAGATTGTAACCCGAATAACTCATACTCAGCAGATAGTGTAACTCTCGGGTGCAGCAGCATTCAAAAGCACACAATCTGATGCAAAATGACAGTGTGCAGATAGTGATGCGGTACGCGGTTAAGTAAAACGCCCCAGAATACACCTATGCTCCTCAATGCCAAATCAGTGTGCATGGATGAATGCAAAATGAGAAACAGGCCATCCATCCAGCAAACAATTTTACTCAACTGTTTTGTCCAATTTTCTTACCATTTTCAATTCGGTTTAGGGTTAGATTTACATAAAATGACATCCCTACCCAAACCCAACTCTAACCCCAACGCCAGGCGACAATTGTTTAAAGTTTAGAAAATATAAAAGAATAAAATAGTATAAACCAATAGTTAAAGTGACATACTAACGCAAACACCAAATCTAACCCTAAACGGAAGCGACAATGGTTTGAAAATAGGAAAAAGCAGTTGAGTATCCAGTCCGTGAGAATGCTACGTAAAAAGACAGTCCGTAGCAGGGCCACGGAAAAATGCGGAGATCCGTGAGAATGCCACAGAAAAATTAGCAAAAAATGTTGTGACTATCCCACGGAACTTTGTGAGATCAGGTTGCTAATAGCCACCCAATCACAGCCAAGACGTCTAGGCTAAAACAAGACAAAATCTGTGAAGATTAAATTGATAGCCCCAAAATAAAAGAAATATTATAAATAAAATAAACCCTTGTAATCACTGTTGACTTTCCTGACATAATGGACTATCTGACAAGTAATTTTGACAAAAACGACACCTAACCAAATTCAAGTTTATTTGCCGTGCTGTGGTTGAATAGTGCAGATTAAGGGGTGGTATTATCCCCTTCTGACATCACAGGGGGAGCCAAATTTCAATTACCTATTTTTTCAAATGCTTGCAGAGAATGGTTTACCAAAACTAAGTTGCTAGGTTGATCTTTAACACATTTTCTAGATTGATAAAAGCACTGGGACCCAATTATATCACTTAAACATGGAAAAAGTCAGATTTTCATGATATGTCCCCTTTAAAATAGTATGTTGAATTGACTTGCAAAACCAAGTTGTTTTACAGTGCATTCCACACTTTAAAAACTCATTGTTGGAGTTACATTTTTAAGTTTAATCAGCTTGAATTTATGGTAGCACTTCATTTTACAGTACGTGTACTTACCTTGTGCATATATTGTAAATATCTTGTAAATGTGTGGTACTTACTTTTGAGTATCTACATGTACATGGTAATTAAATTGTATCATGTATTTACCAGTGGTACATAATTGGTAGTTATTATGTAACTCTAGATAAGTACTGGGTAATACCAGATACATAATTATAGTGTAGGTATACTGTAACTAACAAGAAACACTACTGTACTTACAAATTAATGTACAATATAAGTATTTAGTACCTACAGGCAAGTATGGGTTAATGACAGGTACTTATAGTGTACATATATGATAACTAATAACAAACACTATTGTACTTACAAATGAAGGTACAATATAAGTATTTAGTACTTACAGGCAAGGGTTGGTTAATGACAGGTACTTATAGTGAACATATATGATAACTAATAACAAACACTACTGTACTTACAAATTGTATGTAGATGGTAAGTACTACAGTAGTTTGGTAAAGTTGTCTTTGTCAGGCTATATGGTTCCATAAAGAACCTTTAACATCCACATAACCTTTCAGGTTATTTTAAAAGGTGACAGAGAATTTGTTATTTTAAGATCATTTGCCTTACAGTGTAAAAGGTTTTTAAGAGATCCAAATGGTTCTCTGCTGGCATCGCTGTGAAGTTCCCTTTCCGAACCTTTAATTTTTAATGGTGTAGGTAGATATTTTCCAAGAGTGCATTCTAAGCAAAATGATACCTTCATTACTACTAGATTACACTATAAATGCTTTCTATAAATGCTTCAATTACATCTGACATCCCAGATGGATATCAGTAGTGGTTGATCGATATGAGCTTCAAACGCCCGAAGCTGGGTGGCCAGTGTCTCATATAACAACATTATGCAAATTATTATATCAGTATAGGTATAATAATAATAAACCAAGCCATTGAACACCATTTTCATGGTCTGAAGAGAAAAGTCATACAATGTCAAGCAATGTGTAGATGATAGATAGATAATAACACAATTTAGAGTTTATAGCACATTATCTGAACCTAAATTGTACACTTTAAAAAAAGCTGGGTTATTTTCAGACCAGCACTGGGTCAAAAAGGTACGAACCCAGCCATTAGGTTAAATTAACTAAAAAAATTAGCGTTTTGGGTTGAAACAACCCAGCATAGGTTAAAACCCAAGAGGCTGGGTTCCAATGTAATAACCAATGTTTTAGAGTAAAGCAATTTTTTGATAGATATAAAACACTTAATTGAAAAAATCCACTTGGATTTCGGAGCTGATGGTGCATTTGCAAGTACTCCAATCTCACACCCTTCCCTCCTCCCTGTACTTTCCTGTCCTCTCATTACATACATGTACTATCTATCAAATAAAGGCAAAAATGCCAAAAAAAGAAAATCCACTTTTTTCTTAAAAATCCTGGGCATGACTCTGGATCTGGATGTCGACCATTTTACAATAGCCAAATGAATCAGCCTAAGTCTATTACTTACAGTATATGGAAAAGACACACCCCATACTGACTTTGCTGTTTTGAAAGACAACACAGCTATGTTTGTAACAGCCGTTGCAACGTGATAACCCGTCTGTCTAAAAATGCTGTCTAGTTAGGAAGCTTGCTAGGATTCAGAACGGTGTCTCGTGTTGTTAATGAGCTGAATCCAATCACCTCTCCGTGATTGCAGAGGGCTGAGGGTACGACAGGAAGACGTGGATGAGCATTTCTCTCTCGTACGAGAACCTCCACAACCATTTCATTACCAAACCACTTCAAAAGCAATCAGCTCTGACGGAAGAGATTTCAAAGGTGTGCTCAACCAAAGACACGCTCGCTTCTGTAGCACCTTCATGCAAAATGCCATCAAAACAACTTTTGAAAGATAAAAATACAACCGGAGGTGAAAAACAAAGGCTGGGTTTAGTTCTTACATGGCTCTTTACACCTCATACATAAGCAATAAGAACGCTAACCCATGGGTTTACAAACATACAGTGCGATATGATGAAAACTGAACACTCGGGATTAATTATAATGAGGGGAAAGTATGAACAGTGGGAAACATTAAATAAGATAACATGGGTGAAAAGACTGAATAAGCACTGTACTTACGGCCCAATCTCATGTTTTAATAAGAAATGTCAATACAGAAACAATTACTGCCTTTTTATAGGGCTTTACAAAAGTAAATAAGGTCATATTGGAATTTATGTTGACATAATCTATCACCCATTGTTTGTCTTGATAAGAAGTCATTAGTTTTGTTAACCCATTTGTTTGTCAATCATTATATGAGTGAGTATGTTCAGAACAATCACTTTCTTAAATGAAAAGAGTTTAATATAATTGACAAAGAGAATACAGATCATTAAATTAATAAAAAATAAGGTACTAAAAAGTTTGAAAGATAGATTTTATAGCTTTATGTGATTTTATGTGTTTGTTATAGTAGTAAAAAGTAATTGGCTATTAAATGCTTGTTTCAGATGACTTGTTGAATCAAATGACTTGTTTAAAATGGAAGCCGAGTCATCCAGGCACCATTTAGGGAGCGTGTGTGTTTATTTCACACTGCAAAAAAGAAAAAAATCCATAAAGATTAAAAATGCAATATGTAAAAGTCGTTATCAAACAGACGTTTAGACGAATCCGTTAAAACTTAAAATGCTCTATAACGTGTGCCAGGCCACTACGGCAATGTTACTTTGTAAAGAAACACTAAACGTCTGCGCACATACTGTATTCGTTTTCCTAACACAGAAAGGGGACATATCATGAAAATCTGACTTTTTTCATGTTTAAGCAACCCATTCTCACCAAAAAGCGTACAAATGACACGCAGTGTGATTATCGTGCAATACATACGCCAAATTCTGATTTTGCGTGCATATGATACGCCAGTCCTTCCCATTCACTTGTATGGCGAATCGTTTCGTGACATTTTGTTTATTGTTTTCTCATTTGTTTTCTGTTTTTTTGCCATTTTCTCTTGGGTTTAGGGTTAGAACAACTTTTTATTATATAAAAATGACATCCTAACCCAAACCCCAACTCTAACCCCAACTCCAAGTGACCATGGCTTAAATATAGATAAAAACATAGAGAAACCTGTATATTATATAACCTGCTTAAACAAATGTGAAATCTGGCCCTAAACCAAAGCGAAAATGGTTTAAAAGACAGAAAACAAATGAGAAAACAATAAATAAAACGTCACGAAACGATTCGCCATATAAGTGAATGGGAAGGACTGGCGTATCATATGCACGCAAAATCGGAATTTGGCGTATCTATTGCACGATAATCACACTGCGTGTCATTTATACGCATCTTGGTCAGAACGGGTAGGTTTAAGTGCTATAATTGTGTCCCCAGTGCTTCTATTAACTTACAAAATGTGATAAAGAACAATCCAGTAACTTAGTTTTGGTAAACCATCCTCTGCAAGCATGTAAAAATAGGTCATTGTAATTTGGCTCCCCTTGTGATGTCAGAAGGGGATAATACTGCCCCTTAATCTGCACTATCCGACCATGACACTGCCATTTAGTGCAGAGAGAGAGAAAATAATTTACAGCACAATTGAGTTTCAATTTTAAACATCCACCATTATGGTGATCAGTGTTTGCATTTCATCAGCTCATTTGCATTAGCTCATACACCAGAAAAATGGCAATTTTAACATGCTATAATAAATCATCATTGGGATATTTTGAGCTAAAATTTAACAAATGCACTCTGGAGACACCAAAGATTTATATACATCTTTAAAAAGTCTCATACAATGTCCCCTTTAACTTAATCTGTTAAGTTAAAGTAACATAAAAATATATGTCGAAATGACTTCATTTTTTACAGAGCAACTTTGTTTTGATGTACGATGAGGTAGGTTTAAGTGACCCTGAAATATAACAATATGACAAATTTTGTAATTGTCTTGTAGATGCATAAATACATTTAGCATCTTGATTGCCACAAAAACACAGTTCCATGGTCCCCATTTTTGTTATGGTTGTGAAGTACTCGCGCATGCCTTCAGAACAAAAACGCAATAGTCATGCACATCATTTTTGTTTACAAAGAAATAATTATGCTGTCATTTTGTACTTTAAAAGGCGCTCTAAGCGAATCCGTGTGACGTCACTTCTTGTTGACGTTCGAAGTGTTTTCAAACAAAACGAAGCGTAGCTAACTCCTCCTCTCCCCCTTTCCGTGCTTTCTGAAAGAGTCATGAACGTGCCCAACCCCCACTCCCAAATCCTTTTTGTCGTTTATTTGTTATGTTTCGTGGTGGTAGGTTTGACCACTTTGTTTTTGTTACACTTTGTGGAGGCTGGGCTGTCTACAGAGACCGCGTTTTTTACAGTGAGTTCAGAGGACAGGCAGGTTGCAGATAGTGGAGAGATGTTTACTGTATGAAACACAAAATGTTTTATGGCCCAAAACGGGTGAATTCGCTTAGAGCACCTTTAAAACACATTTACAAAAGTTTGTATCTTCAGGACTTAAAACATGTATGAAAAGTTTCCTGTTTCGGTTGGAAACGTTGTGGAGTAAACAACCCCTAAAAGTCGATCATCAACAGAATGTTGACACTGAAAATGAAATGAGGATAGATTACATGACACAATTTTACTAGGATGAATGTTTCCTTAAAAAATCAATACATTCGCCAATGCAGCAAGTAAAATCAATTTAATTTAAGATACCTTGCGTCCCAGTTAGCACCCAATCCATCATAAATAGGATTCAATCTTAAAATGAATATGTCTCGCATCAGTTTCATTTCAACAATGAAGATTGGGAGAACAGATCCATGCACACTCTAATGGCTGATATTACTCACAATAAATTGCAAGAGGGACTTTGCATTGATTAATTAAATTATATAATAGACATCACATAATAAATAAACAGTATGAGTGGGAAAAGACATAATGCAAGGAAATATGTGTTAATGTAAGAGCACCAATGGTCAGGGACACAGAGCTTTTCAAATCCGTGCGTTTCAGCAAGAGAGTGAAATCTGGAGCTACAAAAATGTACGGTATGTGTAAAATAATGTGTTTTTTAACCATTAACCACGCGAAAACATTGTATTATGCCAAATACACAAAATAACATTGTTTTTTAGCAATGAAATAGGTGCTGTTTAATGATATCAATATGCTTCTTGGCAACTACGGTCACAAAAATACAGATTATTTACAAAACTTTTGCAGCGCAGATATTTAGTGACTTATCCCGTCTGAACCATCCGGAACCTATTTTTTGACTAAACACAATGTTCCTTTGTCTCTTTAATAGCTTGTATTGTTACTGCTGTCATTACGGCATCTAAAATGAACAACAGCATTTGCTCATTCACACACCTATCGACCCAAAAAATCCCCTTGTTCATAGACACACAAACACACAACTCACACACTTCTCACCCCAATTTAGCTGCAAATTAAATGTCAGCGCCTGCTATGGAATTCTGATCAGGAAACACCGAGAAGAGAGCAATTTGTCTCTAAAGAAAGACAGCATGCTTTCCTTTGTCATTAAATGCGCTAAAGAACAGATGTAAGCGAGATGATTTTCATCTGCCGGGAGTTTGACGCTGATCGACTCAAAGCAGCACCGTTCAGAAGCATCAGATCTGGTCCGAGCACAGAACAGATCATTGAACATGACACAGGTGGATCTGGGAATATAAGGTCACGTTCCCCTTCCTTCGCTTTCTATCTCTTCTTAAGATCTCATAATCTGTCCTGATCTTCATGTCGGGTTTGAGGAAGAACAGGAATGATGGCCCGAAGCTTGACACGCATCAGATATCACAGGCAGAGACATCACTTCCCATACATGCTAAAAATAGATGATATACAGTATGATACGTGTGACATCTGCTGGTTCCTTTAGAATGATGTTGACGGGTTTAGGGTTGGGCGTTGAATTAGGGTACAGACAGTGGAAGACCGAAAGAGATTTTTAACCTTTCTGAGAATGCCCGTGGGGGGCAGACAGTGTTGAAGACTCCTGATTTAAATATTCAGATCATTATAAAAGACTCACACCGCCTCAGTAAACCCCCTGAAAAGACCTTCATGTATGAAAAATTAAAGTATGAAAATTACTAAAGTTTTTGCCATTTTTGAAGCAACAACAATATAGTGGTGGGCAAAGATTAATCGTGACAAAATAAAAGTGATTTTTTGCATAATATGTTTGTGTACTGTGTGTAATTATTATGTATATTTAACCACACACACACACACACACACATACATATATTCATTTCAGAATGTTTTAATATATATATATATATATATATATATATATATATATATATATATATATATATATATACATTTTTCTTAAATAAATACATGAATGTGTTTGTATTTATATATAAAGAATAATTTCACACAGCACACACTTATATATTATGCAAAAAATCTATTTAATTTTGTACGCCATTAATCACGGTTTATCTTTGCCCAGCACTAAAAAAAAACAATGTGTAAGATTCATCACAAAAAAACTGACTTTCTTACTTAGTATTTTTGTCTTTTTTTATCAGTACAAATATCTACACATTTTTAAAAATCAAGATATATTTTCTTTATAAGCAAAATGACCTAAGAAAATAGGTCTAAACAAAAAGATATCGTCGATGTCCGATGAAAACCACGTATGTCCATTTTGCAGATGTTTAGATTTTTCGACAGATTGAATGTCCAGGTTAATTTCCGTGTACAGTATGCTTCACATATCTAAATGGCCAATGAAAAGTTGTGAAATCATGTCATATGATTTTCACGTGTATCCATTTGGTGTCAAAGCTGTCAATCACGCTGCGTATCTCCCGCCCTGTGTAAGCATCTCACCGGTCTCATCGAAGTTTCATCGAAGCTCAGCACTGGATATAGCCAAATAAACATAGTCTGGTGAGACAATGACTTTCCTTCATCGAGGTAAACGTTTCCCCTCTGATGCCAGACGTATGTCTAGGAGTGACAAAATTACGGTAGGACTGTGCAAACAAAGTATCTGTCTAGCATTACCATGTCAGTGTATTGATTCATTGTCCCTTCATAGTTTGCAAGAGACATTTAATACATTTATAATTAATATTAAATAATCTAAGCGTATTTACTAAACTAAGACGTAGGCTATTTAATATTGATTGAAAGAATGCGTATCAACCACCGTTACTGTAAAATATGCACGTATTTAAACTCAAACGAAAAACAAAACATGATAGTTGCACGTGCGCACTAGATAGTTTCACGTGCGCACTCGATAGTTTCACGTGCACACTTGATAGTTTTACGTTCACACTCGATAGTTTCACGTGTGCACGTGAAACTAAACTATTTTATATTTGTCCCCTTAGCGGCTCCGTATATATACATGTAAATGTTTCTTAAATATATACATGAATGCGTTTGCATTTATATATAAAGAATAATTACACACAGCACACACTTATATGTATAAATCGCTTTTATTTTGTACGCTGTTAATCGCCATTAATCTTAAACAATGTGTAAAATTCACCACAAAAACTGACTTTCTTACTTAGTGTTTTTGTCTTTTTTATCAGTTCATATATTTACACATTTTTAAAATTAAGATATATTTTCTTTATGACCAAAATGTGTACCTAAAAAAGTGTAGTTTTTAGACAAAAAATAAAAAATAATTAAGTGAATTTGTGCTTAAAACAAGCAAAAAAAAAAAACAAAATTCCAATGGGGTAAGATTTTTTTATGACACCATGTAGTACTTTTATTTTTAAGAGTGTAGAAAGTACATTTGGAGAAAGCAGTGCTGTACATTAGCTTGGCTTTTGCAGCTGTCTTTTGAGGAAAAGAAACCGTGGCAGGCTTGTCAAAGGCACGGCCTGCGGCGACTTCAGCCACCCCAAATTTTAAACTATGATTGGCCAAGTAAGAGGCAAGATGGTAAAAAAAGTATTATTTTTTCAGCCGAGTCTGTTGTGAGCGATATCCTCCAGAGACAGCGGCTCTGCAGATTTCACTGGGTCATCCATGCTGCAGGTGTCCAGGGTTGGATTTTCTTTCTCGTTAAAGAGGTGACATTTCTTGTACACAAGGGTTTGGATTAAGACTTGTGTGCGAGAACATAAGGTACATGCTACAAGCAGAAGGTCGCGAGTGAGACGTTCTTGAAGGTTTCTAAACCATCTTCAACAATCATTTCCTAGCAGAAAAGCCCATTTCATGATCCACTGGGATTTCATATTTTCTCTGCCAATAAAAAGATTAGCTTTCCTTTAAAAAGCTGCCAGAAGCTGCAAGTCTTGTTTTCTGTGAAGTGCTGATGTTGTTTGCAACCTGAGTCCAATTGTGGCATAAATGGACACCAAGTTTAAAGTTAATTCATGCACTACCTACAGTAATACAATAGCATTCAACCTAATTTAATGATAAGCCCATGTACTGTATATATAAAATCGGATTTGTGCCAACCAATGCGAACTTTCAAGAAACAAACACTCAGAAAATGAATACAACAATTGCAAGAATTAAACATGATTTTTAAATAAATTGCATTATTTTTCAATCTTGAAAATAGTTTCTAACACATTAGAAATGTTAGAAATGTATTGCTGTTTGCCAAAAGACTTTTAACTAAGTAGTACATACCCAGTCTCACAAGGTTTTGTGATATAGTCACGTAATTTTTTGATTCTTTTGATTATATTTCTTATATTTCTTTTGATTTTCGTGTTTTTTCGTGATATTATCACAAATTTTCACATTTTTTTGTGATTGTATAACGAATTCCTGTTTTCGTGTGATTATCACTCGGTTACTTAACTGCTTTTTCATATTTCTGTCGCTTCGGTTTAGGGTTAGATTTGGTACTTGCATTAAAATGTCACTTTATTTATTGATTTATACTATTTTTTCAGATTTATTTCTTTATATGTCGCCTGGCGTTAGGGTTAGAGTTGGGTTTGGGTAGGGATGTCATTTTATGTAAATCTAACCCTAAAGCGAAGCGACAATAGTAAGAAAATAGTACAAAACAGTTGAGTAACCAATACGTGCTAATCACACGAAAACAGTTCTTCGTTATACGATCACAAAAAAAACGCGACAATTTGTGATAAAATCACGAAAAAAGAATGAAAAAATTACTTGACTATATAACGAAATTTCGTGACACTGGGCTTGTAGTCTTGAGTTGCAGAGTTTTTCACCATTCTGTGATTATTTGGGAGGGGCTTAAATCACCCCTAACACAATCACAAGCATCCATTCAGGTTGTAGCTGTTTTAAAGAGCACCTATTTCATTGCTAAAAAACAACATTATTTTGTGTATTTGGTATAATACAATGTGTTCGCATGGTTAATGGTTAAAAAACACATTATTTTCCACATAGCGTACACTTTTGTAACACCAGATTTCACTCTCTTCCTGAAACGTACGGTTTTGTAAAGTTCTGTGTCTCTGATTGGCCAGCTAATCTGTACGTTGTGATTGGCCTGAATATCTCTGACGTCAGCCGGAAATGTGACGCTCCTTACCATGTTTGAAAGATTCGCTCACAATGCAATGCTAACATGAGTTAACTTACAGGCTGTGACTCCACAGCGGGAGGAATTATGATAATGTTGGTCTTGTCTACATCACCAATCCCAGGAAGTAAACTGTTGCCTACAATCCGTGTGTTTGTTGTAGTCCAAGAAAAGAGATTTATGTTGGAGACATTTAATCTCTGACTTTACATGGACTTTTAAGCTCACTTTTACGCTCCATACCTGTACGTTTGCCATTCTGGCACAAACTTCTTGTGTGGGCGGGGCTTAACAGTGCCTTACTCTCATTGGCTAGTGAGATTTAGATTGACAGCTCCCTGATCAGGAAGTCTAGATTTCAGTGGTACAACAATTTTGATTCAGATATAAAAATGGTTGTATTGTTAAAAATACATATTCAACACAAAACCCATTTAAGCAGTACACATTCCTCTCGCAAAAAACTCATATTGCGGGGCTACATGCCCCCCTTGAATACATCTGCTGTTTATAGCTGTCCCACAAAGCCAAAGCTGCAACAAAACAGGACTTACATAATCAAAATATCCCACAAGGTCAATCCACCAAGCATCAGAGGTAGCAAATTAACCCAAAAACGGCCAAATGATTGAACGCATTAATTAGGTGGACCATCTGGTCTCCCAGTGCCCAAAACCCTTATAAAACCAGCAAGCTATAAAACCCACAAGAGCAGTTTAAGTCATCCTTTATATAACAGAGCACCAGCAAACCAAACTCATCTTGAAACTGTCAAGCTCTCGACACCATAAACTCTGGCGATCTCAGAAAGTGTTCAGGAAATGAGCTGCCAGTCTGTCCGTGTCTCTCTCTTCTTGTCCGAGTGTCATGAGGGTGAGACACGGAGGGACAGACTGATCAATCGCTAACGTATTCACCGGGCAAAAAAGAATCTGGATGTATTTCGCTAAACTGAATCTGACGGCTTGTGCTATTGAAAAGAGAATAATATGTCAAATAAATTAACTTCACAGCGGTAGACGTGATTAGGCAGAATATTAGCATTATCTCTGCCCATAATGAAAAACCACAATGGAGATTTCTTTATTATCTCAAATGTTTCTCCTCTTAGGTGGTACATGACGCCATATAATGTAGTACAAGAACCATTTCTGGCTGTATGGTTCCACCTTTAAAATCTGAAGAACCTTTTCTGTTTCACTAAACAGACAATGCAGACAATAAAAAGGTAGGAAAGAAATGGTTGTTTTAAGAACATTTGACTGAATGGCTCTTTGGGGAACAAAAAACGGTTCTTCTATGGCATCAGTGTGAAAAACAGCTTATTGCACCTTTATTTTTAAGAGTGTAGACAGTAAATCGAGACTTTTGCTTCCAATAATAAAACGGCACTAGTAATATTTTCAATGAAATGTCTTAAAATGTGCTCATTGCCATAGTCTGCAATAAAAAAACAGAGATTAACATACAGTACATACTCAAAACTGTCTTATGGTCTTTCAAAACTGAATTTATTCTCATTTTTGATATCCAGCCTATTAACTCTATGTTCTTACAATGTCAACAATTATCTCATTTGTCTCCATCTACAGTATTTGAATTTTAAGCTAAACATCTAAGATGAAGTTAATATACTCTTAAAAATAAAGGTGTTACAGAAGGTTCTTCACAGTGATGCCATATATAAAAAAACATTTTTGGCTCCCCAAAGAACCATTCAGTCTTAAAAGAACCACTTCTTACCTTTCATAGTCTAAAGCAGAGGTCTTCAACCTTTTTCAGGCCAAGGACACCTTAATGGTCAGAGAGGGGAAGCTGGCGCCCAAGTACATTTATCAAATTAAGACTGGATTCTTTGTTATGATGGTTAGATTATGTTAGCTCGACCAGATTTTGCAAAGTGAGAGAGATGTCCTCGGGGCAGCATATTGTGTTGACCCACGGACAACACTGTTGTAAACCAACCCCAAACCCCAACCTTAACCATAACTGAACCCTAGAATAAGAGGGAAATGACAAGTGAAAAAAACAATGGTCTAGAAGCAACTATACTGAAACATCCAGCATAAGCTGGAAGCTGGTTTTAGCTGGTTTAATGTGGCAGTAGCTGCTCTAAGCTGGTCCTCCCAGTCTTGCAAAGCTGGTCAAGCTGGTGTGTCAGCTGGTCTTTCAGCCTGACCAGCTAAGTCCAGCTAGATCAGCTTAAAAAGTGACCAAAACACAGCTAGACCAGCTTGCTACACCAGCAGTACCAGCAAAAACCAAGCTGGGAGACCAGCTAAAACCAGTTTATCCTAGTCTTAGCTGGATTTTCCAGTAGGGTAATCCTGGTTGTTAGGTTAAAGTTGAAACAAACTGTAAACTTATCTCTGAAATCTGATTGGGGCGGCACAGTGGCTCAATGGGTTGCACTGCTGCCATACATCAAGAAGGTTCAAGCCCCGGCTAGGTCAGGTGGTCGTTCGGTGTGGAGTTTGCATGTTCTTCCTGTGTCAGTGTGCGTTTACTCCCACAGGCCAAAAACATGCCCCTCCCCGACCTGTGTATGGATTAACTTATGTTGATCAACTTGTGTATGGATTAACTGATTCTCGGCATGAATATAGCTGTAGATGCTGGAATGGTGTGAAGAAGAAAGAAAGAAATCTGATTGGTTGATTGAAATGTTGTAATGTTAATGATGCCTTGAGGACATCAACCACTTGGCAAAATCAAGTTGTATATCATTTTGTATGGGAACCTTCATTTCAATCAAGTTTTTAATCATTTCTATTCTTGTTTGATTAAAAAAACATTTGGAGGACCCAGCAACACCACTACGGACCCCCATGAGGCCCTGGACCTCCTTGAATACCCAATGAATGACTTTTTTTCTCTACAAAGAAGATTTTGAGCAACAAAAAGTTTCTTTGGATGAAACCCACAGCCACACTGGTTCAGAGTCATGTAGCACCTTAATTTTTATTAGCGTACTTCAGGCTAGCATAACTGACATCTCCATTAAGTCTCTAGATCTATAAAAGTGCAAACCTGGAGGGGTTAAACGTCCCTTTGGTCACACAAAAATGAACGATGAGAAATGAGATTACTTTAATATCTCAACTGTTTTTCTTAGACGGCTGTGCGATTAAATGGATAGCAAATTTCATGCTTCTGAGATTTTCCTGACAAACAGACCTGGGCAATCATAGTGACAAATGAGTGATTAAATGGATATTTCAATGAAATGAAACTCCATTGCATACAGTAGAGCAACCTCTGAGCAAACACACTTCCTGAGCAAAAATAAAAGAAACTGACATTTCACAGATAACCTGTTTGTGTTCATGTGACCGTGTAGGTAATGGAAATGTGGGCACAGCGACGGGTCATTGTTCTATCACAGGAAGATGGGTGATAATCCCATGGCATTTTAAGAGCTCTGCGGTCAGCATGCGCTCATCTGAAACACAAAACCGTACCCAATAAAATCTCCATGTTTGGGGCAAGACCGTACAAAAGCGATGGTTTGGATGCATGCTAATAACTTGTGGGTATTGATCACCGGATGAACGAGGGATGTTAATGTTGGCTCAGCAATAAAAGCTCCATAGCTGCGGGCACCTGAAATGTTAAAGAGTGTTTCTTAACATCCCACTAGACATCATTTTAGCTTCATATCAGCAGGAGAGGAGTGGAAACTACCCCATCGACTTCATGGTGCCTAATCACATTTTACTTTTATTAGTTTTCAAGCGAACGGAGGTGAAATTAAGGTTCCTCTTCCGAAGTGACTTAATCGAATAAACATTGATGTTTGTGACTGTGAAGGCAGTCTCTAGCTCTCTCTTCATTGCTTCTGTAAACGTGTCAGCTGTACCTAGAATGTCTGCAAGCGAAAGCCATCCAACCCCTCCCTTCCTGCTCTTTAAACGATCTGCCCGTCCTGTGGAAACAGAAGATACCGATATCTTAACACACATACGCATATGCATACGTACGTACGTTTCTCTGAAGCTGCATCGGCTAAATATAGACCTTTTGCGGTTTGATCTCTGAAACATTAAGTGAACGATCTCTCACGAATACACGTCTCCAAAAAAGCGAGCTTCATTTAATCCCAGACCAGACCTCCATCGTGTGCCAGGATGGGTTACAGTTTCCCCGCACCTGCCCCAAAGCATTTCAGACAACAAAAGCATCATTTAAACAATTTTAATGTGTCGTGCATGCCATACTTTGGATGCATCCCAGACCAGAACACACACAGACACACGGCAAGGCTCCACACTGAGGGTTGGGACGGGTTCAATTCATGTGAAAGTGACATTCATCTAACTGTGACCTGTCTGATGGTATTTCTTGTTAACATAGCCATCTTTCTTACTGAAGTACCATTTAGCAGCACAGACGAATCAGAAGATCTCTTACCGGTTTGATAATGAAAGTAGATGTTATATCCAGATATTATATTATATCCAGAATGGTGATGCTCCAGCTAGGGCTCCTCGCACGACACCAAAAAACAGCAAAACCTTGATTAAGAGCTTTGAGACACATCCGAGATCCGCCTGCTTTCAGCCCGCACGAGCACACGGACACGCTTCGACCACACCGGCACACACACACAAGCAGAGGGTGTACCTACAGACAACGGAGAGGTAGAGTGTGTGCGAGAGAGAGAACGAGAGAGAGAGAGCGAGAGAGGAGGAGGGCATCAGAACAGCACAAGGTGGAGGGAACTGAGCGAGGGAGAGGGAGATGCAGCCAATCAAATTGGTCCTCTTCATTGTCATCACAGTAGCTATATTTTGGTAGAACAAACTGATTTATGGGAGAGAGAAAAATACAATTGATCTCAGTAATATCTCAATTGTTTCTTCAAGATGGCAATAGGATAAAATAGAGAGTGCACCAAAGTCTCAGATAGTGCCAGATTTTCTTTATAAGAATCTCAAATGAGAAATCTCACATTTATCAAGAATTCAGAGGGGATCTCGAAAATTTGTTGGTTTTGCTCAAAAGCTTTCAGAAAACCAAAGTCTGCAAAGTGATTCTTCACTTTCCATTAAATTTCACCAACATCAAATTAGTAATCCACAATAATTCTCTATGCTCCTACTGTATGCCTACAACTGACATGCGAGTCCATATTTATTGCTCTTATACATAGTCATAACAAAATGGAGCCTTTAAAGGGAGAGTTCACCCAAAAATGAAAATAATGTCATTAATGACTCACCCTCATGTCATTCCAAAGTCGTGAGACCTCCGTTCATCTTTGGAACACAGTTTAAGATGTTTTAGATTTAGTCAGAGAGTTTTCTGACCCACCATTGAAAATCTAGTAACGGTATACTGTCCATGGCCAGAAGTAGTCCATGTGAATCTAACTCAGTGGTTCTCAATCTTTTTCAGCGTGCGGCGCCCCTTTATGTACGGTGCATTCTTTCGCGGCCCCCCCCCCCAAAGAAAATGTATGACAATTTTGTTCTAAAACATAACATTTTACTTAGACAAAAAATATTAAAGTATACAAAGTAGTGCTGTTGGTTAGTAGCCTTATTTTTTTAGGTTTCATTACACAAATTTATTTAAAATGTATGTATTTTATAAAATGTCATAAAACTGGGGCCCCCCGGCACCATCTCGCGGCCAGTTTGAGAACCACTGATCTAACTGACCCACTGATGTCACATGGACTACTTTGATAAGGTTTTTATTACCTTTGTGGACATGGACAGTACACCATACGTAAATTTTCAATGAAGGGTCAACAAACTCTCGGACTAAATCTAAAATATCTAAACTGTGTTCCGAAGATGAACGGAGGTCTTACAAGTTTGGAACAACATGAGGGTGAGTCATTAAAGACATTATTTAGATTTTTGGGTGAACTATCCCTTTAAAGCAAATGCACTCTAAAGGCCGAAGTATAGTCTACTTTTTACGCGTACGTGAGAGTCCGCGTACAGTGTGCATCATCAGAAGAGTGTGCGCGTACTGTACGTGCACCAACAGATTTTTAAAACCCTACATACATTGTACGTATGCGTAGGTTGCGCTTGTGCCTACAGGAAAATCTAATATGTAACCCAGGAGATGCATTGCATTTTGTCGCAATGCCATACGCGAACGTCTGTGTTTGTAGGAGTCAAATAAACTTTTCTTTGCTGTGCGTTTGACCGTGCACGTAAAGAAATATATAATATACTCCAGGCTAAAACCGTCCACCAAATGCATAAATGTAAATAAAAGAACTCTATTATCTCTTAGCTAAAAGTCTCAAAACTCTAAACTACACATTGTTATTCTGGAGAGATCTTTTACATAAACACTAAAACGTTAAATATTCCCATATATTCCCACCATTTTATAGGTTTCTCTTGCACACACATCGTATTGTTTATATGAGCTCTCAATCATTGTTCTTTTGTTGTCTGACATTGATGGATCCCCTGCGTTGTGTAAAGTATGTTTGCAGAAGACACAACAGCACGAATCTGATCAACACTGAAAAAGAGGACAATGATTATCACACCGTAATGGTGTAGCAGAGATACTTGAGAACAGGGAGAGAAACGTCACCCCGGAAAAGACAACGAACGTTAGAACAGATCGCTCACGATCAAAGCTGAGGATCAGAGCGACTTCAGAAAGCTTCTGCAAAAGACTCTTCAAATATCCTGGTTCAACAAACTCTTTTTTTCTCAGGGTTTTTATTTGTCTGGGTTATTGTTCCAGCAGCTCGATTGGTAAAGCAGTACGTTAGCAAGCAAATGTCATGGGTTTAATCCCAGGGAGTACACATACTGACAAAAAAAACCTAGATAGAGTGAATGCACTGTAAGTTGCTTTAGATAAAAGCATCTGCCAAATGCGTAAATGTCATAAAAATCACTTATCTGTATTGGAATGAATCAAAGACCTTAGTAGCAATGGCATGAATAGCTAAACATTAGGGTGCACTGAATATTCGGCCACCGAAAAGTTTTGGCCGAAAATGGTTCAAAAGAGCTACACGGCTGAAATGTTGTAATGACGCAAACAGAAACCGCGACCTGTACGTGCTTGTTTGAAGGAACATGTCTGCGGTGTGGACGTATTTAACCGCAAAAAGTTGCGCTAATGTGTCTCATACTGTTATCCATTAACTTACATTTGGTGAATAAAGCAATGAAAAACAACCTAACTTTTTTATGTGGAGCGACTGTTTATGCTGCGCTGTTTTGGATTCGCCCTCTGTCTCTGTGTGTGCGCGCATTTAAGTGCACTCAGTAGTGCATACACGGAGAGACGCATTTCAAAAAGCAAGCGAACATAAATCTTTCTGTTCTTGACAGGGTAAAATACAAACAAAATGATCTCCACAGTATTCTATTTTATGTCTTAAATGTATGTATAGATTACAGTCAGAAACTGTCTGTGCTTATTTGGTCTTAAAGAGACAGTAACCTCAATTAACCTACTTAAGTCTGTGTCATTAATGTTAATCAAACAATCCAAGACAAAGAGAAAATCACTTCTTTTGCTCCAAAAAACTAAAATAAAATAATATTTAATTTAATTTAATTTAATAAAGACAGTGTTATGATTCATTTAATTAAATTTCTGTACCCAATGCTAAATTCAGACCTTACTTAATGTGCAACTTGGTTGATTTTTGTGAATGTTTGCAATTTCTTTATTTGTTATTAGATTTTTTCCACCTCTTTTTTGCTGATCCGAAAAATAATCAGATCCGTGCGTCAAAAACTGTAATGTGATCCAACAGTGAGTTTTGTGATCCGTCACACCCATAGTAAAGTTAGTACATAATATGCAATGGTACTAATAATTGGCATAATAATTTTTTCGGTGTTTCAGTTTTCGGCCATGGTTTCCTCTTTTTCGGTTTTTGGTTTCGGCCTTCCTTACTAAACATAAATCTTTAAAGCTGCAATCCCTAACTTTTTTTGGCTAAAAGTAAACAAAATTGGGCAAGTACATAAACGAATAGGGGTGGTTTCCCGTACAGGGATTATCTTAAGCCAGGACTAGGTTTTAGTTTAATTACGAAATATAAAAAATGTAACAAACACGCCTTACTAAAAACATAACTTGTGTGCATTTTGAAGGGCACTGATGTTTTTTATATATATGTCAGTGTAAGTTGTTTTCAGTTTGGACAGCTCTTATATTTATTTTAGTCTAGGACTATTTCAATCCCTGTCAGGGAAACGACCCCATAGTGTTCAAACCTGTCAGCTTACACCGATTTGCAATGATAAGCTTAAAATTTGATTTATAATTTAAGCCGTGGGGTCGGATTTCATGGGAAATGTTTTCAGTCTCAACGAACAAAGATAAGTAAAGTAACCTGTAATGTTATGTTTCAAACAGAGATGGCGATATAGAGGAAAAGTTACAGGTTTCAGCATTATGGCTAACACATATTTAAAGCCAAAAACCTCAATTTGGATTTCTTGGGGACTTTAAACATAGGACATTTTGAGCAATTATTCTACACTGGGAACGTACTGGACCGGTAAATTAAGTTTCTAGTATCAAGTCAATTTCTATGTATTTAAAGCAAAAATGCACCTCAAAGTGACAAAATGACAGCATATCAGAACAAGCTGGATGTTAAACTACTAAATGATTAAACTTTTCCAAAGTGGGCAGAGCTAACTCAAGTGATCCGACAGAGACTGCGTCAGGGACGGTTTTAAGCCTGGAGTATAGTTTTACGTGTATGCGCACGGTCGAATGCACAACCTTGCAAGGCATAGTTTAAGACATGTACGTGTACACAGACGTTCAATGTCACACGCACTGCGCGTGGACCCTCACATTTGCGTAAAACAGGCTTATACTTCTAGCTTTCGTCTGACATAGACAGACCTTCAGATCTATGGCAGAAGGTGTAGACTCCATAGCAACTTTGCTTAGCCAAAGACCGCCCAGGACATGTAAAGCAACCAATCACAGGTGGACGGTTAAATATGTGACACACACGTCACCCAGAAATCCGGTTGAATTCAGATGTTGAAATCAGATGACGACTTCAAAACTCCTAAACTGTTTCCAATTTGTCCGCCTTACACATCAGACGTTCAGTCAACAGTCTGTCCATATGACGTCTGAGGTTCAGTAGGTGGGTTTAGACAGACATAGTGGGTGCGATGTGAGAGACAACGTATTAAAAGACTTACTAATAATAAAAGTGTGAAATAGAGTCCAGCATATCTATTTATGCAGGTCCAGTGGCTCACACCCCGTGACAGCCCAACACACTCACTTGTGCATATACTGTACAGGGGAAGATACGGAGTCTACAGAGGAGATGCACGCTCAGCATGTTGTTGCAGCAGTGAGGATGCTGCACTTATTTTAGCTGCGTCTCATCACACATTGCCAGCAGTGATCATTATGTCGCCCCTCCTCTTTCACACCCACCCCAGTTGGGAGCCTGTTGCTTTATTGCAGTCATTCCCAACCGGAGTATACATACACTCCAGGGAGTCTTGAAAAAGATTTCCATTTTGCTTTGCTAACCTGGAAAACGCAAATTAAGAGTCATTACTTTCGAATTGAAAACTTTTTAAAAAGATAAATTAATAATTACTAGGGCTGTCAAAAGATTAATCGCAATTAATTGCATACAAAAGAAATGTTTGTTTTTGCATAATATATTTGTATGTGTATTGTTACTACAGTATGTATTTATAAATACACACATACATGTATACATTAAAGAAAAAATGTATGTACAGGGCTCAAAATTAACTTTTTTATTTGGTAGCACTGGTGCTCCCAACTTTAAAGAGTTAGGAGCACCAGCAAAAATTTAGGCGCACCCATCCAAAAATTTAAAAGCACCACAACTACAATGTATATGTTAATAGATTTATTTTATTAAAGATAAAACACCACCACTGGGCTTTACACATCCTATGGCCAGCATTTAAAATTTGCTTTTCTGCATAGATTCCTAAAATAATACCCCAATGCTGTTGAAATAGTATAGCAAATAATAATTTAACAATAACAGGTAACATGATTAAGATTACAATAGAAAACCTAGCAAACGTGAAACACTGATTAATTGCGACATTACAAAAGTGACCTTAATATAACTTTAGACGGCTAATATATATTGGTATTGATAACTGCATTACCAGGATGCTATTACTACTAAATAGGCAATATTTTAAAAAATACAACAAAAACATACCATCAGCATTGTCGTGTTCCACATCAACATGGACCACGAGGATGTTTGTCGGATGTCCATTCACCAGCGCATGCACACATACACTATCAAACACTCTTTGACAGACAGGTCGGTGTCTCCATCAATAATGAAAACATTTTTCATGACTCTTCTTGTGTTTTTGGCACTTTCGCCATGTTTAAGCAAGGTCTGGCACTTAAAATGTTTTGATTCCGCCACCAACGCCGTTTTACAGGATTTACAGTAAACACAGTATGTTACATCGAGCCATTTTCATAGCGAAGACACTCGAAATCTTTAAGCCACTCTCTCCGAAAGGTTTAACGTCAAGTCTTATTTTCCGGTGGTGGAGTCGCATTTGAATCCGGATCGTCGTCAGTAATTACAGTAGTAACATTGGCTGTAGTCGGCTCGTTTTCTTCATGTTCGCGGTTCGTCTTTTCAAATTTTCTCGCTTCACGTACCAACGTAGCACGGCAACAAGGAATGATTGACGCTCATATAAGTCAATCTGCGGTCTTCATTAAACGCAAGAACTTAATGGTTAAATTTGATTAGTTATGTAACGTTGGAGAGAACACTATACCTGGGACAGCAGCACGCAGCATCACAATCTAAATCAAGTCGCACCACAACAAAATGGGCAGTTGCACAAATGCTCCCAAATATATTTTAAGGTTGCATTATTAAATTTCGTCACATTTGCGACCAAAATAGTCGCAATTTCGAGCCCTGATTTATGTATAATTTTTTTACATTTATATATAATATAAAAAAATCTAAATCTAAATAAATAAATATATGAATGTAAATGTTTTTTAAATACATGCATGCATGTGTATGTATTTATATATACAAAATAATTACACACAGTTAACACACATATATTATGCCAAAAAAACTTTTATTTTGAATGCGATTAATCGCGATTAATCTTTTGACAGCCCTAATAATAACTTAATTGCTAATTAACAAATGAACAAATTCGTGTACTTTCCGAAGAATAATAATGTGTAAATGTTTCTTCAGTTTGTACGGATGACCGTTGTGCAAAACGTGTGCGTATGCTATATAGAAATAATACTTGCTGGATTTCCATTGAAGTGTTGCTTATTTGCGATTCTATAATAACATTCCTGTCTCTTCCAATCAAATTTCTTGGCCAATCAGAAATCTACTTGGTGAGCATCATGACAAAGATAGTTTGAAACTTCATGGTATTTGGTTTTGACAGTGTCAACATTTTACATTTTGCAAGTTTATCTTAAATACAGTAAGCGTCGAAAACAACGCATTAGACGATGACAAATATCTTCCATCTAGTTTGTCTTCAGGTCCAAATATTTATGCTGGTGCATATATTCATATGACAGAAAACTGAATGTTTGACTGGCAGGTTGAAGGAAAAGTTTCCAGAGAATCATGAGAGAGAGAGAGAAAGAGAGATAGAATAGCTCCTAGCAAATCGTATGAAGCCATGAATAATTTACTACCTCCTCCAGCAAACCCTGATCTTTTTGTCCGTTGACTCAGGAGAGTGAGGCTTTATTGGAATGAAGGCTTTCTGTGTCCTAATTTAGCATTTGCTAGCGTATCCCAGAATGAGAGAGAGAGAGAGAGAGAGAGAGAGAGAGAGAGACGATGCAGCATTGCATGGGTCCCAGAAGCCGAACGCCTGACCTTAGAGTTTCACGAAAAGCAGTTCCCAGGAGGAACCGGCTGTGAAACCTGTGTGTGTCTGTTGGAAACGAGCTGGAGAATTGATGTAAACCAAACACCAGGATGCTTTAACCTCTCTGATAATAGCCGGTACATAACAGAGCGGCATCATCGTCTTCGAACCCCTGATGGTTCTACAATAGCTAAATAACTCACTTCACTGGACAGCAAATGAGGGTTTCGCTCAGACATCGAGCGGGAAGGGAAGTTAATTTAGAGTGAATGTTCTACCTCCGTTTCTAGCATCCCTCCATCGATCATGCCGTTTTGCTCCAAAACAATTCACGAAATATCTCATCATGTAATTTAACGAAACGTTCCTCTGTTTATTTTGGATCTGGCTGATGAAGGTATCACTGCAACGACTGGAAATATTTTTATAGTCCCTTCTTCATCCGTAATGAAAACTCAGGGATGCTAACTAGAAGGTTGCTGGTTTTACACAAGAAGCAAGTCATGATTCATCACCACTGTGCCTTACGGCAAGTCACTTAACTTCAGGTCACACCGAAGGGAGCGTTCCACGGTCCTTGTTCCTCTGATAATCCTGCTGTCCTTTCAACTCAAGGATTTTCAACTTGCTACCTGGAAAAGTTCAACAGAATGTGAACGGATGTGAAGCCGTTACTGCTTGTTCTTACATGACATGATAATCAAGCAGATGTGTACGTAGGAAATGATGTTCTGTTGATAATTGCACACCTGCAAAACAAATGATAGCGTCACGTAACATCACTTACACTGCAATTTGGTTCAGGATGCTTCTTTTTTAAGAATCCCACACCTGCAAAGCAAATGCAAGTAGTTGTGATATATAATCTTCTGGACAAGTGCTTTTGTGGTTGGAATTCAGCTAAATTTAGTAAAATATCAGACTTTGGATGAGACATAGCATCAGTTGACGAAATCAAATAAATGAAGATTCTCCAAAAAATGCTATTGAGTTATTTTCAACCCATGGCAGGGTCAGAAATGGCCGAACCTTACCTTTGGGTTAAATAAATCCAGAAAATGTTTATATTTGACTCAACCATGGGTTTAAAAAAATCCAACATTTTGGGTTGAAACAACCCAGCATAGGTTCATTTATACCCTAAGAGTTGGGTTTGTCCCTTTTTGACCTAACGCTAGGTTGAAAATAACCCAACATTTTTGATGTTCTTTGTATTCCATAATAGTACCAACAAAATGATAAACTTATGAGTAATAATTTAAGCTGCTTGGTTGGATATTGCAGATATGTCAGTTGTTTACCAACTCACTTAATGGTAAGTACATCTAATAAAGGCAAAAATAGCCCCAAAACATAAAAAGTTAAACATTTTAAGTGAAAAAACGTAATAAATAAAATAATTTCAGACAGCATCCACCATGTTTTTATTGTCATGTGACCCGTATGTCCTTTCACCTATGATGTAATCAGAACAACTGCGAGCATAATTTACAGCAACTGCGATTAAATCATGAAGAATAAATTTTTTGGTACTGTACCTAAATAATTTAAAGAACTGCCCGGTTCATAGATTTATAGTATTTTTATTATATTCACTTTTTTAAATTTGGCAGATATTCATGGTATAGTATGGAGCCCCTAAGGGGACATGGAGCAAATATTAAATAAAATGTAGTTTCGCGCGCGCACGTGAAACTCTCGCGTGCGCTTCTGAAACTTCACGTCTAATGTCACGTTAGGGGCTCGGTAGTATGGTAAAGTGTCCATCAAATAAAAAATCTATCCGGAAGTTGTAGGTCATCCAGGTACTTTTTAGCTACTGTTTTTCGAACACTATAAATTCAGACATACTGCTCGCTTTGAAATATTGAAACCTTCCGATCTCTCTGATGAAGCCAACATGGAAGTGACTTAAACTGCAATTCATCGACTGGCCGCTAGAGGCAAAACGGAGTAAATTCCCATAGACTCCATGGTACAAAAATTGTTTTTGGTCTGTATAGCTAATTTTGCCCTTCATGAAAACTGTGAGGGGGTGAATTTTTTGTAACTCATCCGTTAAAATTATATTACGCCCTAAAGTGCTTGGTTGGATATTGCAGATATGTCAGCGTAATTAAGGGCGTGGCCACTTAAGTGATGGGTGAACTGCCACTGCTGTCATTACCGTCAAGCTAGGCGGGCGTGGTTTCAGCAACCAGCCACCTCAGCTTCACCCACATCCCGGCTCTTTACCTATTTCGTTTATTTCGTGAGTGATGTGGGATGACGTGCTGTCAAGATGACGATGGCACGCTCTGCCAACTATTGGCTTCAAAACTGCTAACCTATGGGTGATGTCACGGACAATACGTCCATATTTTTATCAGTCTATGGTTGCGACTCTTTTTACATACAATTTAGTTTAAAGTCATTTAATTCAATTTAGTTTGGTTTGGTCAGGAGCAACTGCATGACTGTCAACGTTTGTCACAGAAGTATTTAGAGGAGGCTTTCTGACATAGTTTACCGGTATTTTGGTATTGATGTGTGAAGGTTATTTTACTGGTAAAAATACATAACATTTTTGCATGTGGGAATAGCACAATTTGGTATTTGGGTCAGTGACAAAAACGGTTTGGCAAGATGAGAAATTCAAAAATCTTTTTAATAAACTTATTTTAAAAGCACGCATCAGGTATATTTCAATGAACATAGTGTATTTATGTTGATTTTATGCAATAAAAATTACATTTGCACAATTTTTATGAAAGTTAAGACTGAATGAAGTTAAGACCTGAAAATGACAAATGTTGTAACCGCCAATTGCGCCCAAAATAATTTGAAATATTAAATATTTTATCCACCTTGATGGCATGTTAGCGTAATCATCAAAAAAAAACATTTCTAAATGTACATTTTAATGCCTTTTTGTAATATTTGTCCGGACATATGCTGAAAACAACTCTGTTTTCTAAATAATCTTTGACAAATGATGTAAAAATGTATGTAAAACAAACCATATTACACTAAACTAGATTATTATATTTTATTATATTTATATATTTATATTTTCATTTAAAAAATACTAGTTACACCAATTGACATTTTTGCAATTATTCCCCAAATATTCTTTCAAAATGAAATAAAACCAGAAATTTTACACTTGGTCCTGAAAAAAGAGAATGTATGCAAGTAATCTGAAATTTTATTTTGAAATTTTAACCCTTTTACATTTAATTGAACCATACGAACACAAAATAATTAACGTCACATCATTGACCCATTTACTGGTAAGGTAATTTTGGTACATTTATGGTAATTTACCAAAATTACTGTCTGAAAGAGGCAATTGTCAACCAATCAAAATCCTTTCAAATTTGACCTTCAAATTAGGTTTTAATCTAGTGATCATTACACTTTTCGATGATTTTTACAGTTATCAAGTTTGCCTGTGGTTTTGCTCACTGCAGGCTATATCGAACCTACAGTGACAGCTGACCGTCCAGTTCCTCCAGCTGGACACTTGAAGGCTCCCAGGCTCCCATCATCCTGAACTTTGACCTCTGTGGTTTAATAGGGCTTCTAATGGCGGCATTTCTGACTGACCTCTGCATATTTTCCAGACTCATTATTCAGTCATTCAAACTAATGATCATCAGGGGGCTTGTTAGCGTCCCGTTTTGGCACGGTGCTCGGGTGAGTGTCTGAGACGCACACAGGGCTGTCAGAGGCCTGTTCTTCAGCAAAACTCTTTTAAGGCCAAATCATTCAGAAGAGCCAGACTTCATTACGCCAGGAATAAATGAATAGTTATGCGGCACTGAACACCGTTTTAAGGGAATGAACAGATTAATGCTTATTTGGCGCTTGTACATTTCCATAATGCAGCAATCGTGTCCCCTGAAATGCAGTTTTCTGCTGTACAATCACTTTTTTCCCCAATGGAATAAAGATGTGTTGAAGTCAATGGCAGTTTCGATATCATGTATATGTATGTTGAAAGAATTGAATGGACGCGGATTTCAAGCAAGACTGTCAGGGTCAATTTTGCCTACCTACAGCATTGCTCCACTGCAGATGTCTTGAGCATTGAGGTTCCTCCAAAAGATTAAGACAGAATCTGCTGTTCTGACATTTAGGGGAATTTTAAGCCACTTGATTGAAAGACGCTTAGTGTTGCTGTACAAGACATGAGGTCATTGTTTGACAATACTGTGGTCTTGGGGTTTAAAATGAAGTTGGTGCTATCGAACGTATTTTCATGCATATTTCATATCATGCAAATATTTCATGCATGTTCATTGATCAGATCTAATCACGAAAAGATCAAGTGTAAAGAGAGATGGACAGCAATTCGATCACCCAAAGCACCCCAGGAGCTGCACAACCTCAGTTAACAGGGTAACCGAATATTCAGCAAGAATAAAAGCCGGGAGTTGATTTGATCAACTGGGAAGTGATTGGATCATAAAAACTGGTATGAAACCGCTTAGCCCAGCACGTCTTGCTGGTTAAGTTGGTTAAGAGGTCTAGTGGGCATATCTGCATCCAAAACAAAACATACGCTGGTGATCAATTATACTCCTGCGTTCTGACATCCTTTGAGATGCAGGCACAGAGCAGTGGGCTGACGCTGTCGACCTTTATTGGGGAAATCATAATAATAACATGACAAAGACGCTGCTTTGAAAGGCGCTCTCGAATAGGTGGGCGTTGAGATGGAGAGAGGGATTCATGCAAAACCCGCCTTGCACAATGAACACACTGCAGCTAAAGCAAGAGAAGCACATCATCCATCAACAGCAGATGCTGCAACGCAGGACTTTAATAAAAGAGAGCGAGCAAGCGAGCGAGAGAGAGAGAGAGAGAGAGAGAGAGAGAGAGAGAGAGAGAGAGAGAGAGAGAGAGAGAGAAAACAGTGTGCATGTGTGCAACAGGGCCGGGGAACATTCTCAAAACAAGAAATGGCTCGCTTTTAATGAATGAGCTCAAATTGAAATGCGATTAGCCACGCCCCACCGGATGTTGAATTGGAATTTGAATAGGAATGACAGGAAGAGGAATTTATCGATTTGCTACGCAGTCACACAACAGGAGTTTCATTACTCCAACAAGTTTTGTAACAAAACAAACTAATTGCGGCATTCATTTTGATTAGACACATTTCTCTACTCTAAAGTTCAATACTATTGAAGCGAACTCGGCCATTAAAACAGATTTTACTTTTGCCACAAAGTGTGCCTTACATTGTTTTTATGCACATTTCATTTATAATTTACAAGTATTAATCGACATGGTTATATACGGCACTTGTGATTATTATATCATTAATAAATTAAACCTTAACATCCAAAGTGCCTTTCTGTTGCACAAGATAATGTTTGTTGTAAAAAAGTTCTTAGAATTATAAAATAAGATTATAAAAAAGACAAAAGCGTGAGGAAACGTGAAGGATCATGGGAAATGGAGTCCATAGGGAGATGGTGGGGAAAACAGAATGACAAAATGCTGTTTTGATTCTCTTGTTAATGTGATGTCACACTGATAAAGCCACACCCACAGCCACTGACTGACAGTCCTGTATTACCATAGTTTCCGCCATATCTCAATAGTGAGATACTATTGTCCAGTGGCGCCTCGTGAATGCTTATCCGAGGGGCACAAATTCAAAATAAGTGTTCTGAGTGTCACGTGTGTTGCTCGTGCTTTCAAAATATGTGTTTGTTGCGTCATGTGAACTATGTGCATCACGTGTTTTGTCAAAATAAATGCCTGCTGCACACGCCTCAATCTGTTTATGATAAAAGAGACGTTCACAAAATACACGCAAGACACTCCATTAACAGTAAACTCTTACGCATGAGATTATGCAAGTATCTGACAAATGTGAGTGTCTCTTTTATCATAAACCCTTTAGACGCATCTGCAGCAGGCACTTATTTTGACAAGACACGTGATGCACATAGGATCACTCGACGCGCAGAACACATATTTTGAAATTAGGAACCACACACATGACGGGCAAAATACATGTTGTGACGAACTTCGCATCCTGCGCCTTCGAAAAAAGAAGTCACCGGCTGCCACTGATATTGTCTCAGACTGTATTCAAAAGAATTAGATCTATTTTAACTGAAAGCGCTTACTGTTTCTTTTGTTAAAGGATTGAGGAGTAGAAGCTCATTTGCATTTAAAGAAATATACAGTAAAAATCACCTTTTTTGCATTTTGGCAGTGATGCGGAATAATGGCGTTCTAAATAAACAGTTTTACTAAGAGCGTTGCTTTTTTCAGTAACGAGTAATTACGCTTCCCTGTAATTGCTGCGCGCGTTACTATAATTTATCTCACTGAAGCGGTTTTCATCCGAGTCCACTCTCTCTCAGACAGACAGCAGGACCTGCAATGTTTTGTCTCTGGTGTGCGTGTGTTAGGGGTGGGACACATAAGTGATGATGATTGGTGTGTGTTAGAGGGGGTGGGACAACCACATAAATGATGATGATTGGCTTAATTTCCATCGTTAGCCAAGCAGAGGCAGAGTAGTGCTTGTTTGTTTACACACAAGCACATGCACAGACTGAGCAGTGGTGCCAACTTGGTGACTTTGTCGCTAGATTTAGCACCTTTAGCGACTTAGTGCCCTTTAAAGGGGTCAAATCTGACTTTTTCCATATTTAAGTGCTGTAATTGGGTCCCCAGTGCTCCTATCAACCTAGAAAATGTGAAAAAGATCAACCCAGTAACTTAGTTTTGGTAAACCTGCCCCCTAACCCTTAAAAGCGTCAAGTTGTCTGTTTACACTTCTGCCCCTTGGGGTCTATATGATCCCAAAATTGAAAGCATAATTGTAAGACATATATATATATATTCAATAATACAAATAATCTATCTTTTTTGTTTACTTCTCATCTATACAGTAAAGCTGTGTTTTGAGAGATTTGAGGTACTTTTGTACCTGTTTACCACTAAATTCCTCAGATACACCATTGGCTTGCCTGAAAAATATCAAATTTTTATGAAAATTCACATAAATTATGATCTAAATTTGATTTAAATTGTTTTTAGATATTGATATAGGTGTGTTGAATTCAGCCATCAGTTTTAAGAAAAAAATTACTGTTTAGGAATTAAATCATTTTGACCAGCAGATGCCCCTAGAAAGCCATTCATTTTACTGAATATAGACAACTGCTCACATCACTACTTTAGTGATACATTTTGTGAATTTATGTTTATATAAACATTAGAAAGGACATTAAAAAAAATATTATGTCAAATAGTAATTATTTATAGTTTTTGATGCATTTTGAAATGTCTGTTTTTACAAAATGGCACAAAAATTTCCCCATGAAGAAACAAGCTTATAAATCAAACAGAATGATGTTTCTTGAAAATGTGAAGTATCAGAAAGTTTCTGTGATATTGGGGTTAGGTTTTGGGTTAGGGGAAGGGAATAGAATATACAGTTTGTATGGTATAAAATGCATTACGTCTATGGAATGTCCCCACAAAACATGGAAACCAGAATGTGTGTGTGTGTGCGTGTGTTTGTGAGTGTACATGTGCGTGCATTAGATCACACCCCTTTATATGTTATTTTCTGCATTTGTGACTGATTTTATTTGCCATATTCCATACAAATGCTCTCTGTGGCAGTCATACCTGTGTGTGTGTGTTTGTGTGTGTGTGTGTGTGTGTTTGTGTGAGCATGTGTTTTTTTGCAAGTACTAGGCCTTCATTTCTGTCTCTAAATTTTCAGATTTATGCTGGATTTATTGATTTTTATTTTTTTGAAAAATCCCATTTACTTTCAATTGGGGTCATATTGACCCCAAGGGACAGATTTATACATTTTTTACATACCTTTAGAACAACCGAATCAAACCCAGGTTTTTTTGTGTATGTAAAGATAGATTATTTAGGAAAAGTCAAAAAGTTTTATATCTCTGAGATGAAGGGAACCTTTTTTTAACCAATGAAATGTCATTTGGGGTCATATAGACCCCAAGGACCGTTTGAGGGTTAACTTGCACTAACCAACCACAGCACTGCCATTTAGTGCAAAGAGAAAGAAAGAGAAAAAATATAATTGACAGCACAATTAAGCTTCAATTGCAGCAAACCATCGGCATTGCGATCACTGTTTGCATTTCATCGGCTCATTTGCATTTTAAAGGACACACCGAAAAACTGCACAAAAACTGGCACTTTAAACATGCTATAATAAATTATCTGTGCGGAATTTTGAGATAAAACTTCACATATGCACTCTGGGAACACCAAAGACATATTTTAGATCTTTAAAAAAAATTCATAATAAGACCCCTTTAAGAGTGTGTGTAGAACCACGTTTATAGTTAATTTTAATTATTAAATTATATTAAACGTTTTACTATAATTCACACTTAATTTAATGCAAATATCCAATAAAAATCAAGAACTGTTTCAGAAAACTGTAATGGTTTTGTTCTGTGTTTACTTGTGTTCTGTGTATTTTTGTATTTTGGACTTTTATTTTGATACCCTGCTCTGTTCTGACTTTTATTTTGATATTCATCATGCCATGTCACAGTTCACATTTCCTGTCTGTCTGTATATAAGTCACTTCCTGTTCACCTGTTCCTGGCTGAATATTATACATAGTAAGCCCAACCTGTTACCTGTCTGATTCTGATATCTGTTGATCTGTTAAACCTGTTACCTGTATCTGTTCCTGTTTTTTGACCATTGCCTGTATTTTGGATTCTGCCTGTTTTGCTGCCTGCCTTGAACCTTTGCCTGTACTTGGATTCTGTTTGTGGATTACCCTGTTTGGATTTGGTTGCTGGCCCTTTATGGGATTTTACTTAATAAACACCTTTTGCATATGGATTCACACTTTCTCCGCTTTCATTAAAGCACACCCTGTTACAGAATATTCAGCCACAACCGGAATCCAGCAAAGGTCAGTAATCTCCCACCAGCACTATGAAACCTGTTTATGCACTACTTGCACTCCGTCAGAACCACCGTCCGATTGAGGAATATGTTAAGGATTTTTTGGACTTGAGTTACAAGGTACATTTTGATGACATTACTCTGAAGAACCTGTTCTATAATGCTTTGGACGAATGGCCGCGCTTGTGTATGCCACGTGATATGTCTGCCTGGTCCCTGGAGAGTTATATTGACTTTGCTTTGTTACTGTGTGGCTCACCATTTACTGTGGGTGTTGCGGATACACCTCCAGTGAATTTACACAACCCATCAAGCCATTTCATGCCGGTTCTGCCCAAACCTGAATATGTCATGCCTGATCACAAAATGGCCGCCATCCTGCCTGTCCCTAAAATGGCTGCCATCCTGCCCGTTCCCAAAATGGCCGCCATCCTGCCTGTCTCTGCACCTGTTCTCGAGAGAGCTACAACCATTCCTGCACCTGAGCTTCAGAGGGCCGTCGTCACCACCACACCAGCACTTAGGAGGGCTATCATTCACCCTGCACCTGCCATCAAAATGGCCGCCATGCCTGAACCAGCTACCGCTGAGGTATGTCTTCTTGAATATATACTACCTGAATTTGCCATAGCCCTGTGGTGCGTCTGGTCTGCCTTCTGCTCTGTTATTCCCGAGGTTCCTCAAGGCCCTGCATCTGATTCATCCGACTCATCTGATTCATCCGATTCATCTGATCTGCCCGTCTCATCTGATCTGCCCGTCTCATCTGATCTGCCCGTCTCATCTGATCTGCCCGTCTCATCTGATCTGCCCGTCTCATCTGATCTGCCCGTCTCATCTGATCTGCCCGTCTCATCTGATCTGCCAGTCTCATCAGATCAGCCCGACTCATCTGATCTGCACGACTCATCTGATCTGCACGAATCATCTGATCTGCTCGACTCATCTGATCTGCTCGACTCATCTGATCTGCTCGACTCATCTGATCTGCCTGATCTGCCTGATTCGCCTGATTCGCCTGAGTCACCTGATCTCCCTGATCCCCCTAACCCGCCCGACTCCTCTGATTCTTCTGATTCATCTATTCCATCTGATTCCTCTGATTCGTCTGTCCTGCCCGACTCATCTGATTCGTCTGTCCAGCCCGACTCATCTGATTCGTCTGTCCTGCCCGACTCATCTGATTCGTCTGTCCTGCCCGACTCATCTGATTCGTCTGTCCTGCCCGACTCATCTGTTTCGTCTGTCCTGCCCGACTCATCTGATTCGTCTGTCCTGCCCGGCTCAGCTGATTGGTCTGTCCTGCCCGACTCATATGATTCGTCTGTCCTGCCCGACTCATCTGATTCGTCTGTCCTGCCCGACTCATCTGATTCGTCTGTCCTGCCCGACTCATCTGATTCGTCTGTCCTGCCCGATTCACCTGTCTTGTCTGATTCATCTGGTCCACCACCTGGGACATCGCCACCCTGGGCTTTGGGAGCTTTCCCAAGTTTTTTTTGGGGGGGGGTAGTACCCGGACACAGGGAGGAGGCAGAGGACACCAAGGCGGAGGCCGAAGTGTGCTCGGACCCTTCCTCTCCCTGTGTTCCAGGTCTATTCCTGCCTCATGATCTAGCTCCATGTCTGCCCCATGACCCAGGTCCAAGCCTGCCCCATGACCCAGGTCCTAGCCTGCCCCATGAGCCAGGTCCTAGCCTGCCACATGACCCAGGTCCTAGCCTGCCCCATGACCCAGGTCCTAGCCTGCCCCATGACCCAGTTCCTAGCCTGCCCCATGACCCAGGTCCTAGCCTGCCCCATGACCCAGGTCCTAGCCTGCCCCATGACCCAGGCCCGCATCTGCCCCATGACCCAGGCCCGCATCTGCCTCATGTTCCTGGACCATCCTGGCCATATGACCCAGGACCTCCCCTGAACTGCCCTGCCTTTGCCAAGAGGTCCTGGCCCGCCCGCCCACCCTCTATTGGACTTTGTAATTTGTATGTTGGGCTCCGGGAGTCGCCCTTTAGAGGGGGGGTTCTGTAATGGTTTTGTTCTGTGTTTACTTGTGTTCTGTGTATTTTTGTATTTTGGACTTTTATTTTGATACCCTGCTCTGTTCTGACTTTTATTTTGATATTCATCATGCCATGTCACAGTTCACATTTCCTGTCTGTCTGTATATAAGTCACTTCCTGTTCACCTGTTCCTGGCTGAATATTATACATAGTAAGCCCAACCTGTTACCTGTCTGATTCTGATATCTGTTGATCTGTTAAACCTGTTACCTGTATCTGTTCCTGTTTTTTGACCATTGCCTGTATTTTGGATTCTGCCTGTTTTGCTGCCTGCCTTGAACCTTTGCCTGTACTTGGATTCTGTTTGTGGATTACCCTGTTTGGATTTGGTTGCTGGCCCTTTATGGGATTTTACTTAATAAACACCTTTTGCATATGGATTCACACTTTCTCCGCTTTCATTAAAGCACACCCTGTTACAAAAACACAAATTTTCATTTTTCGGTGAACGATCCCTTTAACTTGAGAAATGTGTGCTAGTTTTGAATGGTGCACAATTCGGGTGTTTGAGTATGTGCGTTTCAGCATACATGTGTACAAATGCGTCACGCATGTGTTGTAATGAGTGGTGTGGTATTCATTATTTGAGAAGCGAATGAAGAGCAATCCTTGCTGAAGCTTTTGTTGGTCTCTGTTTGAGGAGGCTCTTAACGTCCATAGGGTCTGGCCACTCGTGCTCGTCCATCGAGAGCCTCTTTTCATCCCTGCAGACCTTGGAAAACCCAACAAGGACTGTCAGAATGAACAAACACATTCAGTTAAAAAAAAATAACAGAGAAAAATAAAGAGTACTGGTTTCCATTTATGGCTTTACTAAAATTAATATTTAAAGCATCATTTTTTAAATGATTTTTAAATGTTTTCTGCTATTTTAGCTCAAGTGGGCATACACTGGACTTTATATGACAAAGCAGTCGTGATGTTTGTGTGGGTATATATCTAACATGTTGGGCAGTGCTCACAATCAACACTGTGTACCTTGAAAGTCTAAAACACCCGCGCATACATCAACTGCTATGCTTATTCTCTTTCGCTGGCATTGGCCTGCTAAATGGTCCAGATACTCGTGACAAAAAGCAGCTTTAATAAATATAACAAGGATCTTTTGTTTCATGTCCTCGCGAAATACGATAAACAGACCATGCTCGTGTAAGTGAATACGAGACGTCATTAACTTGAGATTACCTGCAAATGTTTGTTCTCTGGCTCTGGTTAATGATGTAGGTCAACCGAGCCTCCATTCTGGTCTGTTTTCCTCAGATAAACACACAAAAAGAAGGATAATGCCACAATTTGAATGAGTTGTGTATTAAACCCCATAAACTGCGCATCAGTGTCACTGCTTGAAATGTCAGGCGAAGAGACGAATGAATTGAAATTAATTACCTCTCAGACAGAGAGCAACACAATCCCGCTCCTCTCCAATAACTGCTCACTGGAAAACCCTTTGGAAAATCACTCCTGCACCACACTGGTGGGATTATTTTACACCACATGAATCCAAAATAGATCTTTATTTGTTTTAGAGACAGCGCCAGCCTGGTAAAGACCCACTAGGTGGGCGATTTCCAACCAAACCGCGCCACCTTCCTGAACTCTCTTTAACGCCAGATTGTGATATTGATTTCTGTGCTATAAAAGGCTGAACTTAAGGCAGCTGTGAACTAGTGCTTAATACACACAAACTGACATGTTGAGCCCAGGCACTCGGATAGGAAATGCCTGGGAATTGAACCCGTGACCTTGGCATTTCTAGCACTATGCTCTACCATTTAAAGGACAGTAAGATTATGCCAACTATTTTGATATTTACATGTTGCTCTACTATACAATTACTAGTATGGTATTGTTCAAACCCATATTATTCACATGATACATGTATTTATAATTGGACAACAACATATTACAGAAACCACAAATAGAAGCTAGGAGTTGGCAATATATTCACAGTCCAAACACTTTCTATCCATCTATCCGTCATTTATTCATTCATTCGTCTGTCTATCTATCTATTTGTCTTTCTGCTGGTTTCTCTGCCTGTCTGTCTGTCTTTCCATTTATCTGTTTATCTATATGTTTGTTTGCCTATTAGTCTGTCTGTCTATTTGTCTGTCTGTCTGTCTCTTTGCCTATCTATCAATCTGTCTGCTCATTTATCTGTCTATCTGTCCATTTATCTTTCTGTCTATCTATTTGTCTACCTTGTATTGTAATATCTGTCTGTCTGCTGGCCTATCTGTCTGTCTCTTTGCCTCTTTTATCAGTCTGTCCATTTATCTGTCTATCCGTCCATGCATCTGTGTGTCTGTGTATGTGTGTGTGTGTCTATCAATTGCTCTATCCGTCTGTCTGTCTATCTATCTGTCTTTTTATCTCTCTACCTATCTATCCATCTATGTGTCTATGCGTCTATGTATCCGTCAATGTATCTGTCTGTCTGTCCGTCCATATGTTTATCTGTCTACCTATCTGTCCGTCTGTCTATTGGTCTATCTATCTATCTGGGTATCTATCAATCTGTCTATCCATCTATCTATTTATTTATCTATCTGTCTGTCTACTGGTATATCTATCTGTCTATCTCCCTGCCTATCTATTAATCTGTCTGTCAATTTATCTGTCTATCCATCCCTGTGTTTCTATCAATTGGTCTATCTTTCTGTTTATATATCTTTCTTTTATCTCTCTACTATTCATATATCTGTTTGTGTGTACATCCATATGTTTATCTATTGGTTGATCTGTCTACCTATCTGTCTGTGTGTCTATTAGTCTATCTATCTGTCTGCCTGCTGGTCTATTTGTCTCTCTATCTCTCTGCCTATCTATTAATCTGTCTTTCCATTTATCTCTCTATCCGTGTGTCTGTCTGTGCCCGCCTGTATGTCCCTCAATTGGTCTATTTATCTGTATTTTTATCTCTCTACCTACCTATCTATCCATCTATCTATGCATCTGCAATCTATCTGTCTGTCTGTCCGTCCATATGTTTATCTGTCTATTGGTCTATCTATCTGTCTGTCTGTTTATCCCTCTGCCTATCTATTAATCTGTCTGACCATTTATCTGTCTATCCATCCATCTATCTGTCTGTCTATCTTTCTACCTATCTATTCATCTATCTGTCTATGTATCTGTCAATGTATCTGTCTGTCTGTCTGTCCATATGTTTATCTGTCTACCTATCTGTCTGTCTGTCTATTGGTCTATCTATCTATCTGGCCATCTATCAATCTGTCTATCCATCTATCTATTTATCTATCTGTCTGTCTACTGGTATATCTATCTGTCTATCTCCCTGCCTATCTATCAATCTGCCTGTCCATTTATCTGTTTATCCATCCATCCGTGTGTTTCTATCAATTGGTCAAACTTTCAGTTTATCTATCTTTCTTTTATCTCTCTACCTATCTATTTATCTATCTGTCTGTACATCCGTCAATCTATCTGTCTGTCCATCCATATGTTTATCTGTTGGTCCTATCTGTCTGTCTGTTTGTCTCCTGGTCTATTTATCTGTCTGTCTGTTGGTCTATTTGTCTATCTATCTGGCTTTTTATCTCTCTACCTATCTATACATCTATCTATCTGTCTATGCATCCATCAATCTATCTGTCTATCTGTGTCTGTCCGTCCATGTTTATCTATTGGTCAATCTATCTATCTGGCTATCTATCAATCTGTCTGTCCATTTATCTGTCTATCCATCCGTGTGTTTCTATCAATTGGCCTATCTGTCTGTCTATCTATGTTTCTTTTATCTATTCATCTATCTGTCTGTGCATCTGTCAATCTATCTGTCTGTCTGTCTATTGGTCTATCTATCAGGCTGTCTGCTGGTCTATTTGTCTCTCCTTATCTCTGCCTATCTATTAATCTGTCTGTCCATTTATATGTATGTATCTATCTATCTATCTATCTATCTATCTATCTATCTATCTATCTATCTATCTATCTATCTATCTATCTATCTATCTATCTATCTATCTATCTATCTATCTATCTATCTATCTTTCTATCTATCTATCTATCTATCTATCTGTTTATCTGTGTGTCTGTCTGTGGCCGCCTGTATGTCTGTCAATTGGTCTATTTGTCCGTCTACCTATCTGTATTTTTTCTCTATTTCTCTATCAATCTATCTGTCTATGCATCCGCAACCTATCTATCTGTCTGTCTGTCTGTCTGTCCATCCATATGTTTATCTGTCTACCTATCTGTCTGTCTATCTCTCTGCCTATCTATCAATTTGTCTGTCCATCCATCTGTATGTCTGCCTATTGGTCTATCTGTATGTCTGTCTACTGGTATATCTATCTATCTCTCTGCCTATCTATCAATCTGTCTGTCCATTTATTTGTCAATCCATCCATCTTTGTGTCTGTATTTCTAGCAATTGGTCTATCTGTCATTTATCTCTCTACCTACCTATCTATCCATCTATCTGTCTATGTATATGTCAATCTATCTGTCTGTCTGTCCATTCATATGTTTATCTATTGGTGGATCTGTCTACCTATCTGTCTGTCTGTCTGTCTGCTGACCTATCTGTCTGTCCATTTATCTGTCTATCTATCTGTCTGCCTGTCTGTCTGTCTATCTATCTATACAATTATTCTATCTTTCAACAAACTTTACTTAAGTCCGCCCATTTGCAAGGTTCTAGATGATAAAAGAGATCTTCATACAAACCATAATTTCCACAGTCATTTTCTTTTCTTGCCTGGGTCTTGTTCCGTTAGGAGGCAACATTTGATCACAAAAAAGGAATATTGATCAGTGCAGAGGGAAGATTTTAGTTTTGGGCTTTCCAGTGTTTGGATCCACACAGGGCAAACCTCTCGGAATCTTACAGGAAAACAAACAAATAAGCCAAGACTTACACTCCCAAACCATACAGGCTCAGCGCCGGGTGAAGCTCACGCTGTCAAAGACTGAAGTTCAGAGAGATAAAGAGCTCACACTCAGAAGTGAAGGTTAGATGATGAATAGAAGTGCATTGATAATTGACATTTACAGTCGAAATGTCCGTAAATGCAGAGACTAATCGCCGGCTTCAGCGCCATCTGTGTCGTCACGTATCGCAAATGTCAGCGGCGCTCATGAGTGAGCAGAAGATCTCTGGGCTGCCAGCCACACATTTCTCTACCACTTTCATTTAGTGCAACAACACGTCACTTTGGTCTCCTGGTTGCTTCCTTTAAAAGGCATATGATAGTAGAAAATGGCCCTGGTCCAAACCCCACCAAGCTGACTACAGTACCTACTGTACGTGGTATTTTTAGACACCACAGGCGTGCTCCAAACGTGAGGCTGTTCTGAATTGTTGCCAACAAAATGATGCTGCCTTAGGGGCCGATCACAAAAGATGTGTTCTTGTGGTGTGATACAGCACAATGAAAAGTTACCTGGTGCAGGGGTCTCTGGCACTAAAAGCAGGTTCTCAGAGGCCTGGTTTGATCACGAAATGCGTTCTGTTTTTGCAAGACAATACACAACACATACTGCCCACAGTAAGATTTTTACATTACATGAACTCATTTGGGAGTTACTGCCACACCCTCTTTACAGTCCGGACCTCATTTTCAAGAGTTTGGACCCTTAAAGAAGTTTTTCAGAGACTTCTGAAGTGATGATGAAGTAAATCAGGGAGTCCAATAATTGCTCTTGCATATTGAAAAAAATCTTTCTGCGCTGCACGTTTCAAGCACTGGTATTCAAGGATAAATGCATTAGTAGAGAAGGGTTACATAGAGAAATGAAAGTATTTTCTATAAAGTACATCTACATGTGTTATGTTTTTCTGAAAAATCCAAAGTCGAAATATATTATTATTATTATGGTATTATATTACCCTCATGTGATAAATCCTTGAATGACCCTTGTATTATATTAAATTATACAACAGTTCTTTCTGGTTCTCGAATCTGATTGGCTAAGAGCTATACGATATTGTACTGATAACGGCACAGTAACCGCTTCACCTTTCGTATCATTCCGCCACCTAGTGAATGGAGGTCCTAAACAGGCTCATCTCTGAATGGAAAAACACAGACGCCCTGTTTTTAAACACTCTCTGTGTGTCTCATTAGTTCACTAGCTCATAAATCAGTCTGTGAATCCCCAATCGGAAGTTATTATTCCGTCAAAGATCAGCGCTCTTGGATGTTACGTTAAACTTAATGGGATTATTGTCTTGTCACATCGTGTGGACGATTAACAATTGGAAAGAGAAATGTAACTTAAACTCATTTTTTTCTGGAGCTATATCTCTTATCAGAACGCGAAAACACTGTGGAACTGCAGGTAAGCACAGCAGCTTTTAAATGTGTACATTGATCATTTATTTAATCGCAACGTGACTATTAAAACATGTTATGAGATATTGCCACTGGTATATTTATAAGCAGCATGCAAAAACATCTCTGACAGTTTCATATAGTACTGACAAGAACGAAGTCTAATAATAACTGAGTGCTCGTATCGCGTTAAGATGAAATGGTAAACCAACAGTAAAATTATAGAAGTAAGTATAGTTTTATTAACTTTTACCTCGCGCCAAAACAATAACAACACAAAATACACTAAATATGAATAAGAAAACAAGTAATAGTTTCATCATGACACCAAATACTGGTGATTTGATCTCATTTTTGATCATCAGACCAACATGAGAGCCAGGGAATCCCTGTCAAAGATGTAGCCCAGAGAGGGCGGTGGTCAGCGGGGCGAGTGAACACTGATGTCCGCTCATGCTTTGGTTCTCATACGTACCGAATCTCACTAAGCAAACGTTCAAACAGGCACTATCTTTGCTAATCGACTGTAGATTTAAATATAATACATATATATTCTCGACTGAACTAATCTTAAAACTACACTTTGTGACCAAGAAATTGTAATATTTAAAAACGGCGAATCCGTCCATTGAGTTAATATGAGATTCAAAGCAGCCGAAAGTGTTACCTGTCATTCTGGCCGCCCTCAAATCCGTGGCGGAAGAAGTAGTTCTCAAACAAAGACGCTTTTAAAATTACTCCGTTGTTGTTTTCCAGTTTTCGTTTTTCAAACGTGTGCCGTCGAACTGTTGTATAAAAGCAATATCGCTCTCGGAGTCGTTTGATATAGCTCTATATCATCACGGATGTGATTGCCTCCGGCACTCGGCCTGACCTAATCACAGCCGTGATGATATAGAGCTATATCACACTCCTACTCGAGCGATATTGCTTAAGTATTTAATGCACCCGGAGCAGGGGATTCCAACTTAAGTCCTCCTCGGAGCCCCCCATCCAGAATGTTTTAGATGTCTCCATATACAAAACATCAGATTCAGTTCATCAGCTTGTTAGTGTGTTAATTAAACAGTTAATTAACACACTAACAAGCTGATGAACTAAATCTGATGGCCTGCCATTGATAAGTTATCTCGTCAATTAAGAGAAAACATTTGCATTAAAGGTGCAGTGTGTAATTTTTAGAAGGATCTCTTGACAGAAATGCAAAATAATATACAAAACTATATTATCAGGGTTGTATAAAAACCTTTTTTAAATGAACCGTTATGTTTTTATTACCTTAGAATGAGACGTTTTTATCTACATACACCGAGGGTCCCCTTAAGTGGAAGTCGCCATTTTGTGCCGCCATGTTTACACAGAAGCCAAACTTTTTTAACTAAGTTGTCTCTGACGATGACATGTTTTTCCGGTGGTGGCTGCCGTAGCTTCTCTATGCGTTTCACAAGCGAGGGATGAGCAGTGGACTGAGCCGTTGGTTGCAATTCGCAACCTCACCACTAGATGCTGCTAAAATTTACACACTGCAGCTTTAAAAAATAACGTGTTCCTGATAAGGTTTTATGTCAATCTGTAATACCGTGATTATCCACTAGCACTTACCCAATTTATAAAAAAAACTGAAGCAAAAAATTATTTACTAATTTTAAACTGTGTATGTTTTGATAATCATTCAGAATCAGATCTAACCCAAACCCTAAAAAAATTCCTTTACAAAAATGCAATTATTTAATCTTTTTCCTAAAAAAAACCCTGTATTTTTTACTCAAAAATATTCATATTTAGGAGTTTATAAGCCGAGAAAAAAATATAGATAGGATAAAATTTTTGTTTTCTGGAAGGCATTTTGTGAAACTTTTGTAAAAATCATCAAAATGCTGGCGGGCAACTTTTAAAAAAAATGGCTGGCGGGGAATAAGTTAAGGAAACGTTTTAAATATTCTGGAAGGAGCCTGATGAGCGGAAACAGGTGTTTCATGTAAGGAGACATCTAAAACATTTTGTGAGGAGGGCCCTGAGGACTAGAGTTAGGAATCACTGCACTAGACTCTATTGGCGCTTTTCCATTGCATAGTACCCCACGGTTTGGGTCAGGTCGGGTCAGCTCACCTCACTTTGGCTTGGTTAGCTTTTTCATGGAGTTTAGTATCGCCTCACAGTGGGAGGGATTATAGGCGTGTTGATATATTTGCAATGCCTACTGCTGTGGCATCATACAAGTGAGAGCGTTGTTGGAATGCCCCATACATCTCCATAAATTCATTTATTTTTTAGTTCGCCACAAAATCAAAATTGGCCACCACAAATAGATGTTTGCACATCGCGTTTATCACTACCTCTGTCTCACATGACAGTTTCTGTACAAACACCCGTGGCGTCCATCGAGTCCGCTAAGCCTCATTGAAGTTGCATTTAAGCATATATAATGCTGACGTGCTCGTCACAAATGTTCTGCCACAAACTACAAGTTGGAAAAAACTTTTATGGTGTCCCTAATTCTCAACCTGTGGATGTTTATCATCGCCAAAAGGGAGTTTGGAAACTTATAGCAGAGCACAGATGACAACATGTTTGCTCGAGACAGCGCAAGCTAGCACTGAGGTAAAGCTAATCTTTTACATTATAGCGATGAAGCTTGTAGTGACGATTCTCTCAGACCAATCAGTAATCTACGTGTTTTCACGTCACGTTTGGTATCAGGTTGGATCGCCTGGGAATCAAACCAAGGTGGTACGACAAAAAGTATCTGTTACTACTAGGGATGCACCGAATCCAGATTTTTTAGGTTCGGCCGAATCCCGAATCCACCGTTTAAGATTCGGCCGAATCCGAAACCGAATACCGAATCCTACTCGCATCCTTATTCCATTAACACAGTAAAGCACATTAATGAAGTAAACAACGTCCACAGCAGTGTATTTTTCATTTTATTTAATTTTAACTGTACATTATGCCAGGATGACAAGTTGGAAAAACTATTTTGACAATTACCATAAGCCTATGCATAATGAAAGCGATGCGTTGCGACACGCTCGTTTTTCCAATAAGCAAGCAGCTCCGCGCTGAAAACTATAGCCGTTTCTCAATGTCAAGGAAGGATCCTCGGAAGCTAGAATTTCGAGGATGCTACGTCATCGACGTCCGTCGAAGGACTGTTCCAATGTCGAGGATCCTTGAAATTTCAGCCAAGGACTGAGTCCTTCGTTCGAGAAATATCCCATATACAGGAAAGGATGCAAATTTGTATCCTTCGCGCTCTTCACGCGCTGAAATCACCCACAATCCTATGCGCGCAGCACCGAAAGCACACCTTTCAATCACGCAATGACGCAATGACGTGCACTTGCTAGCCTGTTCCATTTAACGTGTTCTCCGAATGCTTAAAAGGAGCCTCGCCTAGTCTCTAAAGGAAGTGACTTGAAAGGACTAGTCCTGCCAAGGAAGTATCCTTGACATTGGGAAACGGCTAGTATACTTTGAGTTAGAAGCTCCGCTCGTCAATGTCACAGTCTTCACACGGCCGTCCAATTACAGTGGAGGAGGGGCGGGACATTACCACAGCAACCAACCGCCTCACAGCTGAAGCATCACTGCGACCAAGCGCTCGGCTGAAAAACAGCTGGCATTTGGCGTCCTCAAGGCGTTTTCAGCCGTGTTTAAAAGTTTTGGCGTGTCCAGCCCCTAAGGCTCACCGAAAGAAAAAGCTCATCTCCACATCAGCACCCGATGTGTGTAATCAACGGCCGCGTGACGTCGACCAGCGTAGCGCAAGCCTAGGGTTCGGTTCGGTGGAAAAAAAATCTAGGATTCGGCCGAACCCGGACCCCGTCAAAAAGCCCAGTATTCGGACGAATCCGAATCCGAATCCTGGATTCGGTGCATCCCTAGTTACTACGTACTGCACCCAATGGAAAAGGTCCCAAAAGTAAGCTGTAAATAAAATAAAATAAAATAAATGCCTGTTATTTTAAATCTGTGGTTGGGTCGAAAAGAAACAAACCCAGCCGTTGGGTTAAATTAAGTCCGAAAACTTTTATATTTTACCCAACAATGGGTTTAAACAAACCAGAGGTTAAAAATATCCAAATGAATTGGTTTCATTTCTTTTTGACCCACCCAGCATTTTTTTTTAAATATACGTTTTAAAGTTTAGGGCAACTATTATTATTAGAGAATAGTAAACTCATTAAAGCTATAGAATAACTAAAATAGAAATGTTGTTGTAACCAAAGAAAATAAACCTAAATCACACTACACTCCAAAAAATAGTGGGTTGTTTCAACCCATGGTTGGGTAAAATATAGACTAACCCAACAGCTGGGTTAAAGCAACCTAGATCTGCAAGTGTAGGCTAGTGCACTCATGTCATTTTATCAACCATCTTCTTGAAGTTTTAGCTTTAAATTATTTTTAAACAGTAGAGTTCCCATCTTTTTTTTCTTTAACTGGATTTTTCCTTATTATTTAGGTCTTGCATTTCATGTCAAAAATATTTCTGCCTTAACAAAACAAAAAAGAAAAACGTTTCAAATCAATGTGTTGACGCAATTATTTTTGTCTACAAAATAATTTCAAACATTTAACACCTTCAGATTTTGAGATCATAAAAACATTTCTGTCAAATGACCCTAAACCTTATGACCGGGAGTGTGTGCATATATGTGAGAGCCCTCAGGGTTCAGGACACAGGGTCAAAAACATGAATATTCAGGGCGAAACAAAACTCCACACTCCCACAGCGCTGGGTACAAAAAACGGACTGCAAATCTGTAACAGAAAATAACAGTCCCAACCTGATCTCTGTGTGTCATATTCTCTCAGATTTCAGAGACACACACCCACACCCAACAGTCTCTGAGTACTCGAGTGTAGGGCACTCATGTAGACAGCAGTTTTAGGCATGACTGCATTGAGACAGTTTGAAACGTCCTGCATCACGACACACCAAGTGGAAACTCTCATGCCGACATTCATGAACCTGGTGGAACAGAAAGAACAAATAAACAACGAAAACCACGGACGAAAAGATAAACATGTCACAATGTAACATAGAAAACCTTTTTTATGATAATAAAATGCATATTTTTGTAAACTCCACTGTGAAAATTATGTCAAACCAACAAATATTTTCGTATTACTTTAACAAATTAAAAATTCAAAACTAAAAATAGTATGTTGAATTGACTTTCAAGTTGTTTATACCTTATTGTTGCATTTTTTACAATGTACAAATTTACAATCTTTGTTACAGCTTGCAAAAGAGATTTTGGTATTTCCCCATATGATTTCACTTTGTACTGGGATGTTTCAACCCATGGTTGGGTAAAATGTGGAGAAATTCAACCTCCAAAAAGGAGAAACCCCGCCTAGCAAGCAAAAACCGAGACAGTAAAATTACGGCTAAGTATAGTCCCACAGGTTTCCCACGGGTCCATGAAATCCTTGAAAGTTTGTGAATCTGGGGGAAATAATTCAAGGCCCTGGGAAGTTTTTGAAAATATACATACATAGATAGAAGTCATTGAAAGTGCTTGAATCTATTTTATGCAAGAAGTTTACTGGAAAAAATCCATATTATTCCCTGTGTAGTGTAGGATAATATCATAAAAATTCTAGACTTTTTAAGCACACGTGCTAAACTGTTCGCTTTAAATGCTTATATCTTCTGTATGTGAATGTTGATTCATACCAAAATGATTTTTTGCATATTTGTGTTTGACACCTGAAAACGTCTCGGGTTACGTATGTAACTGTTGAAAGGAACGAGACGCAGTGTCTCCCTTGCCATACTTCCTGCATCCCTGTAACGCCGTCTTTGGCAATATTTGAGATGCCAATATAATTCCTGGCTCCCGCGTCACCCTGTCTTTATTGTTAAGCCTCACCATTGATTGAATTTAATATACACATTCAGACGCACTTACTACTGGAGGCGTCCCCAAAGTCTCACCGCAGTGACGCAGCGTGAGTTCCCTTAAAAGGGAACTGTAACAATGTATCTTAAAAGGTAACACAATGTAACCTTGCTCTCACTTGAAAAGTGTCCCCACATTTAGTCCTTGAATTTGAGGGAATTGGATCTGGAAAGTCCTTGAAAGGTCCTTGAATTTGAAGTTAACTAAGATGTGGGAACCCTGATCCCAATATAGTCGGCTGTAGCCTAAAAAACCTTGAATTTGGTTACATGCCGTTTTTGCCAAAATAACTGGAAGAAGTACTATATTTCTGAAGAATCAGTACATACCTTTTAGGGACCAATGTGTACCTTTAAGGTACAAAAGTGTACCTTTTTTCTGAGAGTATGGTGATGAAACTCAGCTCATGTATTTTACAGCAGTTTAAAGGCTAATGCTTGTCTTCATATTTTTAATTCATGACATCCAGCAGCCAATGGACGACATTTATTCATCTCTAATTTAATAAGCATTGAAGCAGGTTAGTACAACAAAGCAAAATCTCAAGCTCAGCAGTGGCACACAAAAACCTGCAGACAACAAGACAACATACAATTGCATTCAACGCTACTTGTATTGAACATCACATCCAGTATGATTAAATTTTCATGCTAAATTAATAATAAAATCAAATTATTATGCAAGTATCGATCCAACATCGGTCGGGTACAGTCTGGATACAACATTCAATTGGAAAGCATTGATACTTCAAGATCGATCCACGCATCGCTGCAGGCCACAAACCTCCCAAACCGACATTGCTAAACAATCCTCAGCTTCTTTCAGAAAGATTTACACAGATCAGACCTGATCTCAGACCTTTCTGCTCTGTGTGAAGGGCTGCTTTACACAGTCTGTTTAATATGAGAAATGAATGTTCCACTATGTCGGCACAAGCAGGACGATATTACACCGTAAACCCCCTCGCTATCAAACGCTCTTACATTTTAAATTCAAAGCTCACCTCATTTATCATCAGGTCATTGAGTAAATGAATTCAGCAGCATGAAACCAGCGTTCCTAAGCTCCACTCCAGAACGGCAGATGTGAGCACCGGGCCACTGTATCACAACACAGCACTCCATATAAATACCCTGTATAACAGATAAATAGCAGATCAGCCCACAGATGTGAAAATGTGTCATTGAAATTGAAAATCAAAATTTAGTACCAATAACAAAAGTGCTGCAAAAGGTTATTTAATGTCATAGAAGAGCCATTTTTGGTTCCCCAAAGAACCATCCACTCAAAGGCTCTTTAAAAATATTTCTTTCTTACCTTTTTATAGTCTAGAAGACCTTTTTACACAACAAACAACCTTTGGTGAAACAGAAAGGTTCTTCATGGAACCATACAGCCAAAATCGGTTCTTCTACGGCATCGTGTGACACCCACAATTCTCTCTTGAACACAATCAGATGAATGTAATGGCAAACAAATGGAAAACATGTTTCCTTATGTGGCTGTTGAAAATTAACTATTTTCATAAACGAGTTTTTTTCCTGAACGACGGCACAGCTCGAGAGGTGAATCCGGAAAACATTTTATGTTTAGCATTTGCATAACAATTCCTGACCTTTTCCTGACATTTAATCGTGACCACAAATTTCTAATCAGCCCTTAATAACGAGAGCAGCCGCGAGACTCTGACAGATCCGCCATTCCCAGCATGCACCGCGCCTATCCGCACGGATTTCGTGGATTCTCCGAGCTTCGAACACAAAGGTTATCCTGTGAAAATACCAGTGGAAAGTTCCTCTACAGAGACGCCTTTATGATCCACTCGCTCTTCTCTCAAATTAAAAAGCTGCCAGATGCTCATTAAAGAGCGAGATATCGTACTTAGGTCTCGACTCTTTTCGCCCAAAAGGAAGGGGTTATGCAAACACAACTAATAAAAAAAACACATTCTCGTTTCCTGAGATGAACTTCTTTACTGTAAATATTCTCAAAGAATCATGAGAATATGAACATCAGGGACAGTGGACAGATTCAGGACTATTTTGAAAATCGCAGAATTACCTGCCACTAAGCCGAGCTAAGCAAACACAATTAACTTTGAATTAACAATCCATTAAAATGAACAGGCTGAAATTGAGTAATAATGTTTTATATGCTCCCGAACTTAATCTGGTAAGTTTTAGGGTGAAAGCTGAAGACAAAATCCCACTGCAGCCAAACTACTAAAGACAATACTCGAGGAACTCTGGCTTATTGGGATTTTAAACACGTACGTTTTTAAGACTCCTCCACACACACACACACATTTCCTTCAGCAAGGGCTTTTGTCTGCTGCTGCTGATCGTTCCACATGCGGGTCACGCAACGTGTGACGAAAGGCCGTTTTGATTTTAAGTTTACAGATGACACTTTTATCCTTTTCGGCCTGAACGGACCGTCGTGCCGTGGCAGCTCTAAATCAAACTAACATCTTACTAACAAACGCGTCAGATTTTCCACAGCCTCTTTACCGGCGAGCCGCGGAGGAAACATGAAAAGGAATATTTTCTCCTGTGACACTTCAAGGAAAAGAAGCGTTTGAAGAATTGGAATGCAATGTTGGAAGAGTTTTGATGAAAGAGACTCGGATGTGTTTAGAGCACACCTACGCTCCATAACATATTTTTGTTTCATACTGGCCTTGCATGAACTACTCTTGATCTGAGCAGCTACAGTACACATACAATACTATGTAGTAAGTAGGTTTCATGACATACTTTATAGTACACAATTAGTGCAGTGATAGGTTAAAGTATTAAGGAGCACCTATTGTCCGATTCACATTTGTAAGTGTGTATTAGTACATGTTAACGTTAGGCAAAAGGTACATACCAACAAGTAAAGGATGATGCGAGTTATCATTTCCACTGTAAATCTCTTTTCTTGGACTACAACAAACACACGGATTGTATGCAACAGTTTACTTCCTGGGATTGGTGATGTAGACACGACCGACATTATCATAATTCCTCCCGCTTCGGACTTACAGACTGTAAGTTAACTCCTGTTAGCAACCGAATCTTTAAACATGGTAAGGAGCGTCACATTTCCTGCTGACGTCAGAGGTATTCAGGCCAATCACAACATACAGATTAGCTGGCCAATCAGGGACACAGAGCTTTTTAAATCTGTGCATTTCAGGAAGAAAGTGAAATCTGGTGCTACAAAAATGCATGGTATAAACCACGCAAACACATTGCATTATACCAAATACACAAAATAACGTTGTTTTTTAGCAATGAAATAGGTGCACTTTAACAGTGATAGGACATCATATTCGTTTTTTAAGCAGCAATCTGTAACTTTTGTCTCTCTATCGCCATCCCTGTATGAAACATAAAACTGCAGGATACTTTACATACTTATCTTTATGTTTGTTGAAAAACAACGGACAATTCCTGTAAAATACAACTTTTTACAGCAAAAAGTTACAGACTACAGCTTCCAGTAATGATGTTTACATTGATTGATTTATACATTTGAACGTAGTAACAGCATAAATATACCAGTCTGGATCACTTCAGTCATTTTCACAGACATTCTTCATCATCCAAAATCAAAAGCTTGACTTTCAAATGAGTCAAATACATTTCATATAAACCCCCTTTCTATGAGTCGATTAGTTAAAGAAACTCGTGTGTAAAATAAATATTCCTTCGGTAAAGGCGGGAGAAGCACCCGACTGTACATTGAGAAGCAAAACAGCCTTACAACGTTTGAGCCTCATTTCTGTTCACTGGCCATGAAATTTGTCACTTAAAGAGTTTAAGGTTCACCTTCACCCCTGAACCTCAAAATAGCGTTAAATAACGAAATTAATTATCAGCATCGCTGGTTAGACATTTCGCTGATCTCTGAGCAGCTGCACGGGCGGATTAGAGAAAAATGTGTGTAATATCGTCATGACAGATCTAGCATACAGTATCTGCAGGGAGTCAAGAATATATATAGGTGGTTTCATAGGCAATATAAAGGCTGTGAAACTTACTCATGGGGATGAAGTCTCATTAAATGTGAAAGACAGACTCGCTCACAGGAATTGTAAAGAGAGTGAGACAGAAAGTGAAGAGTGAGACATGAGGTAAAGACTAAGATGGGAGAAGAGTGACAAGTAAAGAGTGAGGCAAGAAGTAAAGAGTGAGACATGGTGAAACAAAAAGTGGGGTGAAACAGGAAGTGAGGCAAGAAGTAAAGAGTAATGTAAGAGGTTAAAAGTGAGACAGGAGGTGAAGAGTGAGACAAGGTGAAGAGTGAAACAGGACATGAAGGGTAAGACAAAGAGAAGAGTGATAAGTGGAGAGTGGGGCAAAAATTTAAGTGAGTGAGACAGGAGGTTAAGAGTGAAACATGAAGGGAAGAGTGGGAAAGGAGGTGAAGAGTAAGATAGGAAGAAGAGTGACAAGTGAAGAGTGAGGCAAGAAGTAAAGAGTGAGACATGGTAAAACAGAAAGTGAGAAGTGAAACAGGAAGAGAGGCAGGAAGTGAAGAGTTGGGGAGTGAAACAGGAAATGAGGCAGGAAGTGAAGAGTAATGCAGGAGGTTAAGAGTGAGAGAGGTTATGAAGAGTGAAACAGGGTAAAGTGTGAAACAGGAAGTCAAGAGTGAGGAAGGAAGTGAATAGTAATGCAGGAGGTTAAGAGTGAAACATGAAGGGAAGAGTGAGACAGGAGGTGAAGAGTAAGATAGGAAGAAGAGTGACAAGTGAAGAGTGAGGCAAGAAGTAAAGAGTGAGACATGGTAAAACAGAAAGTGGGTAGTGAAACAGGAAGAGAGGCAGGAAGTGAAGAGTTGGGGAGTAAAACAGGAAATGAGGCAGGAAGTGAAGTGTAATGCAGGAGGTTAAGAGTGAGACAGGTTATGAAGAGTGAAACAGGGTAAAGTGTGAAACAGGAAGTCAAGAGTGAGGAAGGAAGTGAAGAGTAATGCAGGAGGTTAAGAGTGAAACATGAAGTGAAGAGGGAGGCAGGACGTGAATAGTAAGACAAGGAGAAGAGTGACAAGTGAAGAGTAAGGCAAGAAGTAAAGAGTGAGACAGGAGGTTAACAGTGAGACATGGTGAAACAGGATATGAGGCAGGAAGTGAAGAGTAATGCAGAAGGGTTAAAAGTGAAACATGAAATGAAGAGTGAGGCAGGAAGTGAACAGTGAGATGGGCAGAAGAGTGACAAGTGAAGAGTGAGGCAAGAAGTAAATAGTGAGACAGGAGGTTAAGAGTGAGACATGGTGAAACATGATATAAGGCAGGAAGTGAAGAGTAATGCAGAAGGGTTAAAAGTAAAACATGAAGTGAAGAGTGAGACGGAAAGAAGAGTGACAAGTGAAGAGTGAAGCAAGAAGTAAAGAGTAAACAGGAGGTTAAGAGTGAGACGAGGTAAAAAGGAAGTGGAAAGTGAAACAAGAAGTGAGGCAGAAAGTGAAGAATGAGACGGGGAGAAGAGTGACAAGTGAAGAGTGAGGCAAGTTAGGGAGTGAAACAGGAAGTGAGGCAGGAAGTGAAGAGTAATGCGGGAGGTTAAAAGTGAGACAGGAGGTTAAGAGTGAGATGGGGTGAAAACGCTGCTGAAAAAATCAGCATACCAGCAAGACCAACATATGTTGTGTTTTGGTGCTGGTTTGCTAGTGAACACCAGCTAAACTAGCATCAGTACCAGCATTAGCACCAGCTAAACCAGCACCAAACCAGCATTAGCACCAGCATGTTGTGTTTTGGTTCTGGTATGCTTGTGCTAATGCTGGTTTGGTGCTGGTTTAGCTGGTGCTAATGCTGGCGCTATGCTGTAATTCCCATGCTGGTCCATGCTGTTTTTTTCAGCAGGGAAGAAGTGGGAAGTGAAACAGGAAGTGAGGCATGAACTGAAGAGTAATGCGGGAGGTTAAGAACGAGACATGATATGAAGAGCGAGACAGGATGTGAAGAGTAAGACAAGGTAAAACAGGAAGTGAAGCAGGAAGTGAAGAGTAATGCAGGAGGTTAAGAGTGAAACATGAAGTGAAAAGTGAGACAGGAGGTAAGAGTAATGCAGGAGGTTGAGAAGACAGAAGAGTGACAAGTGAAGAGTGAGGCAAGAAATTAAGAGTGAGAGGAGGTTAAGAGTGAGACGGAGTGAAAAGGAAGTGGCAAGTGAAACATGAAGTGAGGCAGGAAGCGAAGAGTTGGGGAGTGAAACAAGAAGTGAGGCAGGAATGAAGAGTAATGCGAGAGGTTAAGAGTGAGACAGGAGGTGAAGAGTGAGGCAGGACGTGAAGAGTAAGGCTGGAGGTGAGGAGTGAGACAGGAAGAGAAGAGTGAGACAGGAAATAGGCATCGCATCTCGATTACTGTTTGCCTCACACTAATGCAAAGTAATGGCTTGTAAAGCAAAAGCTTTTAATGTCAGCAAAACCTCTCTAGAGGTCTTTTGTTTTAAAACATGTTTTCTGAAAAGAAACACATTACCACCAATAAAATAAATATTATATGTGGTCTATCGAATGACCCAAGGCTCAAAAACAATGTTCCATCACAAATCTGAGCCACTATGACTGCCAAACGTTAAATGAGCCATATTTTTACTTATGTAGCATTTGATTTTTTTCATGTATAACATTAAGTCAAGGTTTCTTCCATCATAATTTAGTTTTTCAAAAACATTTCCCACCCTCTCTGACCCTTAGAAATAAACAAGCCATTTATGTGACTACATCTCTAAAATGCCTATATGTAAAAGACCTCTGTTATGATTGGCCGATTTCCATTTACCAACATTTATGCTTTAAATCATTAGTGCGAGCCAATTTGCTGAATACTAAATAGGGCTCGGGTTTAAAGAATTACTCAATTTTCTTCCAGATCCAGATAATTTACTCACCCCCATGTCATCCAAAATGTTGATGTCTTTCTTTGTTCATTCGAGAAGACATTAAGTTTTATAAGAAAAACTTTCCAGGATTTTTCTCAATTTAATAGATTTTATTGGACTTCAACAGTTAACAGTTTCAATGCAGTTTAAAATTGCAGTTTCAACGCAGATTCAAAGGGCTCTAAACAATCTTTACTGTAAAGAAAACAAAATAATCATGATGTGGCCATTTTATTTCAGCTTTCTGAGTATAAATAAACCACACAATTCAAGTAATGCATCTAAAACGTAACAATAAGCAGTGGTAAGGGTCATGCGTGATAAATGTTCAGACGTAAAAGTAGCTGAACACAGAATGACTTCACTGTAACGTTTTACGGCAGCTGCACGCCCCGCTACTGAATTTGGAGAGATACCTGTCCTCTCCGAGCACAAAGCTTCAGCGGCCAGGCCGATGCGATCTGATCTCCTGTCTGATCTGGAGTCTGCAAGACTACTGCATGGAGACCTTCAAATGAAATCAGGACGCGGGCGGGACACCTGTCTGCTCTCATCTGCACTCGCTGTCTGACTGCGTTCGGGCGGGAGGGAAACGCTGCAGTTATGGGTTTCTGAAATGGATTCGCCACCCGCTGAGGGAAACAAGGGAGAGCTTTAAAACGGCACTGCTGAAGTATATTACAAATACATACCTTTCTGCATTGAATTTAGATAACATACAACTCAAACAGGCATTTTTCCATTCATCTGCATTCAAATATATATGTGCAGAAGTAGCATCATTCATACTACAGCTGCTGTTGTGGGCAACATGCCTCTTGTGGTTATCTCTGGTTAATCTAAACATCTGTGAATTTCTTTACGAATTACTGAAGGCCTGAGTAAATCATCGTCCACGTTTATTAGATCTTAAATTGAATTCAACACAACACACACACTTTTCGCCGTGCTTCCGCCAAGGGCTATTGTAGGCCCACATTGCTGTATTGAACAAGAAAACTGTGTTTATTTCATTTAGTCTAAATGATGTGACTCCTTTGTGTAACAGTGAATTGGGTGAAGTCCACATTGAGAGGAATTTCCATCAGCCATTTTTCATTTCTGCATTACCTTGAACCAAAATTCGGGCAACTCACTTCCGTTGCACTGCACTGTCAGAAAAATAAATGGTTTAAAATTGTCCCTAGCTGTCACCATGGGGCGATATCCTTTCAAAAAGTACACATTTGCAACTAAAGAGTGCATAATACTACATCAATGGTACATTTGTATACATATCTGTACCTAAGTAAATGGTACATATTAGAACCTTTTCAAAGGGTACTGCCCAAGTGACAGCTTTTTTTAACCATTTTTCTTGACAATGTGCATGAAGATTAACACGGGGACATGCAAATCCTTTGCTAGAAAACCAACGCTATCTCATGGGAATTTGTACATATTTTACAAGGTGGCTAATTCGTATTAATTTGAAAGACCACATATGTATATTTTTGAAAGATTGACTTGTGCCTATGTGACATTGAGGTTAGGGACGAGGTTATGGGTTGGGTTTCATTATTCTTTTCTTTTATGATAATAATTTTTTACGATTTATTTTGTACAAATTAGCTAACACGTAAAATATGTACGAATTCTCGTTAGAACAGACTGGAAAATCTAACACCTGGGGTCTCATATATAAAGTGGGGGTACGCACAAAACGAGGCTGGAAACGTGCATACGCCAGTTCCCACGCAAAAGTTACGATCTATTTAAAACAAACTCGACGGGAGAATGGGCTTGCAGGGTGGGATTTAAGGATGATTTATGTACGCACACTTGCAGGTGATATGTGATTTATAAAGGGAACATTGCTTGTTTTATAAGTCTTAATATTTTTTGCAGTATGCTATTTTTGGCTTTTGTGCGTACGTAAACTTTTAGTAAGGATCCTACGCACATTTATTTTTTAAAGAGTTTTATAAATGAGACCCTAGGTCATTACATGTGTTTTCTTCCGATAGCTATCTGATTTATTAAAACGTTCCATTTAAATTTGACCACATAAATGCGTTTTGGCTGAACGGATATATATCTGATTTTCTATTCTTGCGCAAAATGCAAATGAACTATTCATTACTTCGCCTTAAAAAACGTAATATCCACCTTAAAAACGTTTTGGGGCATTTACACCTGGTGCCAGAGTGGAGTGGTAATATTTGCTAATGCGAGTTATTTACTAAAAAACGCAAATTAAATAACACGCAACAGCTGATTTCCATAATGACCAACGCACTCTACTAAGAGCAGCGCAAATTACCCTTACGAAAATTAACCATGCTTTTACTACAGTTAAAACCAAAAAACCATGGTTAGTGTAATAAAACCATGATAGTAATCAATACACCAAAAAAACATGGTTACTACACTTTTACCACAATAAAACCATGGTTAATTTTGTTCACGGTCAGACATAAGCAGAGCTCATGAGGGGCGCGTGATCTACTAACGCCTGATGTGCTTGAGTTCAGCACCATGAACATCATAACTAACGAAGCCACACTGAAAAGGGAAGGTTTACAAAAAGTTTTGAAACACCTGGTATTGTGTGACGTCTCCTAGTGACTTCTATTTTATTCCCTCCAGCAAATAAAAAAATGGCTTGGCAAACAATATTTTGAATAATATGTTCCCCTTGCACTTCAAATGAACTGTTACATGTTAAAAAATCCTCTGCCTTGTACCACACGCTCTCTGATGCCTCTTGTATCAGCTACATTTCAAGTGCTAAATGATTCAAGACATGCTTTTTTTCGGTGTTACATAATGGCGCTAAAACCAGTAATATCACAGGCGCCTCCCATAAATTTTGCATCTGAAAGGGATACTCCTAGAAATGCATATGCAATAAGGTTAGTCGCAAAAATAACTAGACCACACGTTTCCATCGCTAATGATCCACTGCGTGTCTTTAGTAAATCATGACAGTCGTTAATCTGGCCCTCGTTTTTTTTTACGATCGGATAGCTATCCAATCAGAAAAAAAGGCATGAGGCCTAAATTGTTAATAAAGTCAAAGTATAAACCTCCCACAATGATTTAAAGGTAGCAAATGGTAAAGTACTGTATAAAATATAGCTGTTGACAATGCCCATGATGCAGTTTTTGGTTCTTTGTCTATACAGTAGATCTGCACCTGTAACAATGCCAAAGCACTAATGCTCATGCTTTTCCATTTTCTGAGTAATCAAGACTCACATTTATTTCCTTCTTTCATTAGGGTCATTTTCCTTTACAGCTCCAGCTTTGAGTCTCTCTCTCTCTCCTCAGAGGAAAAAAGTTTTGATGTTTATGATCTTCTCATAAACCCTCAGAGAAAAACTAGAAAGACGTGGAGCGAATCGTCTTCGCTAACAACAAAAGGATAAAAAGCCACCAGAAAATCCATTTTAAAGTCTAAAAAAGACTGACAAATGTGCTCTCCGGATGGCAATGACTGCTGTTCACCGGCCACTCCTTTCTCCTCTGTGCGGATCACTGCGGTTCAGCTATTAAAAGACAGCTTCATTTCGTCAAGATTGCTAAATGTCCGCATACAAAAAAACTAATTTGAGTCTTCAATTTTCTGTCATTATCAGTCTATTCCCTGCTGGAAGATACAGCTAAAAGCCTTTTGAAAAGGATCTTGTCCTACAATGTTTCTACCTGAATGAAACCGATACATAATCGCCATTAGTTGGTTCAAGCTGATTTTAATGGTTGTTCAGCTGGACTACTAGCTAGCAAGTTGGGCCAAAATCGACATGGTTGGCGCTTGCAAACCAACTTATCACCATCTCACATTGGTACACTCTCAGAAATAAAGGACAAATGCTGTCAGTAGCTGGGTTTCCATTGAAACCCGAATGAGCGAATAATAGTGTTATTGGGAACCAACAGTTCCAAGCCATGCTTAGAAAATAGATACAGGACTGCATTTAGTTACGATTTGGCAAGTTATAAATGTATTAGCAGTGCAGCTTGTAATTGCCAAACTGAATGCTGTGCACAAAAGAAGAAATGCAAAAATTGTTGATGCAGGCACTAACAGCAAGGGCATTACGATGACGTCGAGCCCCATAGGGATTCCGGAAGAATTGCAGCTGGACCTGGAGACTTGAAGGCTGCTTTAATACGCCCATGATGAAGATTGACAGGCCTGAATGTTTAGGCTCCTCTCGAAACCTACGTTTAGAACTACATTTCGCATAAGTCAAAAACCACCTCAAGCGAGTGTAAAAACCTTTATGCAAATTAAGGGTTTTTATTCGAAATTTGGCTTTCCCATCACTCGTTTCTTGTGTGATACTTCAAAGGGTGCATAAAGGCCCAGCTACTGACGCAGTGCCCTTTAAAGAGGTCCTTACATGTACCATTAAAAACATTTTTATTGATACTGGTTAAAAGTCTCCTCACATCCTGATAGCAATCACTATGTTAAGTTGTTTTAATGTATTTTTAAAAATATATGTCATCTCTGAAAGGTGTAGGACCAAAAAAATGTTCAACAAATTATTGAACTCGGACCGAACGCAATAATTGGACGCATGTAATTTTTGCACTTCGTCTATGAACGTGTTTTGCATGCCACTGCGCAACCTGTTCACGCAAACACCATACATCATCAGGGCGTTCACGTCCGCTCACCACCCGTCTGTAAACGGAGGGAGAATGGCAAACTTTCATGCTGAATTGACAACCTACACAGGAGCCACAAAACGAAAGAAATTTTTGAAACAACGACGACAAAAACCGTCTGGATCAGCAAAGAGCAAAAACCCAAATTAACATTGGTAACTTACCACGGCAAATGGTCTGAAATCATTGTGTTTCTTTTGGTAAGGTAGGTACGTGATATGATTGTATTTATATGAATTCAAATATTCTACTTTGATGAAACATTGTGTTGCTTATGAAGTTTGTGTTCCTTTACGAATTAGCCTAACAATATACTACTACGTCTACACAATCGAAAACATGCTTTAACTAATTCTGATTTAAAACATTTTAGTATTTTAGTAATAATGTTATTCACTTTGTACTGCAAAGTTTTCTCAATGGTGAATGAGACATGAGATGTGGACGTCTGGTCTGTGCGTGTTCATGTGTTGTGGAGGTGGCGTGACTTTGAATGGCGATTTGAATGGAGGGTGGGTTCGCGATTTCAGTGCTAGTAGGCTACCGCTAGCATTTTTTAACAATCAGATACCCTAAAGCTTCAGAAATTTCAAGTATAACCATTACTGCATTTTCCAATTTATCTAAGTCTTAGCTCGATATAAACACCTTCCCAGTTTGTTTTGATATAAAGTAGAGTAGAAGCAGTAAATAACCTGAAACGGCACACATCGGTTTGGGCATGTACTCTTCTGTAGTATTGAGTGTGTATTCCCGAACTGCTGAGCCTGAATCTCCCATCGGTTCCAGAGCTCATTACCCTACAGCATCTCTGAGAGCGTCTCTCTCCAGCTCTGAGATCAATCCGACTGTTAAAGAGACCGGTAACAAATCAGATACGTTCATATTGTACCGAGAGAGTAAAATGTGCTGTTTACCCCTGTGGCGTTTCTGTACCTCAATCGACGGAGCATTGCGTTACTAACGCAAAGGTCATGGTTTCGTTCCCAAAGGAACAAAAAATGTATAGATCGAATGCACCGTACGTCACTTTGGATGAAAGCCAATGCCATATGCATAAATATAATGTAAATATATTGCACACAACTCCTAATGTATTTCAATGAGGCAATGAGTCAGTAGCTCTGCTCCGAAACCTTGCAAACTGCTTACATACACTACACATATTTACTTGTTGCACTTATTTAAACTTTTTTGATTAGTGTAGAATTCGCTTAAGTAATTTCAACTTTATTTTTAGAATTCATAGCAACTCCACACTAGTCAAAAAGTTTTAATTGTAAATTTAAGTTGGATTTTTTACAATGTAGAACATTTTAGGGCTGCCTTATTGTAAAGTGTTATCGATAACATGCTTATAACATTTAAAGTCGCAATTAAAGTAAAATAAAAAACTGTAATTTGTTTTGTAATATTGTGGTATTTTTTTTACAAATGATTTATCTGTGAGCTTCATTAATTTTTAAGAATTCATGTGCCCTCATAATCTTTATTCAAAAATGCAAATCTAGTCCCCTCCTAAAAACGATATCTCTTTACTTCCGGTCATAATGTATGGCAGATGGGCGGGGTCCAGGAGAATATCACTGCGATTAGCAATTAGCAACACGACCCAACTTCAAATGATCCAATCAGATCTCAATGGACAAATTCAAATCCAGCCCTGCCTTATTTCATTTCAGAAGCCAGTTTTACTCGGATACACTTCACCAGGGGGAAAATTAGGCAATTGATACTTCCGTTTCATGGCGACTTTAAAGGTATAGCAGAGGATTTTCTTTTCCCGGGTGGATCATCAAGACTATTGGTCATCCTAGTTGTCAATCATTCTGGTGATATGTTTACGTAAGGCCGTCGTAGGTTCGCTTTCTGCACATGCACACTTTCAAGTGTATATGTGTGGTGAGCTACGGTTTCAGCCATTCATTGAAGCTCGCATTCTCCGCTTGTTTTTTTTCAAAATGTCTGAGGGTCGCAAAAGAAAAAGTGTCTACGAATTGTATAACAAGAAGAGAAAGGCCTCTTAAGAAAGAAACAATACCAGAGTGTTTTTGGGAGAATATTTCGCATACTGCAGCCGTGCGCTAAAAGCACGCTGGGCTTCCCACTGATGCCTCAGTTGCGAAGTTTCTACTCGACAGGTAGAGTTTGTCATGCTATTTGGAGAAATCCATTTAAAATCACTGCTAGTAAAAGTTGATGCGAGCAATGATTAGCGATGCTAGTCCTGGCACAAGTCACAAACCATGCAGACACGGTAAACATCTCAATGTATGAGCCATGCCGACAACAACGTGTAAAAAGAGCGTGCACAAGAAAAACTAGGCTCGTGCATGCTCTCTCGTGCACATGTTTAATAGGCGTTCCCTCTCGGGAGCAGGTAGAGTGTTGCACATTTGCATTTTTATAAAAAGTGGAGAGGGGAGTTATTTTCTAAAATTCAGGAATATCTTCCGCTATACCTTTAATTCTAGTTAGCACCATATCATAAAGCCCAGCTGCCTACGTTTGTAGTATACATCAAGTAAACTCACTAGATTTCGAAACTGAGCTTGCAGAAATATGAGCGCTTTAGAAGTTACATGAAACGTCTGTGATAATCAAACATGTCACTCACTACCTCAGTGAGCTCAGATCACCGGGGACGCCTTGCCATCATACCTTGAGAGAATTTAATTATACCATCGAATGAAGGCAGGAGATGCCGGATGACACGGGGGAATTGAAGGCCTATCAGTTCGTTGCAGTCTCCGTGTATCTGTCCAAATGGCCCGTAATGAGACGGTTTCAGTGTGGATTCACTCGAACCCAGACCGCTCTGTAATATTGCACAAAGGTGTGTAATCTCACCCTGACCAGACCGGCACGTTGGGTGCGATTCGAGCTTTATCTGCCGTGAAACACCCTTCCCCCAGCGATGGCGCACACACTCAATTTGATCAGCCTTCAGTAATTAATCAGTTCATACTGGTGTGATTATTGCTCATTAGACAAGACTCATAAGGCTGCGCTGAATCATGAGAGCGACCCAGCAGAAGGTGAAGTTCTTGGAAGGAACGGGATTAATCTAACCGAGCGTCAACTTCCGCCGGGTTAATCGGTGTGCACGCAACGGACCATGACGAAACGTGCCCTGGGTGGTTGGAGGACATAATGGTCCTCTAACTTCCCAGCGATCGTTGTCACGCTGTGAGTTCAAAGCGGATGCGACAGTTCCTCGTGCATACCTCAAGCTCCAGAGAATGTAAATGATTTATTCTGCAGGTGTGGTGGGTCAGAAACAGGTCAGGACGAGGTGAAAGGGACAAGGCTGGCTTTGCATACATCTGACATGAAGGGACCGCTGGCAAGGCGCCAAAGGTGGGCATGCCACGCCGGGGGAGGTCACTGTACGCATCTGCACATTGTGACCAGATCGCCGACGCGTGACGGGAATCTCATAGGATGTGATGTTCTGTCAGAACCCAAAATCTGAGATTGTTGATACGTATTCTCCTGAGCTGAATGGGATAGCATAGAAACTGGGATAACTGATCAGGTGTTTATGTAATGAATATAATCACTGCTTTTTTAACATCCAGGTCATTTGTATTCTCTATACACAGTGCGTCCCAACCTGCTTTATCAACCAGGAAGGCAAGAAAGGTTGACAAGCGGGTCTTTGTGCCGATCTCCGTATTAGTGTCTCTGCTGTCAGACACACACAGAGGGAAACGCTGGCAAATCTATATTTAGAGGTTTCCGCATTACATATTCATGGATGATTCACAATCCAAAGTCCCCCAGTAGATCTAAAACTTTACTACCCAATCTGTTTCTTTGCTTATTTGTCTGTCTCCTTCCAATGGAAAGATGGTATCCGATTAGTTTGAGGTTGGATGATACAGAAACACAGAAGATTTAGAGTTTCAGCTCTACGGAATAAAAAGGAAACCTGTTCGCTGAGGAATTTGAATGAATTCTTATTCTTACAGCTTTTATGGGATTGGGTGACAGGGAGCGGTTGGGGTTGGTTAGTCGAGCGTAAAGTATGTGTTTGAAGGGGTCAGGGTATCTCCTGACCGATGACAGTTTCATAATTGGCACTCAGGAACAAAGGCGACCGTGACTGTTGAGTGACGGGTCGTATGTGGGGAGAACACGGCAGGTTTACTTTGAAGCACACAAAGGATTTCTTGTGAGGAAGAGGCGGAGCACGCCGGGCCGTCTTTTTCTAGACTACTCAAAGGGAATGATAATTAGTATCTTTCATCATGTCTTTATTAAAGGATTCACTTTCGTGATTTGTTTTCATTTTTTGATGATGTCTATTTATAAAGATCATATATAAATGTTTACACTCTTAAAAATAAAGGTGCCATTAGAAGTGCCATTTTTGGCTCATAATTAGCATGTACTAATATTATTAATCACAGTTGATTGCTGTTTCTAAATAAATAGAGGTCTGAACATAAGATTGAAGCACGCAAAAATTTACCACGCAGCTTACTTTGTACTTTCTTTGAAAACTTCATTAACTCTTTAACCGCCAGCGTTTTTTAAAAAAGTTGCCAGCCAGCGGCAGCGTTTTTCATGATTTTCACCAAAGTTTAATGCTTTCCAGAAAATGTTCTTCTTTAAATATATAAACATACAATATACCAAATGAAAGAACAGACCCTCTGCTTTAAAAAAAAGACCTTAATTTTATATGTGGAAAAAAATTGGCTTTAATGGCTTTTTAAAAAAATCTGATGCTGGACACATTTTAAGTCTGGATTTCTTGAGAATCACTCATGTATGTTATTAAAATACATATCTATATTTAATATTGTACATATTTATATTTTATAATATAAATTTATATTTGTGTAACATTAAACTGCACCTGTCAAAATGATTTCCAGCATCCTGGTTACCGTGTGTTATTAGTTTTGAGCGGTTGTTATCCAAGAATAACAAACTTGCTAATGGTGCGACTGGCCAATCAAAATCAAGCATTCCAACGAGCCGTGTAATAAAATAAAATATAAATCTGAACAAGCTTTCGCTAAAATCTTTTATAATCATAAATCAAAATATAATTAAAAGAAATACTAGAAAATCCCTGGCTATTTTCTGTTTCAGCACTACCTTTAGTTTTTCACATAATATCTCAAGTTGAATGTTGAGGCGTTCGATTGGTAATCTCTCCCGTGGCCATTTCTGAAAAATATCAATAGTGATTAAAACACACGGATCACGGGTCCATTTGAGTCTTTGTACAGGAGTTCTTGACATGCTAACACCGTTTGTCCTATGTCCCTTGGAAGATGGCGGTATCGATTCGTCCCTCTTTTGGTTTTTCATTAAATGCCGCGCTAGCCTTCGAAACCAGTTGCTAGTGCCGAGAGAAAATGAGTGAAGTTTCCATGAATAATGCAGATGCATAATAGGAAAAAGAAGTGATGGTTACATTTACTTTCCGCCGGAGAGGTAGACCTGCACCTGAAGGTGTGAAAGGAAGTGGGCGGGCCCATGAGGACGAAGACTATTGGTGCAGGTATGTGTTGACAGTGGGGGGGGGGCAGAGCCGTGTTCAGTGGTCTCGAGGCAAATCCTGATTTTGAATAGAGGAATGACTGTAATTATTCTACTGCTCCAGTTTTCACAGGAGAGGAAGGCCATTAATTCTGAGAGACATTCAGCCGCTGTCCCGCTGCGCCCCAAGAGAGAGAATGAGAATAAAGGGAAAGAAACGAGCGAGAGAGAGAGAGAGAGAAAATAGTATACACAGCGTTCTGCTTTGACAATGGCACACAGGCACATTAGGACCCAGTGTGGCATTTTTAAAATGTAAAGAATCTCGCATGATAGTCGCTCTCCATTTTTCACCTGACAATGTCTGCTGTTCCTGAGTGGTCATAATGCAAATGAGAAATTATGGCTATTAAGATTATGGGCTGCATTAATTAAGATGCCAAAGTGTGCGTTGAAATTTGACACGCGTGATAAAAGCACACAAGAGTAACACAAATGGATAAATAGACTTTTACTTCATTACTTTATAGGAGAGATACATCATGGTCTACTGTAGGTAACACAACACACTGATAGGAAATAATGGAAGAATAACTAAATTCTGAAGAGACCAAGAATGATAGATTAGTAATGACATTTGTTATGATGTCACACTGGTTTTCATGTTTAGCTATTTATGTATATAAAATGGCAATAAATATATACAGTTTTACCCTTTAAACCCTTTATAAAGGTCCAAATATATACCAATTGGGTGCATATAAGTATACATTTGGTACTAACATGTACCTCTGTGGTATCATGAACTCTTTAGGTGCAAAGGTGTAAGCATTGATGTGGTAAGCTAAAGACAAGCGTCTTACTACGGTATGTTAGTCAATCACAGTCACCTAATGAGGATATCTGTTCAACAATAAATAAAAACACATTAAAATTCTCCACGATTCATGCGGTAAAGCATTCGACGACGACCTTGATGACTCATGATGAGAATTTTACCAGCAGAGCCATTTGCATTTCGTGCTTGCAGGTGCTACGTCGTTCTTTCTCTAATTAAATCGGGATTTTCTGAGACGATTGGCGGGATTGAATCTTTATTCAGTGCATCTTGGGGCTTTTGGGTTAGACTCACCGGGTCTGATATATGAGAATGATAACAGCTAACTCTGTTTCTGAATTCGGGAAAGATTCGCAGTGCCCGGAGAAAACCATAAATCACATGAGCTGAGAGAAGGGCGAAAAATTAGCCAAAGCGTTGGGGAGGATTTACTTAAAATGAATTGCGCCCGCTGATAGTTTTGTTTGTTTGCACACACTGTCTATTTTGTTTCAGCGCCCAATTCGCTAATGAAATTATGCAAATCGGGTAAATGGCACAAACCAGATTTCCCACCTTGCAGGCCAGTCGGGTTGTGGAGAAGGCAGAGAACTGTACAACGTCTTACCAACACTGCGACCAAAGCATCTAAATCAGCACGGTAGAGTACAGTAAAGTACAGCGCAATACGGTAAAGTACAGTACAATTCAATATAGTAAGGTACAGTGCAGTACAATCAAATACATGAAGTACAGTACAATAAAATACAGTAAAGTGCAGTACAATAAAATACAATAAAGTGCAGTACAAAAAAACAGTAAAGTACAGTACAGTAAAATAAAGTAAATTGCAGTACAATAAAAATACAGTAAAGTGTAGTAAAATAAAATACAATAAAGTGCAGTACAATAAAATACAGTAAAGTACAGTACAGTAAAATTGTATGGTTTTGTTCTGTGTTTTCTTGTGTTCTGGGTGTTTTTTTATTATTATTTTGACACTCTGTTCTGTTCCGGCTTATATTTTGATATTCATCTTGCCATGTCTCACTTCCCACTTCCTGTCTGTTTTGTATATAGCCACTTCCTGTTCACCAGATGATGGCTGATTAATACATATGTCCAGCCTGTTACCTGTTGTTCTTGTATCCTGTTTTTGTATCTGCCTGTTTTTTGACCTGTGCCTGTCTTTTGGATTTTGCCTGTTTTGCTGCCTGCCCAGATCTTTTTGTATGTTATTGGATTATGTTTGTGGATTGCCCTATTTGGATTTGTTTACTGGCCCTTTTTGGGATTTACATTAATAGACCTCTTTTCGCACATGGATTCTACTCTCATTCGCTTTCTTTAAAGCACCCCACGTTACAAAAATACAACAAAGTATGGTACATTACAATATAACACAATACAGTAAAGTACAGTACAATGCAACACAATACAATAAGATACAGTAAAATACAGTACAATAAAGTGCAGTACAATAAAATACAACAAAGTATGGTACATTACAATACAATACAATACAATACAATACAATACAATACAGTAAAGTACAGTTCAATACAGTTCAATACAATACAATACAGTAAAATACAGTACAATACAATACAGTAAAGTGCAGTACAGTACAATAAAATACAGTAAAGTGCAGTACTGTAAAATACAGTAAAGAGCAGTACAATAATGCAATACAATACATTACAGTAAAGTACAGTACAATAAAATACATAAAGTAAAGTACAGTAAAGTGTACTACAATACAATACAGTAAAGTGCAGTACAATATAATACAGTAAAGTGCAGTACTGTAAAATACAATAAAGTGCAGTACAGTAAAATACAGTAAAGTGCAGTACAATAAAATACAACAAAGTATGGTACATTACAATATAATATAATACAGTAAAGTACCGTACAGTACAATGCAATACAATACATTACAGAAAAGTACAGTACAGTAAAGTGCAGTACAATAAAATACAACAAAGTATGGTACATTACAATGCAATACCATAAAGTAAAGTACAGTACAGTACAGTACAATGCAATACAATACAGTAAAATACAGTGCAATACAAAACAGTAAAGTGCAGTACAATAAAATACAATAAAGTATGGTACATTACAATATAATACAATACTTTAAAATACAGTACAATACAATACAGTAAAATACAGTACAATAAAATACAATAAAGTATGGTACAATACAATAAAGTAAAATACAATACAGAAGAGAACAGTACAATAAAATACAATAAAGTACGGTACAATACAATAAAGTAAAATACAATACAGTAAAGTACAGTTGTGGGGACATGACCAGAGGAAAAAGCAGGACACACTGCTTGCAATCAAAATAGGAGATTTTTTATTGTCTCCAAAAACTTTAAAAAATGGGGACACACAAGCAATTGAGAATAAACCCTTTTTATAACTTAGACTTAAATCAATTTACACACATAGGGGAAATGGAACTAAACTTACATTAAACACTTACTTTCAAAATTAATTTTAACATCAACATTTTCCCCCAAAACAAATACAAAAATAACCACAATACATTTCCAAAAATAATGTTTCAAGGAAACACAGTGAAACAATAACCACTCATATTGGATGGACTCTGCCTACACTACCCATAATCCTCCAGGATAGCGTAAAATGGGGAATAGGAATGCCGCACATCTTCTTTAACTTTATGTATTCAAATAATAAACCAAACAATTACAAAACACATCAAAGACAATTTATGACATCATCACAACAGTACAATACATTACAGTAAAGTGCAGTACAATACGGTAAAGTGCGGTATAATAAAATACAGTAAAGTACAGTACACCCATGTCAGCATCACACATTAAAGATTCATGAGCAAAACACCAAACTACTAAACGTATGCTTATTATGAATAAGGGAATATTCCAGTGTAGTCTGCACTGTAGAAACATCTTCATGTGTGAAACATGATAGCAAGGGAAGTGGATGACTTCAGCGATGCATTTACAGTTTAGGTGTTTTTGTCGATAAGAGCTTGAGAGTGCTGAATAGGACTCGGCATCGGGCTGGTTTTAATAAAAGCTCTTTTGGCCCACTTCTCTTCCCTTCAGCATCGTCAGCCTAAGCTGCAGGATCAGACTGACATGAATAAATAAAGAAGCCCGAGGACACAAGAGTCTTTTCCACCCCAAAATCCCTTCAGCTGAAACATCAGCACAGGCCCTTTGGAAATCTCTAACGCTCCAAACATCTCTGCCTCTGGAGAACCATGTGTTCGCACAACTCCAGTCAAAGTAGTTTTCTAAGAAAGTCTCCCATGAATTTAAGATGAATTTGTAGGAAGAAAAACCATCTGCAATCACAGACACCCCAATACTGTATGTTAGAAATCGACAGCGGTTGTTTTACACAACAACAGATTGATTGGAAAAGTTGAAATAAACAAATCAAGTTTGTACTTTCATTTTATGCTTATAGTGGGTGAAGGGTAATAAAGATTCATACTATGAAAACATCCAGACTACACCTTAATTTGCATACTATGATTAGGGATCCTCTAATCCTTATCTTGCATACTATACAGGGCAGACAGTAGGGATTTGGGACACAGCCTTACTGTGGTCGCTTTCCTTGATTTATTCGCATGTTCCCATTTTGTCCCATTTCAAAGTTCAGTTAATATAATGTGAAGACGTGTGACCAATAGAAAATCGATAAGTCATAAGTTTTTATTTTGTTGAACACAAATAAAGATATTTTGATAAATGATGGTTGACAGCACCCATTGACTTCCTAGTATTTTTCCAACCATGGCATGCTGAAAGTCTAGTGAGATCCCGTCCTTAGCGGGAATGTAAGATAAATGAGTCAATATCAAAACATGTCACATTGATCTGCATACATATAAATCGAATTTACTAGTGATTGCTGTGAAGTTATTATTTGTTATGAAATTATAACTTGGGATGTTGTTGTTCACTATGCTAAAGCAATAAAGCGGGAAAGACTGTGGGATGTTAGCAGATGCCAAACAACATAACGATCAAAGATTATTACATAAACACTTCAACTTCCTAATATTCAGAATTATTGCTGCTATTAATCTACTGTAGAGATTTCCGGTAATGTTACATCGGTTTAAAGCAACATGCTGTTGCAATATTAATACTGATGTGCGGTCACAGGTGATGCTTCAGATTTTATTTCCATAGCTATGTTTTATTAAATGGGTTTAGCTATGGTGGTTTTCCCTTTCAGAATTATTCATATTGGAAAGATTTCTCATAAAAACACATTCAAATGAGTTCGGTTCTCCTTCCGACCCACATCACAACCCCTACCCGAGATGCATCAGGAGCCACACGCGTAAAACCGCACACAGAGTTTGAGTTTGGCAAGACAAAAGCAAGAAGAGAGCAGAATAAAGAGTGAGAAACAGGGGGTGTTCAGCTGAGACAGATGGAGCGCTAGCCTGCAGGAACATCTTTCTCTGTGGGAGTCGAGCCACTTTAGAGCCGGTTTGGAGACTTAGCGAATCCTCAGGCGACGATCCTCGATCAGAGAGAGCACACCGTCCCTGCACGCCGCCGTTTAAACGCACAGCTAAAAGCAACTTTCCGCCGGTCCTCGATTCGCAGAATTACCATCAGAGTTAATAATGCAGAAGGCGCTTTATGAAACGAATAGCTTCGGCTTTAAAATTTGATTGGATGAACCGCGTTCGAAGCCGGTGTAAAATTGCACACAGGCATTCCGGTTCCCACACATCAGCTGAATTCTATATTAATGTGCCGAGTTGCTTAGCAACCATATGCAGCATACGGTTAACTATAACTGCATAACCTGAGGGATTTGGTTAATGTTATTTAATATCAACATTTTAACTATAGTATAAATCTAAATAAGGGTTAATCTCACAAAAAATATGAAAAAAATATTTTACCACAAAGTTAAATAGCTACAAAGAAGTACACTGTGAGATAAAATGGTCCCTGGGCCTGTACTCTTTAAAAAGGTCATAATATGTACCATTTAGGCACAGAAATGTAAACATTTTGTACTAATGAGGTACTAATTGTCCTCCTAAAGTGTACTTTTTAAAAGGGTCAAACACCCTAATATTAATAATAGTCAAATCCTTATTATTACACTACCAAGTTTACATAAATTACAATAAATTAAATTATATATCATACATATTGAGTGGATTCTTGAGTAACTGTGTTGCTTTGTGATGTTTTAAATCTTCTCAGATGAAAATAGGCTTGGATTTTGTATGAAAAGACAGTTTCCAGTCTTTTTTCCACTCTGGGGTGAAGTGTGATGCAGACATGTTGACAGATTTCATGAGATTGACTATAATTGTACTCAAACCCCCTGAGAACCAGCAGAACGCAGCGCACATTTAAAACACATCACTGCCCACAATGAAGCAGTAAGCACCAGTTCGGCACAGAGAACACATTCAGCCTGAGGAACACGGCTAGGGTGCGAGGACACAGCGGTTACGGCCAAACATTCAGAGGTGGGAACAACCGTTGGAACAGAGACGGATGAGAGAAGGACAAGCTGGAGGCCACAGCTGCACATAGAGAGAAAGAAAAAGAAAAAGAAAGAGAAAAAACAGAGTGTCGGATAGATAGATGGATAGATAGACAGACAGGCAAGCAGGCAGACAGACATGCAGGCAGACAGACAGATTTAGAGAGTCAGATAGATAGATAGATAGATAGATAGATAGATAGATAGATAGATAGATAGATAGATAGATAGATAGATAGATAGATAGATAGATAGATAGATAGATAGACAAACAGGCAGACAGACAGATTCAGGCTATGTCCACACGAAGCCGGTGCATTCCCTATCCGATCATTTTTTTCCTTGCTCTAAAAAAATAATCCGTAAACACGAAACCACTGAAACCGACTGAAAGCGGTGTAGTATATATGCCGGACCAGTATGGGGCGCTGTAATTCTGCCACAGATATACACTATACACGGAGAAGAAGACTTTGAGCATGCACATAACCAACGTATGGTGTTATCCATTATCGCTTGTTGGTCACCACAATTGCATAGAAGCAATAGATTTTGCTGTAATAAAGCTAGTAGGCTTTAGTAGCTTCTGTAGCATGAACACAATCACGTAGGTCGCCGTTATTGTTGTTGCTGTTACGTGTGACGCTTCCGACACGTGATGTGATGACGTTTTCGCTTCACAAAATATACGGATTGGCTGTACAGACGAAACCGCAAGGGTGTCGGTTTCAGATTTATCCACTTTAGGACCTGGTTTCAAAAAATAGCGGATTCAGTCTCCCAAAACGCCGGATCCATGTGGATGAAACGCCAATACGATAACAAATTTATACGTATTCAGTGATACGCGTCTCCGTGTGGACAGCCCCTCAGAGAGTCAGATAGATAGATGGATGGATGGATGGATGGATGGATGGATGGATGGATGGATGGATGGATGGATGGATGGATGGATCGGTCTATGAATCTCATTAAGGGTGACGATCAACAAAAGAAAGCTTCATGCTGCAATGCATGCTGGGTATCATCGTAGTACTAAACTAATTTATAACTCCCAGCATGCATTGCAGTTGATCGTTTTATATGAATTTGTTTGATGATTTTCACCATCGTTGAGATTTGTAGGATGAGTAATGATGTCTGAATGTGTCAGCAATTTTTCTGTTTGTTTTGTCACATTGTATTTACAAACCAAAACAATTATAAATGTCAAAAATGGATCAACATAATCATGTAAAGCAGCGTAATTTTATATCATCTGACTTCTTCACAAAAAGCAACCAGTTTCAACTTAACTTTGAAACACATCTTTCTTTTCCAATACACATGTGCTTCTACATAAATACATACAAACACTAAAAAAAGAAAATAAAGATTTGACTTAGTGAATAACAAGAGGCAAGGACCTAACTAAAGCAAACACTTATCACAATAATGGTGATTTGTTGTTGAAAAGTTTCTTTCAGCCATTTTTTTAATGGCACTCTGAAGAACCTTTATTTATAAAATAGATATATTTTAGTGGCTTTTATGCCTTTATTTGGATAGTATAGTAGAGGGATGATACGAATGTGTTGGGTAGAGATGGAGAGCAGGATCGACAAAGGACCACAGAGACCAAAATCGAACTCGGGTCACCGTGAGCGCCCTGGCGCTATATGCCAGCGCACTAACCACAGGGCTATCAGCACATTTATTTTTAAGAGTGCAGGTAACTTTCTCACATCTATCTAACATTTCACCTCAATACCAACAGTTTATTTTATTTAAAACATATGACCCAAATATTCTTTGGACAGGTTAACACCTCATTCTGGATTTAGTCTTTCCAGCCCCCGCAGGTCACGAGAGGATTGTTTCATCACTGACCTGTTAGTCATTCTTACACTTTTAGCATTATACCCCAGCCGCAAACTTCATACCCCAGTAACTTCCCTCGTGGCACTTGCCAGGAATGTAAAAGCCCTGATAGAAATCATAATTCACGCTCGGACGCATTATCACCGGCCCTTACAGGGATACTGAAGAGTTTAGTGTCTCCTTCCACCTGCGGCACAGACGTCGTCTCTTTATTTCGTCCTGCCGGAGAAAAATCTTTCTCTGTCGTGCCCATTGTCCAGCTTAAACCAAGCGTGACTGATGGAAAGATCATCTACGCTGAGTTTAGAAATGCCAAGAGCTTTTTTGTACTTTTTGAGAATGGCTCGATTTACTGTACAGGTAGATTTCCATCAACCTCTCATTAATCCTTTTCTATTTACACTTTAAATTAAACTAGATGCCCTGAAGGAACTAACAGTGCTTGCCAAACAGCAGGAGGACGTAATGGTGAAGAAATACTTTAGGCCCATTTAATTCTGCGTGAGATTTCCCTGTGGAACACAAAGGGTTAATAAGGGCAAAATATCTAAGATAAAGTGCATAGGCACTTTACAATAAGATGAAGCACAATGAACTAACATGAACAGTTGGCAGTATTGGCAGTAAGTAGGATTAATAAAGGCTAAGAAACTTTATTGCTGATTGTTAGTTCATGTTAGCTAAGGCATTTACTAATGTTAACAAATACAACTTTATTGTAAAGTGTTACGGTTGAAACTTTAATAAAACACAAGTGAAAAGTCAATTAACTCGGTTGATCAAGAACCTAATTATGAAAGAACAACTTCTTTAGAGTATAATTATGCAAAACAAGAATATGAATAAATGTCTATGAGGGATTTCTATACATCACTGGTTTGCAAACACTAATGCCACTGGTCTGTTTATTTTTCTTGTACTATTTAATTACATTAAACATAATTAAAAAATCAAGACTCTCAAGCGTTTCAAGTACTAGCGCACAGTTGAAGGGAATAACATTATTAGTTCATTCATGATTGTACGTGTACTGTAGATGTATTTCCTGTGGTCGATTTTCAACGTAATGATGGATAATTCTATTATTATGTAGGGCACGAGATAAAGTCCAGTGCATAAGGCAGTAATCACTGCGGACAGCTTTGCCGTAATGGAGATAAGTTACGCACAGGGCCCCAGATGAAATGAAACGTAGCTCAATTACGGGCCACTGGTAATATGTTTTTTTATCAGTGGATTTGGTGAAATATTACGCTCATTCGAAAAAGCTCAAAGATCTATTTAACGCAGGTCAATATATTTCATTAAAAAAGCAAAGGGTCTGGACAGCAGCTTTAGTCAGGGGCTAATGCGACCCTAAAGCGGCCAGCAGGTTCGAAGAAAACCAGAAAGGCGCGTTGTAATCAAATCGGCCGTCGCGGGCGGGAGTTAAATGATGATTTCAACTGCCGCCTGCGCTGCAGTCTCGCACCGTGATTACAGTCATTTTTCATTATTATCCAACGGACCGATTCAAAGCGCTAACAAGTTCAGACCGGAACAATCTCTGTTAATGTTCGTGGCACGAGAGCGCGCTCAGAATGAGGCTTTCGCTTGTGCGGGGGTCTTTAGACGGGAAGGGAAAATGAATGGCGTCTTTGATAAACAAACGCAGCTGAACGTCCCCGGGCATCAGTCGGGTCTTTCAGCTCAGGCACACAGCGCGCCATTCACACTCGCCGGTTGTGTACACTTGGCTTGAGAAACCGGTGATTGAGGCGTATTACAGAGATGAAACAATGTTCATTAACCACCCGACTGATGCAACTTGTATAAAACACTGCAATAAAGATTTTAGCCTTGGAAGTATTTCACACGTTCATTTCCCAAAGGGATTTTAAAATAACCTTCAGAAAAAGAAGGTGGGAGCCTTTACCCAAACCAGTCAGTTTGAAGATGAATCTTGGCAATATTTGATCAAGTTAAAATACAAGGACTTCTTTTCAGGAAATAATACAACTATTTCATATTCTAGCAATTTAACTTCCCATATTAACTACTGTTTAGCTAAAAATAACTATCAATGTCAAAAAAGATTTGTGGTTTTAAAGGTCCCCATTCTTTCTGCGTTTTTAAAGCTCAGTATTTTTCACACAATTTACTTATCTGTATAGCGCTGTTTTCACTGTCCTAAAAAGTTTGATGTCTTCCTTGTTCTATGAAGTCCCTCCTTCAGAAATACCTAACGGGTTCTGATTGTGTAGTTTGTTTAGTGTGTTGTGATTCGATAGCAGCTTAGTCCAAACCGGATGTTCACTGTAGGCTTTGAAAGGGGACTTCTGTTAAAGAAAATATATCGCCTGGCAGTGAACTTTGAGCTTCATCAATTTGTAGGTTTTGTTTATGATCTAACAGCAACATTACACACTAAATAAAGTTTGAAAAATGGGATCAGGAAGAATGTGACCTTTAACTTAAAAAAAGTGCTTGTGCTACCTTAACCTGAGTTAATTTTACTTAAAAATATGTTAACTCCAAAAAAATATGTTGAGTTACCAAATTTTTTTTAAAAGTTGAATTAACTACAAATTATTACGGAACCCCTAAGGGGACATGGAGCAAAAATGATGCTCACGTGAAACTTTTGTGTGCGATCGTGAAACAAATGCACTATCGAGTGCGCACATCATTTTAAACTTACACTGGAAAAAATTAGTCATTCAATTTACTCCATTTTTTAAGGTAAGTTGTTGCAATCAATTAATTTAAGCTACATTTAAACAAAAGTTTTTTGTTTTGTTTTGTATTTCTAATTTTTTGTGTAAATGTAGCTTAAATAAATTGATTGCGACCACTTACCTTAAAAAAATTGAGTAAACGGAATGAATCATTTTTTTCAATGCATCTTTACAACATGACATACAATGACAGGATTTAGTAATATTGATTTGCTGAAAATTACAAAAATAAGACAAATCCTATGTATACAACATATTCCAAATTGGGTATATAGGGGAGAACGCTTTTTGGTTTTGGCCCAATCATTAATTTTTTTTGAGTTTGATGAATTATATTTTTACACAAGCAACACACACATCTCTTCTACAAATGAACATTTGAAGTTTGTTTCTATTACTTACCATTCTTGGACAATTACACCAAATGTGACAGAAGTGCAAACGTTACAACTTACCCCATAGGTGGGGTTAATTGTAACAGGCAGGGGGTTGTAACACTTGCTAAAAATTAAGTTTGCAGGCAAATATTTCAATTATTATTTTGTCTATATACTTGAAGTGGATATTGTTGATATATCTGTCTATAATAGATAAGTATCCACACTTTATTCATTCATCAAGCCCTTTTCTAACAATAGATGGATACAATACTAAATATGTGAGAAAAAGCAGCACAATTATGAAAAAAATTTTTTTTTATATGTGATCCCGTCTGTCATAACCATACTAAAGTCTCAAAATCAAATTCTGAGATAATGAGCATCAATGTCTGATTTTAGTAATTCATTTCACGATTTCAATCTTTGACGTGACATTATTCAATCAATATTAAAGATATGAACAAAAATTAATTTGACACACGATTTTTGATAAGACAGGCATATTTATTTTGTTGGCAGCCAGCTATCATTTGTGTGTAACCTATTTAAAACAACTGCAAGAATTATGCTAACTTTAGCGGTTTTCATATTGTAAGAGCTGAGGGGTTAATGTAACACAGGGTTACTAACTAAACCCGCTGGGTGAAAATATTTTCAAGTTTACCAAAAAAGTTGCTAAGAGCTGCAGACATATTTCAAAATAATGCTATGTTTTAGTCAACAAGACACTGATTAAGATGACATAACACTTTTTCATCAATAACTCCATGAAAAAACATTATATCTTTCCATAAATTTATGGGAAACCATCTTTTGGCAGCATGAAAACAATACCAGAAAATATATGTATACTTTTTTTACTTTATTACAACCAAACATCAAACAAAAAATAGCAGCAGGGTTGCCAGGTCTGTGTTAGAAAACCAGGCCAATCAAATCTATCCCAATAACCTTATCCCAAAAACCTAAACTCTAAATATGCCACTCCCGTTCCCAAAATACATAAATTACTGTCACTATTATGCATTACACACAGTTTCTTCTTGAAAAAATCACTGTATAATAGTGATCATAAGCACAGTCTTTTTTCATAAATAAAATCATTATGCCTTAAGATGAAAAGCGATTAACTTCCACCTTTAACCCGTGGAAAGAACAACCCGTGGCAACAGCTTAGCTTAGCAGTAGCCTAATTCCGCAGGAAAACCACAGACCTGGCGACCCTGCACAAGAGCCATAAGCATTCATATTAAAAAAGGTTTAATGAAGTTTATTATTGTTACTTTCTGAATGTTACAGTGAAAAAAACACCACAAGACTTCTTGTTATCACGTGCCAGGAAACATAAAAAAACAGGAAAATCTAAAACCTGCTTGGTCAGATTTTCCGCACCTATGTGCGAGTTTGTCTGAGTCAGCAGGCCGAGAGATCTCATTGAGGTGCATCCAAAAAACATCTGCAGTCTGCCTCCTTTCTCTCTCTCCACCAGCATTTCCCTGCTCCATCCTGAGGTCAGAGGGAGAAGGTGAACATATGCTCATCTATGTTTAGTGCTTTGCGAGGTGAGCTGCTGAGAGAGGGAAGCAAAGGAAAGAGGAGAGGAAAGACGACTGGAGAGAGGGCATAAAAAATCTCCCTCCAGCCTCTCGACAGATGATCTACACATACTTGCTGTCACTCTCTGCTCCCAGCATGCACCAGGACACAACTGGAACACAGGTGACTCTGTTGTATTTATAGCTATGCCTTTAGGACAGAGACAGAAAGAAAAGGACAACAAAATTAAATAGGGGTGCCGTTGTGATTGAATAGCCAAAAATATCTTAACCAAACCATCAAATATACTCAGCAGCACATTGGTATGTGTGCTCCCTGTGAGTCTAACTCACAACCTTTGTACTGTTAAAGCAATGCTCCACCAATTAGGATTAACAATCACTTTTTTTTCTACAACCACCCATCAAACAATCTATCCGTCCATCTCCAGGAGTTTGTCCAATCAACACAAACCCGTGGAGTTGTTTATGAATCCGGAGTTTGGAGTTCAGGTGAACGGCAAACACTCAGGAAATGAAAGGTGTCTTATTAAAGCTGCGCTGATTACATCACACACTGCTGATTTCTCACAATTACCTGCAATCAAACTCGAGGCCTCGCAATCACCTGCCGACCGCATTCAACCACTCACACGAACACCAAACCCCATGATGCTTTCATCACACTCGAGATCCAGACCAAAACTCTTGTTTTTCTGCACAATATTCACAAAGAGCTTTTTATGTCACAAAGAGACCTCAGGAAGCGTCACGAATCGCTTCAGGACCGCGGACAGCAACACACGAGCCATTCAGCACCAAGGACAGCGACTCTACTGAGAGCTCATACAGTGAAAGCCGTGAAAGAAGCATGTTTATACTGACATGATAATAAACTTTTTATTATTTCTGTTTGTCACGTAGGCCAGTTTTTATATGCTGTTTGATAAATGGATACGTGTTGAAAGATTGTCTACTTGTTTGTACTTTTTGTGTTAAATATTTGATGGTTTTACTGTAAGTTGAAGGATTAGTCCATTTTCTTTAAAAAAAATCCAGATAATTTACTCACCACAATGTCATTCAAAATGTTGATGTCTTTCTTTGTTCAGTCGAGAAGAAATTATGTTTTTTGAGGAAAAGATTTCAGGATTTTTCTCATTTTAATGGACTTTAATGGACACTTAACACTTAACTCAACACTTAACAGTTTTCAGTTTCAAAGGACTCTAAACGATCCCAAACGAGGCATAAGGGTCTTATCTAGCGAAACGATTGTCAAGAAAAATAAAAAATATGCTCTTTTAAACCACAACTTCTCGTCTATCTCCGGTCCTGTGACGCGCCAGCGCGACCTCACGTAATTGCGTAATGACGTGGAAAGGTCACATGTTACATATATGAACCGCATATTTGCGGACCATTTTAAACAATAAACTGACACAAAGACATGAATTAGTATCATTCCACGTACAATAACGTCGGAACGATCCTCTTTCTCCACACTTGTAAACACTGGGGCGGAGTTTCGCATACGTCATCCGTGACCTCTTGACGTGATGACGTATTGCGTTTTTTATTTTTCTTGTCGAAAATGACAATGGTTTCGCTAGATAAGACCTTTATCCCTCATTTGTGATCGTTTAGAGCAGGGCCGGCGTCAAGGGGGGGCATTCGCGGGCCGTGCCCCCCCAAACAGGTTGTGGTGCCCCCTACACATTTTTTTATTACTAGTCAACATTTGTTGGTTTGTTGTTGCGTCGAGCAAAGCGCGAGCGCAGCGTCAAAGTTCAAAATAGTTTAACTTTTGCGCATAGTTTGCGATCTTCTGCACTTTATATGGGCAATGAGCTGACAGTCTGTACCAGTTGTATGAGTGTGCGCTTACACTGTTTTTGTTGTTTTAATGCCTTGTTTTTGCAAGTTATTGTTGCTAATTGCGTGCCCCCTGTTGGAAGCCACGTGCCCCCCTAGTTATGGTCTGGCGCCGACTCTGGTTTAGAGTACTTTAAAACTCTGTTGAAAAAACTGTTAAGTATTGAGTTAAGTGTTAAGTGTTGGGGTCCATTAAAGTCCATTAAAATGAGAAAAATCCTGGGACATTTTCCTCAAAAAACATAATTTCTTCTTGACTGAACAAAATAAGACATCAACATTTTGGATAACATGGTGGTGAGTAAATTATTTGGATTTTTTTAAGAAAATTGACTAATCCTTTAAATGGATAGTTCACTCAAAAATGAAAATTCTGTCATCATTTACTCATCCTCAAAACATGTATGAATTTCTTTTTTCCGATTAACACAAAATAATATATTTCAAGAAATGATGCTAAACACACAGCATCTTGTGTCCATTGACTTCCATAGTAGGAATAAAAAAAATATGATGGAATTTAATGGGTACCGTTAAATGTGTGCTTTCCATCATTTATCAAAATATTTTCTTCATCATTTATCACAATATTTCCAGAATATATTTTTTCTACTATGGAAGTCAATGGATACTTTATGCTGTGTGTTTACCATCATTTCTCAAAACATCTTCTTTTATGTTCATTATAAATTCATACAGGTTTAGAACAACATGAGGATGAGTAAATGATGACAGAATTTTAGTTTAAAGTGAACTATCCTTTTAACATAGTTTAGTGATGTTTTACCGTGTTTTGGGGTAATGAGGTTCTGAAGGTTACAGTATCTCAAAATTCTCATTGCATGACCTATTTAAGCCTTTAATTTAAAGAGGGTAAAATCCTGTTTCACCTGCTTTCAAAATGAGAGCTGTCTTACTGTAGGAGTTTAATTAGTCCCACATCAGAAATACAACGTAAAACAATCTAATTATGAGCCGCCTTTCCATTTATCAATGAGGAGAGAGAGAGAGAGAGACAGAGACAGAACAAACAAAAGAAAGAAATCTAAATAGAAACAGAAGAAAGATAGTAAAATATAGAGCGAAAGAGAAAAATTGAAAAGCAGAGAAAGAGAAAAAGAGACAGACTGAGATCATACAGCCTCTCGTTTCTCATTACCAGAAACACACATAAGATCACAGGTGCACTGAAGCACCCACACTGAGTATCATTACTGCAAAGGCCGTTGCTCTTACAAAACCTAGCGTGTAGCATTTTACTGTGAGCCACCCTAGGTGGACGCCTGAAGCGAAGGCTGTTCAAAAAGGTAAGCATTCTTATTATGCTGCCTACATAAGACGCCTCGCCGAAATCTAAGGTAGCATTGCATGTATCCTTCACGAATAAAGCAAGCAGGTATGCTTTAGAAAGTAAACCATCTGTTGGTTTTTGGGTGATAAGTGAGTCAGAATATAGCCTGGAATGTGCACTGGAGGTGATGCAGAAAGTAAAAAATCAAGACTCGCATAACTCAACCGAGTGCCGTGAGCTCGATCAAAAATTCACCAGACCTCAAACACCTCTGCTCGATCCGCAGATGGTGAATTATTAGTAAGTGCATGTAGGGGTGTTAGAAGTAATAGTTCATTTTTGAGATGCATCTGAAGTGTGTTAATTCCGAGTAAGGGTTATTTTCCCAGGCGAGAGGTGAATGAGCTGCAATCAGGAGACACAGTCTGGTGTTGACTTTGAGATCCACCTGAATCACTTTTCTAATCACTGAAGATTCTGAGAGGCTAATAATCAAATACTCTCACACAGATGCTTTATAGGGGCTGTCTCACAAAGTGTGCTTTACCTCAATCAAAACAATTCAAATTTCAGCAACTTATAAAAAGTTCAATATTTCAGCATTTTTTTTTTGCCAACTCATTCTGATCAGAAAAAACTGCTCTGTAAGTATAAAAGCCCTGCATAAAGAAACCCTTTAGCATGTTGGAAATCACAGTTGCTTATAATGAGAAACTTTTAACGACAATACACTGATAAAATGTCATACTCATAAACCTGTCCCCTTACCCCAGGGGTTTCGAATACTTTTGTCAGCTAAACACCCTTGACCTAAATTCTTTACTTGAAGGACCATCTGATAACTATTTCAATGATTTAATGGCACATTTGCATGTTTATTTTCAAAAACATTTCTAAGTTTTTTATCAGTAGTATTTTAGACATTAGTTACTAGACGTTCATCTGGTAATTTTCATGATATTACTGGTAATTGTCATAATTAGTGAGTGATTTAGATTTTTATTAAATTATTTATTTACAATTGTATGATTTAATTGTAATTGTATTTAATCAACTCACAAACTCCTAGCAATTCACCCATGAAAAGCCAGGAGATCATGAATTCCAGTTTAGAAAACCCTGCCCTAACACTGTAACGGATGTAGACAGAGGCAGGCAGAGGCAGTGAATCCCCATCCAGGGACTTGTGACTTTTATTAAACATAAAATAAGGAAGAAGCCAGGGTGTAGCCGGCAGAGCAGGAAACCAGGGCGGAACTGGCAGATCAGAAAGCCAAGGCAGAGCCGGCAGAGCAGAGACAGCAGATCTAGGAGTCAGGGTGGAGCCGGTGAAGCAGGAAGCCAGGGCGGAGCTGGCAGAGCAGGAAGCCAGGGCAGAGACGGCAGAGCTAGGAGCCAGGGTGGAGCCGCTAAAGCAGGAAGCCAGTGGGAGTTGGCAGATCAGGAAGCCAGGGCAGAGCTGGCACAGCAAGAAGCCAATGGGGAGCAGGCAGAGCAGGAAGCTAGGGCGGAGCCAGTAGAGCAGGAAGCCAGAGGGGAGCCAGCAGAGCAGAAAGCCAGGGCAGAGGCGGTAGAGCAGGAAGACAGAGGGGAGCCGGCAGAGCATAATGCCAGGGCGGAGCCGGCAGAGCAGGAAGCCATGGGGGAGCAGGCAGAGCAGCAAGCCAAGGGGAAGCAGGCAGGGAAGGAAGCTAGGATGGAGCCGGCAGAGCAGGAAAAGGAAGCCAGGGAGAGCAGGAAGCCAGGGGGAGCAGGCAAAGCAGGAAGCCAGGATGGAGTCAGCAGAGCAGGAAGCCAGGGCGGAGGCGGTAGAGCAGGAAGGCAGAGGGGAGCCGGCAGAGCAGGAAGCCATGGGGGAGCAGGCAGAGCAGCAAGCCAAGGGAGAGCAGGCAGAGAAGGAAGCTAGTATGGAGCCGGCAGAGCAGGAAAAGGAAGCCAGGGAGAGCAGGAAGCCAGGGGGAGCAGGCAAAGCAGGAAGCCAGGATGGAGTCAGCAGGGCAGGAAGCCAGGGCGGAGGCGGTAGAGCAGTAAGGCAGAGGGGAGCCGGCAGAGCAGGAAGGCAGGGTGGAGCCGGCAGAGCAGGAAGCCAGGGCGGAGCTGGCAGAGCTAGAAGCCAGGAGAGGGCCAGCAGAGCAGGAAGCCAGGGTGGAGCCGGAAGATCAGAAAGCCAAGGTGGAGCCGGCAGAGCAGGAAGACAGGGTGGAGCTGGCAGAGAAGGAACCACAGAGAGGCCCCGTCGAAACCAGAGACCTGGGAGGAACAGGTTCTGCAAACCTCGGGAACCACCATTACCGTGGCTAGCCTTAGGTTATTATCCAAATAGCAAAAGTCAAGGGATGTGTTTGAGACATAATACTTTGCAAGGAAATATCTCTAAAAGAAACACCTGGGAAGATAAGCAGACTTTTAAATCAAATTTTGATTCATAAGCTGTTTTCCTAAGAGGGCACCAAAATGTTACCACAATGTCAAAAATGACTGGTATATCTTTCTTTGTGGGGACATTTTGTCTGTTTTTTTTTTTTATATAGATATTCTGCTCTGCTAAATTGCTGTTTGATTAGCAGGTTTTATTATTTTGTGTCAACGGCCTAAAACATAAGCTTCCATCCTCTGTCATTACATCTATAACGTCTGTCACTGAATCTTAATCTGTCAGAAACAAAAAACCCTACATGTCTGTAACAAAACATGACACTTCAGCAGAGCGGAAATACATTAAACACCAGCTTAAAACTGTAAGCTTAATTACCGTGATTGAAAATTACACCCCGGAGTACATTACACACACCTTCTAAACACAAGAGCACTTTGTTAAATGTGAAGAAAGATCCATAATCAACATATAACACTGATTTTGAAAGTCTAGGTCTACGATATATTTAATTACAAGTAAAAATGCTTTTAAAACACTACAATTATTAAAATACTGTAAGAATATTTTTTCATGATAATAAATTTCAATACCCTTTTAAGTTAAGATATTCACATCAACTGGTTCTTATTAAAAACATTGGGTTTACTGACCATGTAAAGATGCTGTGCGTCAGCTGTGAGGTCTCCATAGACACGCAAGGCTTGTGGACATCCGACAGCATCCGACTCCTGAGAGTTATCAGAGCCTGTTCTTATTGATCATAAGCTGCATGCCGGTTGATTAATGATATTAAAAAAAGTTTAAAACAGTATTTTACATTTATGCTCTGCTTGTTTGTGAGACATTAACTTTGTGTCAACACTAAACAGTTGGCTGTAGGAAAGAAATAGAAAAAGTGAGATTAATGACATCATATTGGATCGGATAATCGCTGATGAATCAGATCTCTACCCTTAATTCCCACCAAATTCACTCCACCAATCGTATCGCTTTCCCCACGCCCGGCTCCTCCTGCTCTTAAAGTCGCCGTACAGATGCTACAGCTGCTCTGTCAGCTTTAAGACTGCAGTTACAGTTCATTAACAGTAAACAAGTTTGTCTCCGATGATTTTTCTTGCGTTAGTAGTTTGTGGTCCAGGGACTCTTTTGAAAGAGGAGGAGAACACCTCATGTTTCAGTGTATGTGTGCGTCAGGATATGATAAACGAGCCTTTACGTCTCTAGCTGTGCAAAACTGCTTTCCTCCTCTGCTGTGATGACAAAGTGATTAATATTCCTGAAGCATTAAGCTAATTTATCATAAGCATGCATGTGTGTGTGTTTAGCATGGAGTGTGGCAACCATTATAGCTGTCGCAGGGCGCTTTATCCCCAAACAAACATTGGGTTATTACACAAGATCCGTACAGTAGACACACTCGCCCTTCTCCGTCTCACTTACCTGCCACACCTCACCTGCTTCATCCTGATACCCATGACTGAGTTACCATGGAAACAAACTAATATCAGAATCTCATGCTTATCACTGTTGAAGAAAGTGGGACGTGAATCTCTCTCTCTCTTTCACAGGATCGTGGGATTGTAGTGTAGTCAGCGGAGCGCAGGGATTTGTGGGTAATATGACATCATTACAGAGCTCATTAACACCTTTCACCTCTGCAGAGGGGAGGCCAGGAAATTAAACAACTTGCATGGCAACAACATTTTCACACAACAAACAAACTCCAGGTCTTAAGGTGCATGTGTTGCTTGAAATTAGCATTTAGTTCAAACTGGTGTAAAATGGTAAATGGTAAAACAAGACTCACGCAAAGCCTGCCAACAAAATGCACAAAGTCCATAAAAAAATTCACACTTAGCCAATAAAACGTAGTCAGTCCATTTTATAAATAACCTGAGATTTGCTAATCTAAAAATAAGTATATATATAAATATAGTAAAAGATTATAAACCATAATTATAAACCTCTTGTTTCCCTTTTGTCCTTGGGTGCGTCCAAATAACCCCACTTGCGGTCTTGGCCACTGGAGAGCGCGTGCATGCGACAGGAATTAAGTGCGCAAGACTGTCCCATGTCTAAAAACTTTGATTACTGCTTCGAAGCGGTATTCAAGGCTAAGCGTATCCCGTCATGCATCACGTTCAGAATGTAAATCATGAGATTATTGCCCAAACCCCGCAAGATGTTGTGGAAACTTTTAATTGTAAGTTAATAAATGGATTTTACATATTTTGGTAGAAAAAAAGGAAAGCGTTCCACATTTCATTGTTGCAAACATTTTATGTATTTTGTAACAAATCTGTAACTGCTTTTATAACATCAAAACAACATTAATTATGTAGTTTATTCAGGGACTACTACATAAACAATAAACTTTAAAGGTGCAGTGTGTAATTTTTAGAAGAATCTCTTGACATAAATGCTAAATATTATACAAAATATTATACAAAACTATATGATCAGGGGTGTAAAGACCTTTTATAATGCACTGTTATGTGTTTTTATCTACATACACAGAGGGTCCCCTTACATGAAAGTCGCCATTTTGTGCCGCCATTTCTACAGAAGCCCTTAACGGACAAACTTTTTTTACTAAGTTGTCTCCGACGATGCCATGTTTGTCCGGTGCGGCTAAAGTAGCTCCTCCATGCGTTTCAAAAGCGAGGGGTGAGCAGTGGACTGAGCCGTTGGTTGCAATGCGCAACCTTACCACTAGATGTCGCAAAAATGTAGACACTGCACCTTTAATAGAGCTACATGCACAAAATTAAAAGTTTTTTACAAGTGCAAATAATTCTGCTTCTGGAAAATTTTACGTAAGTGTAGATCATTTTTTAAGTTCAGCAAATGTTCCTTTTTAGAGTGATTACGTGTTCATTTTATTTAAAGAAACCCTTAAAAATATATATTTTGAGCAGCCTAAATAAAAAACGAATACATTTTGGTGCAAATTGCTCCCCCTACCTGGATTGACATTTTAACACTTGCTAAGTGTGTCCTATCGGGTGAATAATTTTTACATGCACGCTTGGGCAAAATACAGGAAATACATCATGTAAGTAGTCAAGTGGTCAAGTGCAAAGACCGCAAGTGTGGTTATTTGGACGCAGCCCTTGTCAAGCTTTGTTTAATGTTCATGTTGTTTTTGTTAATAAACTGCACTTGGGTCTACAACTCATCTACTCTCGGTGGATATTTGGTGACGCTAGGAATATCCCACATCTAAATCTGAATGCAACACAGCATTCATGCCTAACAACCAATGGATATTTGTCGCCCTTAGCTTGTTCACTAGGGGGTTGTTAGGCTGTTCTCCATAAAGCTGCTTTGAAACAATATGTAGTTAATAGCGCTATGTAAACAAACCTTTAATTTAATTGAATTTGTTCAGCAAATGTGAAACCACACTGCATTACCAACACGTAATTCAAACACGTATCTACAAATGCCACCCGACACATTTCTGACAGTCATGGGGTCTTGTGAAAAAAGCAAGGCTTATTTTTCAGACCTATAATTACATGGCCTGAATGGTTAACGCAAACTAGCACATTTTAAATGTGAAATGTTATACGCTCTGTATGATCAACTCTGATACACAGTGGGTTCTTCTAAAGTTTTGCTGACTTAACTGATACATAAACCTTCTGGATCAGTGTCCCAGCACTGGATTTAATGAACTCATTAAAAAGACAATGAGGATGGAAAAGGTCATGTTGTTTCATTATCGCACTCTGGTTTAAAATCCAAAAAGAAATTTAATACGTACAGCAAGTTGCAGGCCGTGAGAGGTTTGAGCATCAATATAAAGCAGGCAGATTGGCCACATTACAAACTTTTACAAACTCCTATGCATCAAAACTGTACCTGTACCAAGATAAAATTGATTAATGCAAATAAAAAAGTTCTAGCGTACTTATTTGTCACAATAGAGTACTTTTATGGATATGAAAAATTCATAACAAAAATCAATACATAATTTCCCCAAAGACTTGCCTAACATACCACGTAATATTACAACAGTTACCCTGTAGTTATAAAATACTTATAATTTATAATTTTCCATATTTTTACCCCCTTATTACCCCAAACTTAACATTGTTCCCTACAATTCCCTACTGTAGAGGTACCGTGTTGTTACAAATAGGTACGCTGTAAATTCTGTTTAATTACGCAATACATTGCGGGTTGTAATCTAAAGTGTTACCAAATAATTTACCTAGATGTTGTTAAACACTATAATTTTCAACATTATAAGTTACAGTTCATAGTTTTCAGATTTTTAATTAATTGACTTTTTAATTTGGTGGCTCCTGAACTCCTAAGGCCTTGTGGGATAGAAAAGTGTCCATCTGATGCTTATTAGGAAATATCAGAGCAAGCAATAGACCATCTGGTTATTTCCCATGTCTTGATTTTTGCACACTAATGTTTTGGACATATGAAAATATGTGATTTGGACACAGAGATCATATAAGGAAGAAAAGTAAGGCAAGGCAAGTTTATTTACATAGCCTGGCACATTTCATACACTAAGGTAATTCAAAGTAGTGCACTCAAAAGCGATATCCTTTTGAGTGGATCTTCAAAGTGAACAAAGGTGTGGAAATGAATGCTTTTATAATGCACCACGCTACTTTGAACAGCTAACGTGGGAATTGAGATTCAACGCTGGATTTATAAAGAATCTTCAGGTTAAAGCTTTTGCTCCACTTCTCAATAGTTAGATTCATTCAGAAATCAGGAAATATCAACCATCTTCCTTTTACACTAAACAGTTTAAATAATGTTTCCCACTTACTCACACACATATACACTCACCTAAAGGATTATTAGGAACACCTGTTCAATTTCTCATTAATGCAATTATCTAAACAACCAATCACATGTCAGTTTCTTCAATGCATTTAGGGGCCGTGGTCCTGGTCAAGACAATCTCCTGAACTCCAAACTGAATGTCAGAATGGGTAAGAAAGGTGATTTAAGCAATTTTGAGCGTGGCATGGTTGTAGGTGCCAGACGGACCGGTCTGAGTATTTCAAAATCTGCTCAGTTACTGGGATTTTCACACACAACCATTTCTAGGGTTTACAAAGAATTGTTTGAAAAGTAAAAAACATCCAGTACGTGGCAGTCCTGTGGGCGAAAATGCCTTGTTGATGCTAAAGGTCAGAGGAGAATGAGCCGACTGATTCAAGCTGATAGAAGAGCAACTTTGACTGAAATAACCACTCGTTACAACCGAGGTATGCAGCAAAGCATTTGTGAAGCCACAACACGCACAACCTTGAGGCAGATGGGCTACAACAGCAGAAGACCCCACCGAGTTTCACTCATCTCCACTACAAATAGGAAAAAGAGGCTACAATTTGCACGAGCTCAAAATGGGACAGTTGAAGACTGGAAAAATGTTGCCTGGTCTGATGAGTCTCAATTTCTGTTGGTAGAGTCAGAATTTGACGTAAACAGAATGAGAACATGGATCCATCATGCCTTGTTACCACTGTGCACGTTGGTGATGGTGGTGTAATGCTGTGGGGTATGTTTTCTTGGCACACTTTAGGCCCCTTAGTGCCAATTGGGCATCGCTTAAATATCACAGCCTACCTGAGCATTGTTTCTGACTATGTCCATCCCTTTATGACCACCATGTACCCATCCTCTGATGGCTACTTCCAGCAGGATAATCTATTTTTATGTCTATTCTATTTTATGTCTATTCTACTCTATATCTACTCTATTCTATTCTATTTTTATGTCTATTCTATTTTATGTCTATTCTATATCTACTCAATTATAATTCTATTTTTATGTCTATTTTATTTTTATGTCTATTCTATTCTATATCTACTCTATTCTATTCTATTTTTATGTCTATTCTATTCTCTTCTATTCTATTCTATCTACTCTATTCTATATGTACTCTATTCTATTTTTATGTCTATTCTATTCTATTCTATTCTATTCTATTCTATTCTATTCTATTCTATTCTATTCTATTCTATTCTATTCTATTCTATATCTACTCTATTCTATGTTTATGTCTATTCTATTTTATGTTTATTCTATTCTATTCTATTCTATTCTATTCTATTCTATTCTATTCTATTCTATTCTATTCTATTCTATTCTATTCTATTCTATTCTGAATATGATATTAAATATATCAAGTTTATTCCTTCAATGTTATTGTAAAATTCGTGTCGTTTTTCTGTAAGGGTTGTAAGCCCTTGTCCACATCTAGTTGTTTTCGTTTTTCAATGACGATTTAAAATTATTATTCTATTCTATGTCTATTTCTTAATTTATTCTTCACGCCATTCCAGCATCTATGGCTATATTCGTGGCAAGAACCGGTTAATCCATACACAAATTGATCCACACAAGTTAATCCATAAACAGGTTAAGGAGGGGCAATTTGGTATATCCAATTCACCTAACTTGTAGGTTTTTGGCCTGTGGGAAGAAACCGGAGCAGCCAGAGTAAACCCACGCTGACACAGCGAAAACATTCTATTATATTCTGTGTCTATGTCTATTCTTTTCTATGTCTATTCTATGGCTATGCTATTTTATTTTATTCTATGCTGAATATGTGATGAAATACATCAAGTTTATTACTTCAGTGTTATAACAGGATTATTGTGTTGTGTTTAAAATAAAACCACCAGTCTGAATGATAGTGTCATTTAATTAAATTGGAGTTTAATTAAGCCCTGCATGTTTTACTGTCACTGTAGATGTTCGACCGCTCAGAGAAACATCAGAAAGACATTTTAAGCATCAAGCAGATGTTAAGAAACTAGTCTGAAACTTCATTTGGATGCTGTAATGTTCTTATATCTAATAAAAGCACATTACAGACACCATACAGTAGAAACAATACTGAGAAAGCAGCTGTGACTCAGAAAAACTCTTCCCACATATCTGTCTTTTCTGGCTCGCGGACCGTTCAGGCGTGATGTTCAGCTCACTGTGTGTTTACGCACAGTCAGATAGGATCAGAATGTATAATCAACTGTTATGAACTGGTGGATTGTTGTTTTGTTTTATGAGCTTGTATAAATTCAGGTTTCTGCAGCTCACTGCACACACACACACACACACACACACACACACACACACACACACACACACACACACACACACACACACAGAGACAGAGACGACTGAGTGAAGATGCTTTTGATGAATTTGTGCATTCACATATAAAATATTTGTGGACGACCTTTCAAAGGTAAACATAAACTTTAAATAAATTCCTACCTAATGACATGCGTATGCCGAAATTGTGACCAAGTAGTGCATACTGAGCCGTGGTGCTTGTTTGAAACATAGTAATTTAAATCCAGCCTGTCCTGGGGCCTCATTTATAAAAGTGCGATGTACGAACTATCCTACATTTCATCTAAGACCATTTCTGAAACGATCGTACGTGTGATTCAGAGAAAAGGAGCGTACGCCTCTTTTCCAGATGTGCGGTTTATAAATCACAAATGATCTTAAAATTGTGCGCAGCTGAATGCTTTTAGAACTCCGCCTTGTAAACGCTTCTAATTTAATTAATTAGCATATAAATATTCAATTATTAAAGGCCAAATTCTTTGACAGCTACAATGGTGAGTGGTAAGAAAACATTTTTGTTGATGTTTGCTTAAGTTTTTAATATTATAAATTCTTTTCATTTGTTAGATTCTAACATGGAAACTTTATTGACATAACTCGAGTTATGGACCTTTCAATTCACAGGTTTCATATAAATATAGTTTTACATGTAAATGTAATATTTGTGTCTTTAAAGTTTTGTTTCAGTTTGCCATGCCTCCTGCGCAGCGGTGTAAAAATGAGATATTTTCGACTTTAAAATTCAAACATCGTATACTGTCAAAATATATTCCATATGGATTAATTTAAACATTAAATGAACATTAAAATCGATGCATGGGAATAATTTATATACATTTTTGATTCACCCACCACTTTTAAATGTCGCATGTCCCTTATTGTACATCAAGGCTTTACAATTTAGTTCCTTTTACGTTGTTTTAATCATTGAATTTGATCCTTTTTACTTACATTCAATAAAGCACATGTTATGTAACATTATGATTTACATGTGTGTTAAGCCCTGCGAAACAATTTTGCTATATTTGTAGGCTAAATATTTATTGAAAAGATGACGATCTACAAAATTGTTTCCTTAACCTATAGCTTGGGCTCCACCTTTTTGCATCGGAATGTAAAGGTTTTGTCTTGTGTTTTGAACTTTTATTTTGATATCCTGTTCTGTTTTCAGTCTTTTATTCTGTATTCTGGTCATGTCTTACTTCACTTCACATTTGTATATAATCAGTCAAATCAGATAATGTCCCTGCGAAGTATTGTATGTATGTTAGCCTGTCTGCATGCAAGTGTTCATCCTGTTATCCTATTCGATTTTTCTGTTCCTGTTTTGACCGGTTGCCTGTTTATTTGGATTCTGATGGTTTGCTGCCTGCCTCGACTATTGCCTGTTTTGTGGATTACATTTTGGATTACACTTGCTGGATTTGTTTGCTTGCTCTTCTGGAATTTTACAATAAAACCTCTTTTGCATATGGATTCTGCTCTCGCTTGCTTTGTGTAAAGCAGCCTACGTTACACGGAATAGGCCTAGATTTTAAAATATCAAAATAGGCCAACATATTTTGTTTAGAAAATATTCTAAAACCTTAAAAATATATAAAATTATTAGTAGTAGGCCTTCTCCACAGTTCATTCTTGTTCATTTTCTGTGTGCATCATTGTTGCATGTTTTTTTTTATTACGTTTCTATTCTGAATAAACAAACAGTTTACATGCTTCGTCCTTGTTGCATTAGTTCATTAAGATAATTCTGAACAGATTTCTGTAGTTCAAACAACTCTGAATTGTAGTTGAGAACGTCACTGCACACTATTACTGTAAAACATTACGGGTTTAAATTGGGCAAGGCTTTGAACCGGTTTACGGAACGAAAACGAAAACCAGAAACTTTTGATGTTCTGCAAGGAACAGAAACGAAACCAGAAACTTTCCAAAAATATATGTTCCGGAACAGAAACATTTATTGAAAATAATGGTAACCGGTTAATACCGTATTTTTTCCGTTCTTTGACAAGATTTCTGTGCAATAGTCTGTGAACTGAATTTCCGGTCGTCTTTGACTCATCGGAGAAATGAGAAGCTTGCCACCAGCAAGTAGCCTACTTAAGCCCAAATCTCTAATGCTCAATCATAAGAGGGAAATATTGTAAGCTTATAAGTATATTTTAAGATTTTTGTTTTTTAAAGGAACAGTATGTAAGAAATTTATATCAATTAATCATAAAATGGCCATGATATGTCACTAGACATTAAGAAATCATTTTCATTTCAAATACTTATATCACTGACAACAGTGGTCCGGTCGTACGCCCGTGTTAAAACTCCATAGTATTTGTGAGCTCGGTTTTAGTTTTAGTTTCAGTCTCTCCGTATCCGAAAAAACAATCCACTCGCTCTGTGTCCGTCCGACAAAACAATCCACGTAGCCTACTCCGTTTTCTGATTAAATATCTTCCTTTAATCCTGTGTATCATTTAAATCCAACAGAAAATATATACAAACAGTATATGACCAAAGAGCACAGTCCCTGCGGCAAGCTTCATAAACTGTGTTCCAATTCAAGGGCTGCACACTACTAAGCATGCGATAAAAGGTGAGCACTCGGCCTTTCAAGGCGCTCAGAAGATCGCGAAGAGAACTGAAATGAGACGGTCTAACCTTCGGAGGACCCATAATTTGCGTCACCTGCTGCACGCGCACCGTGCCTGTCAGCAGGACACAGCGGAGACGTTTCTAACTTATTAAAATAAATATGAAATCAGAAAAATTATAATTTATTTTAGAAAATATGACATGTTGACACAATTGTCTCCAAATTTTTAAAGAGACACTACACAAAATAGCCCATCCATATTATTTTACTGTTTGACTGTTCAGTACTGTTCATATTTACATTTAAAAAGCAGACATAAAAGTAACTTAAAAGTTACTTTTCTTAGTAACTAATTACTTTTGATATACAGTAACTGGTAGAGTAATTCAGTTACTTTTAAAAGAAGTAACTAGTAACTGTAACTAATTACTAATTTTCAGTAACTTGCCCAACACTGCTTATTTGCATGTCCCACAGCTGACATGGAACGTTATTAACCGGTTCGGGAACTTAATTTTTTGTTCTAAGCAGTTCAGGAACGTCAACTTTAGGGTTGAACCGAAAAACGAAACCGTTAATATTGCCACAAGGAAACGCGCGTACATCAAGGCGGAACCTGACGTGGAGGTAAGTACTTTTCCACGTTAAAGACGTGTTTTATAAATCTGAGCGTTGGAGTGGATTTGAGCGTACGCACGGTCTAAGATCAAATCTGTGCGTAAAAACAGTTTATGAATGAGGCCCCAGATCTCAAACAGTATTATTTGCAATATATTATTTAAAGGAAGTCAGTCATATTATTTATTTATTTATGCCAAAAGCAACATACAAATAATGTAAGAACACATACACAACATGATGTAATGAAAAAGCAAGAAGAATATCTATTAATTTTTGACATTTTAATTATTTTTTTTTTTTTGCTTATAGACATGCTAATTAAAATCTAGCAAATATCGACTGTACAGGACTTTTACTTACAGAGTACTAGACAGTATACACAGTATTAATTCTTCATGCTAAACTGTTATACTGCATATCTATGTAAGATTTTTTACCATGCCAAACAGTACAGTTGAGCCATCTGCTGACCACGAAGAACCGCACAGCAGCTCTGGTTTGCATCTTTGTGTCTTTAAATGCCCATCGTCCATCTAAGACTTGATTCTCATCAACCTCACAAAAGGCTTTTTGGCTGACGCTGATGTTTTAAATAAGAACTAAATTATGGTGAGCGAGTGCCAAGATCGGTACCTGACGACTGAAGCTCATCGCCACAAAAACACACTCATTACACAGTCTGTCCAACTTACAAACAAGTGCTCGGTTCCAAAATCTAGTGAGCGGCCTACCTAGATGTCCTTCTATCGCAGCATAAGTGCGCTTCCGATGCCTCCCTAAAGAGCCGTTCCAAAAGCTAGACAGCAACATTATATCGTCTTTTGGTACCTCAATTTGGCCACATTCTAGCAACTGGCATGGAGAAACCGACTCAATACCGTCCAAAAACTTCTGGCGCGTGGTCTGGCATCTGCCACTTTGTGTTAACAAAACTTTACTGCAATGCATGTCTGTTTTGAGGATATGGTTGATTTTAATGCATAAAGGCATCACGCAATATACACTGAAAAAAAATGATTCATTTAATTTAATCAATTGTTTTAAGGTAAGTGGTTGCACAATTTATTTAAGCTACATTTAAACAAAAGTTTTATATTTTATTTTACTTTACTAATCTTTTTTGTTTAAATGTAGCTTAAATAAATTGATTGCAACCACTTACCTTAATTTTTTTTTTATTAAATTCAATGAATATTTTTTTTCAGTGTATGCGTGATTACAGTTCGGAAAATGCTTATTTTATTTCCAAATGACATTTGAATGTCTTATTTTAAAACTGAAAGTAAACAGGTTTTTCTCATGGAATTGTTAAAAATAAGCTAATAAAATATTTCCAATTAATATTTAATGTTCAAAAATACCTTAAAGCTAAGTTGCTTTGCATAAATGTTAGACGGTTTCATCGGACGCACGTGATACACGTCTGGATCCGAACTTTACTTCCGGTTTCGTTTTTTTAATGGTCTGACTAGTTGCTAAACTGATCTCTTGAACAAATGCCTCGTCGAAAATAACAAATGTTTTGGTGTCATATGTAATCTGTGTTGTTTTTTTTGCTTGTTATATAAATAAACTACGTTTAAAGTACTTTTTTGTTATTTATTATTAGCGGAGTTTACCGGAAGTTATGTATGGAGGACCACAAGAGTCATGCAAAATGTAATAAAGAACTGCAATATTTAATAACTACCTGGACAATAAAAATAGCAATTAATACATTTGTTTAAAAATTTATTAATTAATCTATAAATAAATAGACAAAGTTACAAAAAAATTGTTATGTAACATTTTATTAGGCAATAAAAAGTGTGATTTTAAAAATAACGTAGAAATTAAATATTAATTCATTAATAAATAGTTCAAAGTAATATAACAATTTACAAAAACAACATAAAACACTCAATAAGTTCATCATTTTAAATTGCATTTATAAATTCTTAATTAAATAATGTAATTTATTCCTAATTTAAACCTGTATTTGTAGTTCAATTTATAAATCCAGTTATTTATTTCTCTTTTTAAATCGCTTTTTGAAATACATTTTGAAATTACATTATTTAATTAAGAATTTATAAATGCAATTTAAAATGATGAACTTATTGAGTATTTTATGTTGTTTTTGTAAATTGTTATATTACTTTGAACAATTTATTAATGTATTAATATTTCATTTCTACGTTATTTTTATAATCACAGTTTTTATTGCCTAATAAAATGGTACATAATGATTTTTTGTAACTTTGTCTATTTATTTATAGATTAATTAATGAATTTTTAAACAAATGTATTAATTGCTATTTTTATTGTCAAGGTAGTTATTAAATATTGAAGTTCTTTATTACATTTTGCATGACTCTTGTGGTCCTCCATAGTTATGTGCGGACCGCGACAGCCGCTTGTTTATGTTGTTACTGCTGAAACCGTCTATATATTACAACTAAATAAAGATGTGCTGTGTACTGTGTTGATCTCTGTGATGCTGTCTATGAAGGTACTAACTTTTTAAACAGCATACTATGATTCTGAACAGAACCTGAACGATAGCGAGTGATTAAATAATTACACAAGTACCTTATGTCTTTCATATAAACATACACTATTTATGAGCTTCTAAAAGAAGAAAAAGCAAACATTTGGAGTGGAAAGCCTGATAGCTGTGGCAGCTGTGAGGTAAAAATCTCTGGAGCTGTCTCTCACTCACCCACAGAGGCGAAAAACAATCAAAATATGCAAATCCACAGTCAAAGACGCAAACAAAAGAATAAATTATACAGAGGAATATCACACTGCTGGAATTCATCTATACGAGGTTTATTTACTGTGGGACTCCACTAATATTCTACAACTCTTCCAACAGAGAAAATGAGAAATGAACGCGGGCAGGAAGATTTTGCCGCTGCTGCCGCTGCTGTTGTTGGTCGTGTTTTATGAGTCAAACATTTGGAAACTCCCCAATGTGTACCGAAGTGAGTATGCGAGGAAGTGTTGGGTCTACAAAACCGTCAGCAGAAGTTAATTTATTTGACAAAACCAAATATATACTTATAGTAACAATATGAAATAAAATGTTACTGTTATGTTTAATATTAATATACATTGACAAAATATACAGTGCATTTTTTATATTACACTGTAAGAAAAAAAGAGTAAAAAAATGGTCCCAAGCTGTCAGATCCAAATATGTACCATTCAGGTAAAGATTTGTGTACTTTTTGGTACCTCTATTATGAACTCTTTAGGTGCACTTTATTAGGTGTACTTTATGAAAGGGTACCGGCCCATTGAGTTTAACTTACTTATGTAAATAATTACTTGTTATTATCACTATAGTTTACTATATACATTTTACATTCAAACTGTGGGGATTTTGTGGCTAAAAATTACTCTTATTGGTTGATTTCTTTCTTTTTTATTTAAGTCAAGTCATGCATTAAAAACATTTTTTAATTGATTTTTTTTATGAATTAAATAAATATAGGTTAAAGTGTTCGCACAATTATATTTCTGTCTAAATTTCAAAACCTCTACATTAAGATGAAAATATCTATCACTCTATTTTGCTGTCTGTTTGTCTACCAACACTCTAAATTCTGCTGGGTTCCTTTTAACCCAATGCTGGGTAAATATTGGACACAATACATGTTTGGTTATTAAATAAGCTGTGTTGTTTCAATTCAATGCTGGGTTGTTTCCAGAGCCGGACAGTAACGGAGTACATTTACTTGAGTACAGTACTTAAGTACAATTTTGAGGGATCTGTACTTTACTCGAGTGTAATTTTTTTGGAGTACTCATGACTTTACTCAAGTACATTTGAGAAGCAAATATTTTACTCTTTACTCCACTACATTTCTATCCATAACCGTAAGTACAAGTTACTTTTTCTTAAAAAAAAGGAAAAAATAAAAATAACAGAAACCCTCAATTTGTTGTTTCCCTCTCTTAAACGTGATTGGATTGTGCAGGCGCAACTGATTGGGACAGCCTATCAGCAATCACCTTCAGCTTTCCGCCAAAGTCACCATGGTCAGATTTAGATAAGAGACCCATTCTGGGAATGTGTCAACCCGTGGCCCCACCTCGCCAGACTATTTAAATTTTCTAAAAAGTTAATGATCGTTTTCTTTTCAAGTGTTTGCTGTGTTTACCAAAACAAAACTTCAGCGGCCAGAATCACTGGTGAGCCCGGATTATTGTTGTTCAAAATGAATTACTCTTCGAAACATCACACTCTTACTTGATCTGGACAAACTCAGCATCACAAGACAGGTTTAAGACTCCAGCTTCGACATTTGACCACTGTTTGTTATTAAACTGGTTTGCAGTGACATTAATTTCTTAATTTATGCCAGGAGTCCAAAATAATGAATCTATAACACTCGTTATTTTGAATAGAAATCATCATCCGTAAAACATTTATTCTCTTCTCCGGTTTATTTGTGTTCAAATAGATAAAATATACAGAATCCGCCAGGGCTATTAGTACAATGGTGAGCATATTTGGGGAAATAATGATTAATTATCACATGTTAGTAAAATATTTAGTCTTAAAGAATAACATTTCTATTAATTTTCCACTGATTTATGCGATCTGAAGAGCTCAAACAGTGAACAGAGCGATTTGTGTCTCCTCTTCCTGATTTGCTTCAGATTTGACCTCAGAGCTCTATCATTTGCTGTACAGCTGTCAATCATCTCATGTGGTTCAATGTGCACTGTGGCAGTAGTAATGCAACATTTAGAAAATGTACTCTTGTACTCTTGATACTCAAGTACTTTTAAAAACAAGTACTTTTGTACTTTTACTTAAGTAGACATCTGACTATAGTACTTTTACTTTTACTTGAGTAAAATTTAGCAAGGGGTAACTGTACTTTTACTCAAGTACTGAAGCTGTGTACTCTGTCCGCCTCTGGTTGTTTCAAATCATGGTTAACAGCAACCCAGCATGCGTTCTGTCCAATATTTACTTAGCACTGGGTTAAAAAGAACCCAGCAAAATTTTTGAATGCAACCGTCTATCTGTCTGTCTAAATACCAATCCATATACTGTATCTGTCTGTCTATATATCTACCTATCCATTTGTCTGCTACGTATCCACATATCTGTCTGTCTGTCTGTCTATCCAACCATCTGACTGTATATCTGTCTATATACCTATCCATATATCTGTCTTTCTATCCACCTATCCATCTGACTGTCTATCAACCTATCCATCTATATATCTGCATGTCTGTCTGTCTATCTACCTATCCATATGCCTGTCTGTCAATCTACCTGTTCATCTATCTATCTATCTGTCTGTCTGTCTGTCTGTCTGTCTGTTCATCTGACTGTCTATCTACCTATCCATCTGACTGTCTATCTATCTATCTATCTGTCTGTCTGTCTGTCTGTCTGTCTGTCTGTCTGTCTGTCTGTCTCTCTCTGTCTGTCTGTCTCTCTGTCTGTCTGTCTGTCTGTCTGTCTGTCCGTCCGTCCATCCGTCTGTCTACCCATCCATCCATCTATCCATCTGACTATCTATCTACCTATCCGTCTATATGCCTGTCTCTCTATCCACCTATCCATCTGACTGTCTATCTACCTTTCCATCTATCTACATGTCTGTCTATCTACCTATCAATCTGTATATCTGCCTGTCTGTCTATCTACCTATTAATCTATCTATCTGTCTGTCTGTCTGTAAAGTCGTCCATCTGTCTGTCTATCTACCTATCCATCTATATGCCTGTCTGTCTATCCACCTATATATCTGACTGTCTATTTACCTATCCATCTATATGCCTGTCTATATACCTAGCCATCTATATGTCTGTCTGTCTATTTATATACCTAGCCATCTATCTGTCTGTCTATTCACCTATCCATCTGACTTTCTATCAACCTATCCATCTATATATCTGCCTGTCTGTCTGTCTGTCTATCTACCTATCCATATGCCTGTCTATCTATCTATCTATCTATCTATCTATCTATCTATCTATCTATCTATCTATCTATCTATCTATCTATCTATCTATCTATCTATCTATCTTTCCGTCTGTCTGTCTATCTCTCTGTCTGTCTGTCTGTCTGTCTACCTATTCATCTGACTGTCTATCTACCTATCCATCTGACTGTCTGTCTATCTATCTGTCTGTCTGTCTGTCTGTCTGTCAGTCCGTCCGTCCGTCCGTCCGTCCGTCTACCCATCCATCCATCCATCTATCTATCTATCCATCTGACTATCTATCTACCTATCCGTCTATATGCCTGTCTCTCTATCCACCTATCCATCTGACTGTCTATCTACCTTTCCATCTATCTACCTGTCTGTCTATCTACCTATCAATCTGTATATCTGCCTGTCTGTCTGTCTATCTACCTATTCATCTATCTATCTGTCTGTCTGTCTGTAAAGTCGTCCATCTGTCTGTTTATCTACCTATCCATCTATATGCCTGTCTGTCATCCACCTATCCATCTGACTGTCTATCTACCTATCCATCTATCTGTCTGTCTCTCTATATGGCTAGCCATCTATCTGTCTGTCTGTCTGTCTATTTACCTAGCCATCTATCTGTCTGTCTATCTATATATCTGTCTGTTTGTCTATACAGTATCTGTATGTCTATCTACCTGTCATCAATCTGTCTATCCATCTGTTTATTCTCTATCTGTCTGTTTACCCATCTGTCTATCCATCCATCCATCTGTCTATCTATGCATCTATCTATTAATCTATATATGTCCATCCATCCATCCATCTATTATATGTATGAATTGCATGTTGCTTTTCTGAGCCTAAGATTGATTCACTTCAAACATGGTTATTGTCTGTGCAATTATGGCAGAAAAGTCAGACAGCTGGCTGGAAGAGAGACAGGTCTCACATTCACATCAGCTCTGGAAAACAAAACCTCGGTACCAGGAAAGTGCTTTAAAGGATCATTCATCCGGCGCATTGGAATGCGGTTCAGTAACAGGCGTGAAATTGCAGGTTTTCATACAGCAGTTCAGGAGCTCCTCCTCCCCACAGAGTCCTCTCGCCGTCTCTCCTTTGCTGATGGAGGCCACAGTTTCTATCAAGAAACATGTGCAGCTGTAGCCTGCAGAGATGGAGAGCACATTTAACAATCGCTCTGCCACTGACCCCTGCATCACAGCGACCTCACAACCTCCAGCTGCGACCGAAGCTGAAAGTGAACTGGAGCAGGTGCACGTGTGTGCCTTTGTGAAATCTGACTGTGTGGATCTTAAAGGAATAGCTCACCCAAAAATAAAATGACACTTTTATGTACTCAGCTTAATTTCAGCTATAGGTGTATACAACTTTCTATAGATCGTCTTACAAAATGGAGCCGGCGTCCTGCCATTTTGAACGTTTTCAATTCTTTACACGTGTTTACATTCAAACACAACTTTTCTCTCACAAATATATCATTTGACTTCAGAAGACATATTTTTACAGCATTAGAGTTGTATACTGTAGCTTACAGTACTTTTTGATGATGGATAGGCTTTAGAAAATCAGGTACCATTTAATGCATTACAAATCTAGGAAGAGGATGTTATTTTATGTATCTCTAAATATTTTCGTCTAAAGAAAATAAGTCATAAACACCTAAAATGGCATATAATTATGGGGTAATTTTCATTTTTGGCTGAACTCTTCCTTGAGGACAACATGAAATCTAAATTGACGCCAATTACCCTATGGATAATAATCCTGGGTTTTATTATGCATAATTCATCACAAAGTGATGTTAACCAATAATATGTTCGCTTACTTTTCAAAATTCAATTAAATCCCGAAGGATAAAACTGAGGCGCACCGTTCATTATTTCCTGCTGAGTATTTCATTTCAACAAGTCACATTATATTGCATTAGGAAAGTTAAATGCATCGCTAATGACACGGTTGACATGGCAACACCTTTAAAGAGCTACATATTAGAAAATCCCTCTCTTCTTCTACTTCTCCCGGTTTCTTTGAAGTGCTGGAGTCAAACTTCCAGTGCTTGTGATCATTACGGAAAGCCGCGAGTTGTGATGCTCGATCGATTCTCAAACTGACATTAAGAAACAGCTCAGTAGGACATAATGACACTAATGAATCAATCCGGTCTTCTTTATCTGCCTGTTACCTGATAAAACGAAAATGAGGAGATACTCTGGTTATACATACGACTGTCACTAATAAACGCTTCACAATCTGATTCAAGATCTAGTTTGACAACTGTATTTTTAATGTGGATGAAATAACTATTGGAAACGCAACTCTTCAAAACCAGACTGTTACGCAGTGTCAGCCGGTGACTTCTTTTTTTGACGGCGCACAATGCGAAGTTCATCACAACATGTATGTAGCCCATCATGTGTGTGGTTTGTAATTTCAAAATATGTGTTTGGCACGTCGGGTGAACCTGTGCATCACGTGTTTTGTCAAAATAAGTGCCTGCTGCAGACGCGTCTAAAGGGTTTATGATAAAAGAGACGATCACGTTTTCCAGATACTCGCAAAATATCATGCATAATCAGAGTTTACTGTTATGGGAGTGTCTTGCGTGTATTTTGTGAACGTGAGCGTCTCTTTTATCATAAACGGTTTTGACGCGTGTACAGCAGGCACTAATTTTGCACATGGTTCACATGGTTCAAAAACAAATTTTGAAAACACAAGCAACACACGACACTCTGAACACTTATTTTCAATTAGCGCCCCTCAGAAGAGCAGTCAACAGCCGCCACTACCATCACATTTTAGCCAAAGCTCTTTAACTGCTTCTCCAAGGGTACATTCTTAAAAAGTAGCAAAATTAAAAAAATAATTAAAATGCTCAAAATAAAAAGTCTTCAAAAAGTGAACCAAAAAGTGGTTACTCTGTGGCATACCTATGAAGAACCTTTAGATCTTCTATGGCACCTTTCGCGTCTACCGCGTCTATTTTGCCGCTTGAACATTTTTGAGTTTACTCGCTTCATTCATGCGTGAAAGCTGTGCATGAAATTCTAGTCATGCAGCTCCGCTCGCTTCCTGTAATCACGTCACTACTAGAGCAAGCTCCTGATTGGTTAATGCTGTGTGTGTTTCCGCCAAAGTTCAAAATGTTAAACTTGCGCGTTTGCCGCGGCAACGGTCAATTTGCGTCATTCGAGCGAACTAGATGCTAAATGCCTTATTTGTGCCGCGAGACCTCCAGACGCGCGTCAACGCGTCTTCACATTGCCTTAACATTGAAATCACTCACGCTTGACGCCTCTACCGCAGCTGGTGTGAACGCAGCATTTAAGTTTTTCTCAGTTGCATTGGAGCATTTCTCGAATGCACTTCTTAGAACAATTCGTACAAAATCTCTCAAAAGTAAATTTTTTACGTCAGTGAACATGTCAGTCCCATCAAAATGGAAAGTCTGTGTGTCATTGTTCATGAACAAGACAGTTAAATATACCAAGTGTACAAAATTTTACGTTTCAGTATTTTCTGATGTAAACTGTCGACAAATTCACGTTGTACACACGTTGTGATTTTGAAAAAATAGAATCATATTTCCCTACTGAAAAATCCAGCTAAGACCAGCATAAGCTGGTGAGCTGGTTTTAGCTGGTCCCCAGCTTGGTTTAAGCTGGTTTTGCTGGTGTAGGAAGCTGGTTTTGCTGGTGTAGCAGGCTGGTCTAGCTGTGTTTTGGTCACATTTTAAGCTGGTCTAGCTGGACTTAGCTGGTCATGCTGGAATACCAGCTGGCCCACCAGCATGACCAGCTTTGTCGGGCTGGGAGGACCAGCGTTAACCACCTTAAACCAGCTAAACCCAGCTAAAGCCAGCTACCAGCTTGTGCTGGTTTTGGCTGGATTTTTCAGTAGGGTTTACAATACAAATAAAAATTACAAAATTAGAAAGGTTCACTGTACACTGTAAGAAATGTCAAGTTTTCTGTAACTCAAAATGTAAAGATTGACTTGACATTAATTTATCAATTCAATTTACATTTGCAAAAGACAAAAAAAACCTATGGAAAAATGCTTACAGTAACAGATTATGACACAAAGGTAAAACATTTTGCATCACATACCTTGTATGATGAACTAATTCTTAATGTTTTGAGTTGTAAGATTATTCAACAGAAACCAGTATAATGTATTTTGATGAAAATTACAGCTATTGTTTCAAAACAATGGGAATTTACTTTAATGTTGTGCACAGCTGACTTGATGATGTGGAGGATAAACAAAGTGTTAAAAAATATGTCTGATCTGAAAAAGTGACTGAGAAAAACTGTCATTTTAAGAGCTCACTGGGAATGGTGAAAACCGCTGTAGACAATAATCAGACATGCAATAGAAAACACAAATATTGTGTGCGTTACTGCGTTTTGATATAAGAATCTGTCAAATGCACACTTCAGTCATGTCAATTACTGTGCTCAGTTCAGACAAGACGCCAAGCATGCAATGAATATTAACATTTCTCATAAAATTCTTTTAAGACCAATGATGTGGGCTGTATGCTATCCACAAAGACTTTTATTGCTTTCTGTGTGGCAATTATATTTGTTTCTATTTTTAATTTTAATTAAGAAAAAAAATCTGATACACAGATGATCAACGAAGCTGATGAAACATAACTGAGACTAGACTGGGTCTCCTGAGCCATGAAAGAAGTTCTGAGCGATAAAGTTCCTTCTGTGTTCTTCAGTCAGGGGTTTTTGAAGATCGCTGCAGGCGTGTTTGTTTGGTAAGATGTGATGTTCAAGGATTGAGAACGCGTTTTGCTTTGCTAATCTTGTCTTTTCCTAATGACTGCAGTATCACATTTCTCTAATGAGCTCTGAACAGACCGAGATAAAAACAATGAAGCTATCACACACATCAATCATTTATATTCTCTGTGAATATCATAAACAGTGAAATGCGGATAGGAGTCGAGGATAAACAGAGCAGAGAATAATGAGAGAGTTCACAAAGATGAACCTTCGACATGTCTAACAGTTTGAAGTTAAAGTCACATCATGTTGTCCATATGAAGATTCTGAATCTCACAGTGGCATTAATAAGCAGAGGGACTATCTGTAAATCTCAGTTTTTTTTTCTTCATAACATAATATTAACAAGGGCATTCATGAAACACTTAAAGAAATTTAGCACTTTCAGTAATGAAGTCATTGCAGGTCTGCCAAACAAATGCAGCTAACCAATGTTGCCTAGCGACAGTCGACAGAAATGATGCTGTGAGCAGGTGTGAATAAACATTTTAAAGTTAAACGACAAAATGTAGCAGAAAATTAGAAAAGGTCATTGTGTCAGTAAGTAAATATATTAACAGGGAGGTAGTATAAGCAATCTGTAAATCTGTGATGCAATCAAATAGTACATTGGTCACAAAAACTGTTGTCATCAGTGAGGTCATTTTAACCCTCCATGAATTTGTGATGCAAACAGTGAGATTATTAAACGAGTTACACAAACTCTGATGTCATCGGTGAGGTCATTTAATCCATGTCTGAATCTGTGATGCAAACCGTTTGATTATTACAAAAGTCACAAAAACTCTGATGTCATCAGTGAGGTCATTTAATCCACACTGGAAAAAAAAATGATTCATTGAATTTAATCAATTTTTTAAAGGTAAGTGGTTGCAATCAATTTATTTAAGCTACATTTAAACAAAAGTTTTATATTTTATTTTACTTTATTAATCTTTTTTGTTTAAATGTAGCTTAAATAAATTGATTGCAACCACTTACCTTAAAAAAATTGATTAAAATTGATTAAATTCAATGAATCATTTTTTTCAGTGCATTTGTGAATCTGTGATGCAAACCGTTTGATTATTACAAAAGTCACAAAAACTCTGATGTCATCAGTGAGGTCATTTAATCCATTTGTGAATCTGTGATGCAAACCGTTTGATTATTACAAAAGTCACAAAAACTCTGATGTCATCGGTGAGGTCATTTAATCCATTTGTGAATCTGTGATGCAAACCGTTTGATTATTACAAAAGTCACAAAAACTCTGATGTCATCGGTGAGGTCATTTAATCCATTTGTGAATCTGTGATGCAAACCGTTTGATTATTACAAAGGTCACAAAAACTCTGATGTCATCAGTGAGGTCATTTAATCCATGAATCTGTGATGCAAAACCGTTTGATTATTACAAAAGTCACAAAAACTCTGATGTCATCGGTGAGGTCATTTAACCCATTTCTGAATCTGTGATGCAAACCGTTTGATTATTACAAAAGTCACAAAAACTCTGATGTCATCGGTGAGGTCATTTAACCCATTTCTGAATCTGTGATGCAAACCGTTTGATTATTACAAAAGTCACAAAAACTCTGATGTCATCAGTGAGGTCATTTGATCCATTTGTGAATCTGTGATCATGGGCGCTGTAAGGGGGGGAAGTTAGGACGATTCTAAGGGCCCATGAACTTTTGAGGGCCCCAGCCAAGGACTGTGCCGCACACGCAACCCCCTTAAGCTGAGCCCTCTTAGCTCCGCCCCGTCTTTACTCTGCATTTTAGCGCTGTCTTCAAACCACGGTCTCACAGTGCGTGTGAACTTCAGAAGAAAACAAGGTGTGTGTATTTACTGCTATTTGCTATGATATCTGCATATGATATAAGCACTTCCTTACTATAAACGCAGTTTACACAATGTGACGCTGAAGCAATTCAATGCAGTTTTCTTTCCACTGTAAAGTCTTCGCTTTGTTCACCTCAGTTTAAAAAAACACAAGGGGATTTACGTTCCCTGTTTTGTGTTATGATTCTAACGCCAAGTCAGCTCTTATAAGCTGTTTTAATTAACGTAGCCCGTATAAGCTAATTAACATAAACTAGAAATGAGATCTGTTACACACTCCAATGTTTTGTAACGCAATATGCCAAGGAAGTATTTTTATGCAGTCTTGAATCGAGTTGATTGTGATAAAACTGAAATGCAACTAAGGCTAAACTAGTCCAGTTACGTATATTAAAGCTTCTTACCTTGCAACAGCTTTAATAAATCAATGGAAATCTGTCGTAATCTGCTATAGTTGTCATTCATTTCATTGATTAATAAACAGTCTGATCTGTCATGATCTGTCATTATTTTTGCTTTACTGAAGCTGCTGGTGTGTGAAACTTGTTCTTTACCTTATAAATAATGCTAATAATTATAATACAAGCTTTGGTCAAGCATTGTTGACCCAGTCTTATTTGAGGCAGAATGTCAATTTCTAGAAAAGATGCATTGTTGTTGTTCGCCATTTTTAAATGTTACAATGTCATTGATGTGTGTAACAGCTCAAGTATACAGTATGTCACTGAGACTGCCTGTGAAAATCAGACTAAAGTCTCAAATCTTATTGTGAAATAAAAAGCATGACAGTTTAATTTCAAGCATTAATTTCACTATGATTTCAATCGCTGACATGACATTACTAAGTCAATATTAAAAATATCAAGTTTATATTTTCACAAAATTTTCTTTACATTATATAGGATGATTTTATGTGAAAAACAGTAAATCACAAAGAAATACTTCAGTTGGGTTTTCACAGGCATGGTCACATTTATCTTTAATCTTTAAGAATGTTGCATTTTCTCTCAATATTTGATTTAATGTACTGTATTTTTCAATTAAATTTACATTGCACAATAAATCAGGGGTGCAAACTTGTCACCTTTCGGCGAAATTCGCCGTTTTTTGATACAAAATAGGTCATTCTTGTGATTCGTCTAGATCCGATGAGTTTTTGAAAATGAGGGGTGAGGGGGGTCTGCGACATGGTAGCAGTAAATGAAATTATGAAAATCATGTCCAGCTATTGTGGTAACGATGTCAAATTACTAGCCAGTTTGGCGGGTTATGTTTTACAATTTATAGCCACCTCATTTGCTGCCGAAGTTTAAGCAGTCTGCAGATTGAGTGCACATACTTAACTCGTAATATTTTCTCATTTGAGGTTATGCGCCCACGTCACGTTGCTGTGCGCGTGGTCATAAAGCTTAACATTTGTTCACGCACCGCAGTTTTAAGTTAAGTGATTTTAAGCCGTTGACAACAGTGCTATATGCGCTATATACCTGTTTCTGTTTAAGAGGATCGTGCAAGCCGCGTATCCGCTTATATAAGAGCGCTTGTGTCTTGTCACCTTTTTCACCCCTGATGAGTTTGCACCCCTGATAAATGATCTTAGCTGCAGACATTTTAGGTATCTATAAATACTGATAATTGTGGTCAAAACAATAGCGAAATAAATAGTTCTGTATTATTAAATTACAGACAAAGATTTTGAATAGCTACAGTATGTTGGATTGTATGTTTGGTGCGAAATGGGTATGGTTGGGGCCTGACCCCCTATTCTTTCATAGGGCCCAAAATTGCTAGCGACGCCCCTGTCTGTGATGCAAACAGTTTGATTATTACATGATTCACAAAAACTGTGATGTCATCAGTGAGGTCATTTAATCCATTTATGAATCTGTGATGCAAACACTTCAATAATTACATGATTCACAAAAACTCTGATGTCAACAGTGAGGTCATTTAATCCATCTGTGAATCTGTGATGCAAACAGTTTGCTTATTACATAAGTCACAAAAACTGTGATGTAATCAATGAGGTCATTTTATTCATCTGTGATGCAATAAGGTATTTAACACTGGTCACATAAGCTGTGATGTTATCAATGAGGTCATTTTATTCATATGTGTTAATCTGGGATGCAAAACGCTTGATTATTACATAAGTCACAAAAACTGTGATGCCATCATTAAGGTAATTTTATCCATATGTAAATCTGTGCAATAAGATAATAATTTAGTCTACATCAATCACAAAAATTGTGATGTCATTAGTGAGGTTACTATTTTTGTCAGTAAATTATCACTGTAAATCAGTCAGTTAATTTATAAGGCAGTGAGTCAGTGTTGTGTTTGAAAATGAATGTTAAGTTTGGGGAAAGTGACTGTTGCATCTTGATTATCCCCCTATCGACAGTTTGAAACCACCTATTGTGCAAACAGGATCTGAGAGCCAATTTCGATCTTTCTTCGGTTGACGTGGCAAACAACTATGAAGGCCATAACAATGGGTCTCTAAAATAAAGATGGTGATTTGGCGCCACAGAAGCAAATCTCAGAGAGTAACCCTCGCTCAGATCTCACTATCATTTCTTCTGATGGCAGGAAATCTGGAACTCTTGTCAAAACTGCAGGATCTTTCTTTTAAGAGCTACTTAAAACAGCGAGTGCCACTGTACTCTTCCCACTCTGATGAAAAAGTAAATTTAATTAAGTGCTTAAATATTCAATTACCCCTCTCATTACTTCAGAGAGGCTCGGTAGCGTCTACAAGTGACTCAGCGTGTCTGTGCTTCAGAGATAGCCTGGAGTCTCCCTGTTTTGAAGCCAAAGACGAGCATTACTTTCTTCATTTGTTCGGCTTTGTCTTGGGCGGCAGATATCCGTTTTTCCAGATATCCCACTCTGTGCTCATATGAAAGCAATACGTGACTCGAGCAGCTATAATAGATATCAAATATTTCAGCCGTTTACAGCAGCGTAACATTGCTGATTTGGCACACTTCCCACTGAACCCTTATCAACTGTTTCCTGTAGCTTCAGTTGTGGCCGCCACTTCACAATGAATCAATGTCACTTTAATCTGCCGTTTATGGAAGTTTTGAGGCAAAGTCTGGTTCACAAACACTATAATTTAATAATTATAAACAGACAGACCATCTGACTGCAGTAAACAACCAACCGCATTTGATAAACATTGACGCATCCAGACAAGACCTCCCCACTTAGACAAGAAGTTACAGGTCACTTCCTCCCCGTTTCCATAAGACACGTTCTGCCTATTAAACTGTATTATTCAAGGCATCAGAGCACTTTGAGCACTGAAGAGCAAAAACAGGAAAGTAAAGGCTTGTTTTCTTACTTCACCCCAGTGTGTCGAGTCTCTCAAATGCTTTCAGAGGTTGATAATGATGTCAGTGTTTGTATGCTGAGAGTGTTTCATTAGCAGCGAGGATGTCAAGATGATGTTTGACGGAGTGTTGGGATCACAGAGGGCCACTTCTTCAGCCATTCGGCTGTTT